>NC_059328.1:38367954-38670984 GCF_018350155.1 Leopardus geoffroyi
ATTATTCCATTTTGAACACTGATGTGAAAAACAATAATTTAGTAAGCATTTCAAGAGCAGTTATTTCCCTAAACAATTTTGTTTTGTGGCTAACTCCCAATAAATATTACTGGTTATCTTTGTACATACGCATTTTAATTAAAATGCTACTATTCCTTCAGATTAGAATTTTTTTTTAATTTTCTTTTAACGTTTATTTATTTTTGAGACAGAGAGAGACAGAGCATGAACGGGGGAGGGTCAGAGAGAGAGGGAGACACAGAATCCGAAACAGGCTCCAGGCTCTGAGCTGTCAGCACAGAGCCCGACGCGGGGCTCGAACTCACGGACCGTGAGATCGTGACATGAGCCGAAGTCGGCCGCTTAACCAACTGAGCCACCCAGGTGCCCCTCCTTCAGATTAGAATTTAATATATCCTTTCTTTTCAAAATAATTTACAACTGTAAGCAGTCATAAAATTAAAGGTTTTCTGAAACTGCCATCAAACAAGCAAATAAATCTTATCTGGATATTGTTCAAAAAATAACAAAAAATGTGACCAGAACCTATAAACAAATTCTATAGAAATAAGACAAATGTAATCACAATCATCTCAATAAAATATTTGCATTTAAAAGTAACCATTGTAAAATTTAAAAAATCTGTTACACTGGGGCGCCTGGGTGGCTCAGTTGGTTGAGCGTCCGACTTCGGCTCAGGTCATAATCTCACGGTTATGGGTTCGAGCCCCGCATCAGGCTCTGTGCTGACAGCTCAGAGCCTGGAGCCTGCTTAGGATTCTGTGTCTCCCTCTCTCTCTCTGTCCCTCCCCTGCTCATGCTCTGTCTCTGTCTCAAAAATAAATATAAACATTAAAAAAATTTTTTTTAAATCTGTTAGTTTAAAAGAATAAAGGATTCATAGTCAAAATATAAAAATGGAATGAAATGTTGCTTAAATGTAATTCACTTAATTTTTTTTTAGATGTCACACACAAAAAACTAACCTTTCAGGTGGTGTACTTTTAAAAAACCCATTAGACCATCAAAGGAGCATATTTACATGTTTACATTTATATTTACATATTAGAATTAAAAAAAAATGAATTAAAGTCAGAAATAACTTTAGGCACACTGAGGTGGCTCAGATGGTTAAGCGTCCAACTCTTGATTTTGGCTCAGGTCATGACTTCACGATTCTTGAGTCCGAGCCCTGTATCAGACTCTTGTGCTGGCAGCACAGAGACTGCGTGGGATTCTCCCTCTCCTCCCCCTCACTCCCCTCTCTGCCCCTTCCCTGTTCGTGCTCTCTCTTTCTCTCCCTCTCTCAAAAATTAATAAATAAACATTTTTAAAGAAAAGAGATAACTTTATATATAATCCCAAAAGGCATTTTGCTTCTACAGGCACTTAAACCTTAATGTTCATTACTATTATTAGATATATTCATGAGTAATTTTTATTAATTTGTAGGTCTTTGTTAAAGAAACACTTTTAAGATAAAAATTCTTTGCAAAAATTCAAGAAACTATGAGAATTCTAAGAAGGTCCTTTATTACATATTCTGAAATATTACAGACTCTTAAAATTAGCCAAAGTCTACTTAACTATCACATGAACACAAGTTCTAAGCTTAAACCATATCAAAAGGCTTCTGTGCGGAAAGATTAGAACTATACAACCCTAAGTTAACTCTCTTCACTTTCAAAGGCCTTCCCATCCTCATCAAATAATGATTTGCTTCAAAGATCCATTATATAAGGTTTATCCAAGGGACATAATATCAAAGGAAACTTACTTGCCATTATAATTTTCAAAAAGGCTAGAAAAAGGGAGTCTTCTTTTTTCATAACGAAAAGTTGGTCCTCTTTTAACACCCTCCTCTGCCATTTTAGTCCTAATGTCAATTATATCTAAGTTCAATTTGTACAGTTATTACACTGTCCAGTGTATAAGAAGAAAGGAAATGGGTACTTAAAAGACTTAACACGGCATTCATAATGGAACTTGATCTCTGTCAGGTTTAAAGACTGACAAAAGAATGTTCTTTTACTCTAAGCTAATTTTCCATTTTAGATTGCTAGGCTAACAGTTCAGGAAAAAAAAATTATTAATAGAAGGTAGAAGTGAAAGAAGTTTCAAGAATAATATTTTAGTGAAAGAATAGATTAGATCAGTTTCCAATGGAAATGTTTAAGAGAACACATACATGTCTAATCACAAATGGAGGTTTATCTGTTTCTTTTTTGAATTCATAGGGTCCCAGATTTAAATGGGCCAGCCGCCGCCTGGTGTCTTCAGATAGCTCACACATGCGTCTTTTTGTGTAGGGAGATGGAGAGTGTGATTTTGAAGAAATTGTAGGCTGTTCGTAGTTTTTTGCATTTATGCAATATTTATTTCTCTCAGGTGACTTGGATTTTTTCTTCTGTGATCTTGATGTTCTGCTTTGCAGTCTGCCGTGTGATTTTTCAACTGGAGCCGTATGGTAAATAAATTTATCCTAAATATACAAAATAAAAGTTAACTTAGGCAGAAGACATATGTAGAAATATATGTAGATATATCTATCTATATATAAACTACAGGTAGTAAAAAATTTAAAAATTAATTTAAAGCACATATAATCTATCAAAGCCAACTACATTAGTCTTTCCTATCTATCCTAGATAACTCTTTGTCTAGTAGTTAATAAAGTATATGGTATTAAGTCTAGCAAGTCCAATATTTAATCATTTGAAAAATCTAAGAAACAAGGTCAGAAAAATTAGTTTTCAGTATATTAAAAAATGAATGTAAACATTGGTTTATCATTTATAATTAAAAGCATCCAAGTAACTGACTATATAGTTTAAGAGGACTCTCTTTAGTAATGTTACAAATACGCATGGCTAATTAGTTGCTTATGACATCTTTATGGAGAAAACATAAAATAAGTTTCACTTATACTGCTATGATTATATACATATGTATAATGTAAACATCTGAAAAAGAGCTTTATACATGTTTTCATGAAATGTATTGTTTGGATTATACAAGGTGATTAGTATTTTAAGATCTCTTTCAAACCAAAACTTTACGATTTAATGACCAATAGTCATTCCATCTTAATTCTGATTCCATATTTTTATAAATGTAAGAAGACATGAAAGACACATATAAATGTTAATGACTAGTATTCTGCTAGTAAAATTGGTTAGCAGTCTAAGTTTTTAAAAACAAATGTTATATTTCCAAACTTTTTTGTGTTATTAGGATAACATTTCATTTAGTCCCTGCCTTATAAGTCCCTTAAAATTTGGATTACTAGTGGGGCGCCTGGGTGGCGCAGTCGGTTAAGCGTCCGACTTCAGCCAGGTCACGATCTCGCGGTCCATGAGTTCGAGCCCCGCGTCGGGCTCTGGGCTGATGGCTCAGAGCCTGGAGCCTGTTTCTGATTCTGTGTCTCCCTCTCTCTCTGCCCCTCCCCCGTTCATGCTCTGTCTCTCTCTGTCCCAAAAATAAATAAACGTTGAAAAAAAAATTAAAAAAAAAAAAATTTGGATTACTAGTAAATAACATAAGACCTCTTGACTTGTTATCTACAATTATAAGATTTCCAATATTAGAGAAAATGGACAGTGAGAGAATCTTTGTACTTCTAACTTTAATCATTTTAAAAACCTATCAATCCTACCTCCCTCTCTACTTTCTCAACCCCTCCCTTCCCTGCTCGTTAAGGGTATTTATTCTAATAAAATACAAATGTGACAGAGAAGGGAAGAGTCAAATATTTTTAAAAAGTAAACAGGAAAAAAATGTATTTTTCCAACTGGAAAAATAAGCCCATGGGTTTCATACAAACCAGCACCATCCGATTATTTCTTCATCTTCCTTCTGCAGCTATTAATATGCTCCCACCTTCTCCCACCTTGTTCAATGACTTCAACAAGTCATTCAGAATTTTTCTACCTTATCACATTTCATCCATCTCTATGACATCACACTGATGCACAGAAGCAGGAATGTTAGCACAGGCAAGGACCTTTGAGGTTTAATAGAATGTTCAAGTAGTGAAGATTTCCACGACCTTGGACTCAGACTTCTGTTTCGCAGCTTTAATTACTTTTACTCACCTCATCTTAGATTTCATCATTGTGCAGATCCACTGCATTCCAAACTCTGAAATCCCTTGCTGACCAAAACTACTTTTCCTCATGGTACTTCTTTTATTCTCGCTGAATCTGCTACTTGCCCTCATCACGTCCTCACTCCCTGGACTCTTTTCTTCAAATCTTCACACATTTTTAATATCTCTTACCTCCAGACACAGATGAACCATAATCATCTCTTTCAACAGTGCTATAAAGTTGCTTTGATTATACCAAATCTAAAATAACTAACCTCATCTTTCTTGGTTACAGTTTTCGAATGTTGAATACTAGCAGAGGAAGTTATAAACTAAGATATATCTAGTACAGATACATGCTGTCTAACTCTATCCAATCCTTAATGCATCCTGTTCCTTCCCAGTAGAGCTGAAAATAGTGGTTGTTATATGCTGTTAACACAGTGGGTCCCTCTGACCAACAGGGTAATAGCATGTGACATAAGGAGAGTCTTGAAAAGTGCTCAAGTCTTTTACTCCTTTTTGACAACCATCCTGCCTCCATGTGAATGAGCCAAAATTAGGCTACTAGAAGACGAAAGTATTGTGGCCACCATTCCGGCTAAAATCAAGCCAATTACCAGGAATATAAAGTCCTTCCCAGACCAGAAACTCAGCCAACTGCCAGACAGAGTGAAGCTATCCTAGATCAGTCAGCCCCAGCCTTGCCAGTTCAAACCAAAAGAACCACTCAACCAATACACAGAACTGTGAGAAACATTTTATTTTAAGCCACCAAGTTAGCGTTGCTTTTTACACAGCAAAACCTACCCGATATAGCAGACTAACACACATATTAATAAAACTACTACTGACATTTAACTAATTCATAATAAAGTCTACCTTTAGTAAGTAAAAAGTGTAAGTAGAAAACTAGTTTTATTTCAGAAAGTCACAATAATATGCTTAATTTTTTCAATCCATTCAACTGGTGACAAAACATCAATTTGAAAATAATGTGCCAAAAGGAATAGAGATCATTACAAGTATTGGTAAACTTAAATAATTTTATAGTTTCTTTCACTCATTCTCTCTTAAAAACCAAAATGGTTTGTCTTATTCTTATGTTTGAACCTGCAAATGCTGCTTTACAGCCATTAACATTTTAATTTTAACCAATATTCAGTTTTCAAAAAGTAGATTTATCACATTTTCAAATAAGGGCAAGTAAGATTAAAATTCTGGCTGATAACATTCAAAATTTTAATGTGTAAGTATAGACTCTGTTGTGCCTACCAGACAATGTTTTCTATCTTGTATTTTACCTATTGTCTTCCCTCCCAATTATCTTTAAAAAAAACTTCAGTAGCAGTCACCAAATTAATTAGTTATATGTTATGTGCCAGACACACTGCATATATTCTCTAATTTAATATTTAAGGCAGCCTGATGAGGAACTTGAACCCAGATCTGATTCTGAGGCATATTTTCTTAAACAATGTCTGACACTGAAGCCTATCCTATTATATCTGTTCAATGAATAACACATGACAAACACTGAAATAGCAAGTTAAAAAACTTCACAGAGGAAAATGTGAATTCCTAAGTCTGATGAAAGTCCTAATGGGGGGATAATTTTACATTTCGAAAGGACTCTTCACCAAGCTGTGCACTTAGAACGTGTGTACCTTTCTGAGCATATGCTCTACTTCATACTTTTCTACCCACCCACCAGAAGGGCAGACCCCGATGAGGAGAGAAAAAATTTGTCTGAGTCCGGGTAAAACATTTTTAACAATTTACAAAAATGCACAGTACATATCTCAGAACAAGTCAGTAACATCTCTGCATCTGGCAAGCATAGGTTGTTAGACCTCTACTAGCTGCATTTCAAAGACAAATAACTATAGCCATACTATGTATCTTGTCAAACAACGTAAGAATGATCCCCTTAATAATTTCATATAAACCATGCTTTACCTTCTTAGCTTACGTCACAGTTATCATCCTTAGCAAATTTACTCTAAAACTGAGAGTACAGTAAATTAACACTCCGCTCTTGCCACCATGGGCCCAGTCCTGCCTCGTTTGGATCCTCAGGGCTTTATATGCTCCTGGCTCCTCATCCATCACAGGCTGTTCATTGTTACCTAATCATAATGCAACTGCATATGAGTGATGCCTAGACATTATTAGATAATTTGTGGACAAAGCAGTAAGATGATCTTGGGGACTCAGTGAAAAGTTAGACTGGAATGAAATACCAGGTCCATATAACTTAGTTGACTAAAGGCAGTTTTTACAAATATACAAGGTACTTAGGTTGAAGTGTCCAAGCTTCCCTCAGTCTGATACCATCAGTGTGGCCACCAAACTGAGCAAGAATCATTTAAGGAATGAGAGAGACTCAGGAAACCATACTTACTAAACACCAATATCCCCGCATGAAAACCTCTGGTCACATTTGCTAAAAAGAATCCTCTGAACTTTTTGCAGTCATCTGTAACTCCTATAAGATTTATAGAAGCCTCCCATCTAGCTTTCTGTAAGGCTTCTTGATCTCAACATCTTTCTGGCAGACTGATTTCTTTGCATTAAAAAAAAAAAAAAAAAAGGCCCATGGCATTACAAATGATAATTGCATCGTGGCACCACCTATCATGTGTACCAAACTCTTCACTCTCACATTTAAGATGCAACTGAACTGCTAAATACCTTTGATAATTGTTTTGCTTACACTCCAGATTGACTCAAAAAAATGAAGTGAGCTACGGTCAAAATAAAAGCATAATTCTCTCCAAATGCCCATAACTATCAACAAATAAGTTAAACCATTAAATAATTTAAATAAATGATTTGAAGGGTTGCCTGGGTGGCTCAGTGGGTTAAGTGTCCGACTTTGGCTCAGGTCATGATCTCACGGTTTGTGAGTTCGAGCCCCGCGTCAGGCTCTGTGCTGACAGCTTGGCGGAGCCCAGAGCCTGCTTTGTATTCTGTGTCTCTCTCTCTCTCTGGCCCTCCCCTGCTCACACTTTGTCTCTCTCTGTCTCTCAAAAGAAATGAATAAACGTTAAAAAAAAATTTATAAATAAATAAATAAATAAATAGATAGATAAATAAAAGATTTGAACCTGAGTGCGGCACTTCCTCGAGCTTATCAGACATTCAGTTATCACTGAGGTCGTAGAAAATTCCAGCTTTGGAGCAATTCCCTGAGTAAAAAAATAATAAAAAAAGGTATTACTAATTATTTCAATTTCTGAAAAAATAGAACTATTAGTGATAAAACCATGACCTGAAGTAACAAACACTTATCAAGACTTAGCCACTTCATTTGTTAGTTTGACCTTCCTACTAAAACTAAAGACAACACAGTGATGCTAAATGTTAGCAAGTAACAGTTTCATTGCTGATGATTCCCTTACAAGTGATTATATTACCTTTATGTAAAACATAATGCTTTTTCCATTTTCTAGTATTTCCCTGTCAAATTATTCTAAGATTTTTAAACTATGATACAATAATACTAAAGTCAGAAATATATAAAAACACTTAATGGATTTGAGCTCTTTTTACTTTTACAAATTAACTTACTTAACTACACAATCAAGAAATACTTTGGTGGTGCTTAGGTGGGTTAGTTGGTTAAGCATCTGACTCTTGATTTCGGCTCAGGTCGTGACCTCATTGTTCGTGAGATCCAGACCCACACTGGGGCTCTGCGCTATTAGCTTGCAATGCTTGGGATTCTCCCTCTCCTCTATCTCTCTGCCCCTCCCTCCTCCTCCTCCTGCTTGTGCTCTCTCTCTCTCTCTTTTTCAAAATAAATAAACTTAAAAAAAATACTTTGGACACTCTCCTCATGTTAAAAAAAATTACACCTTGTAGATATGCAGTTCTTGAAACAGAAGAGAGATAAGTCTCTACCAACTCCGCCAACATTTCTCCCCTTAATGTATGAGTTACATTCAGATCTATGAATGAATCTGGCTTCTATTGCTTGCAACATTTCAAACATCAGCTTTAACACTGTTTTGAAATAAGTGGAGACAAATGGTAAAATTCAAAGAAACAGTCACAAAGCACCTGCCGAAATATTTGGAAGCACACAAATCACACATTCACCAAAACATGAAAAGATATTGTGTATGCCCAGTGCAACTTCATTCTAATGTAGAAGTCAGATATTCGTCCTCTACAAACCCAGCCTTTGACCTACTAACTTGAGAATTTCAAACATCACACATTACAGAAAAGGTAAATATGAGTTGCCTGACAATTAACCAAATGATTGTTTTTCTGCAATCCTCTTTTATTAATGATGCCCACCATGCCTATTTATTAGTTATCTATTGCTACACAGCATATTACTTAGTAGTTTATAACGAATGTACGTGCTTATTATTCACATACTTTCTATGGGGCAGGAATCTGGCAGAAGCTGAACTGGGTGGTTCTCGGCTCAAAATCTCTCATGAGATTGCAGTCAAGATCTGAAGGTTTACCGGGGGCAAGAGGATCTGCTTCCTAAGAAGGCTCATTCACACAGCTGTTGGCTGGAGGCCTCAGTTCTTTTCTAGTTTTTAGCAAGAGGACTCAGCTCCTCAACACATAAACATCCTGAGTGTCTTCATGACACGGCAGCTAAGTTCTCCCAAAGCAAAGCAAGGAAAAAGCCACAATCGTTATTATGACTTACTCACCTAAGACTAACACTGTCACATCTATCTCATTGTATTCATTACAGCCCTGAAGTACAGCCCACACTCAAGGACAAAGGAGTTAGACTTCCTTTTCAGCAGAGGAATATCAAACATTTGTGGACATATTTTATTTCATTTAAAAAAAACATTTTAAATGTTTATTTTTGAGAGAGAGAGAGAGAGAAAAAGAGAGACAGAGCGAGCAGGGAAGGGGCAGAGAGAGGAGACACAGAGTCAGAAGCAGGCTCCAGGCTCTCAGCTATCAGCATGGAGCACGACACAGGGCTCAAACTCACAAATAGTGAGATCACGACCTGAGCCAAAGTCAGACACTTAACCAACTGAGCCACCCAGGCGCCCCTTATTTCATTTTTAATGTTTTTATTTATTTTTGAGAGAAAGAGAGACAGAGTGTGAGCAGGGGAGGGACACAGAGGGAGGGAGACACAGAATCCGAAACAGGATCCAGGCTCTGAGCAGCTATCAGCACAGAGCCCGACTCGGGGCTCAAACCCACAAACCATGAGATCATGACCTGAACCGAAGTCAGATGCCACCCAGGTGTCCCATGGTGGACTTATTTTAAAACCACCAGTCTACCCTCTGACCACAAGTTACTTAGACTCCTTTCATGTGTAAACTAAACTCATGCCCTACAAAGAAAAAAGAAAAAAAGGAAAGGGAAAGAAAGAAAGCAAAGCAAAGCAAAGTCTCATCCTTTTACAACTTCAGCTTGAAATCCAGGATGTTGGCGTCTAAGTCAAGTCCTTATTCAACCTCCACAGATGTGGTTCTTTAAGAGCAGTTCTGACAATACAGTCCCTCACAGTTGGAAGACTTGTGAACCAAAGAGACAAGATGTCTGCCCCACACATACCCAAAATACACACGTACAGCAGGCACAGGATAACCACTACAGATATTCTTATTCACAAAAGGAGAAAACAAGAGGCAAACAGGAATCACTGGTCCATTGAAATTCTAAAATCCAGCCAGGAAAATGTTAGAAGTTCCTTGATTAGAAGTTTAGCCCTGTTCCTGATCAGAAATAACTATTCTCTGGGCTCCTCTGGGCTCTTGCTTCCATCCTCTAAATTATCATTCCTTCTCAATGAGAGGTAGACCATGTGTTAGAGCTGCACAGTGTTCTGAGTGTGAGTCCTGTCAACAGAATTCTGGGGGTCCAATTTTCATCTTGTGAGGTCTCTCTGCATTTCAGACCAAGCTGGCGGTATTTCCAACAACATAATGCTCTTTTTTTAAAAATTTTTTTTTTTTAACATTTATTTATTTTTGAGAGACAGAGAGAGAGAGAGCATGAACAGGGGAGGGTCAGAGAAAGAGGGAGACACAGAATCTGAAACAGGCTCCAGGCTCTGAGCTGTCAGCACAGGGCCCAACGCGGGGCTCGAACCCACGGACCGCGAGATCGTGACCTGAGCCGAAGTGGGACGTTTAACTGACTGAGCCACCCAGGCGCCCCAATATAATGCTCTTTAAAAACATGTGTGGTTAGGGGCACCTGGGTGGCGCAGTCGGTTGAGCGTCCAACTTCAGCCAGGTCACGATCTCGCGGTCCGTGAGTTCAAGCCCCGCGTCAGGCTCTGGGCTGATGGCTCAGAGCCTGGAGCCTGTTTCCGATTCTGTGTCTCCCTCTCTCTCCGCCCCACCCCCGTTCATGCTCTGTCTCTCTCTGTCCCAAAAATAAATAAACATTGAAAAAAAAATTAAAAAAAAAAAAAAAACATGTGTGGTTCTCCTATGAATCTTACTGCATGCAGTTCACTCCATTAGACCAAAGCTGCACGCTTCTCTCCACTGGGCTTCTGCTGAGACTGCCCTTAGGCATCTTCAAAAAAAACCTGATATTTGATTAAATTATTTTCTAAGACAACATCTTGGATCTTTCTGAGATTTTAATGAAGGATTATATAGTCATACCCTAGGTTTCACCATCAGACCACAATTTCCCAAAAGTGCCTGGAATGATTTTTGCTCAGAGGTCAACCCTTAATTTTAGCATTATCTGCCATTGGGAGAAGTGGGGAATCTTCAAAAACAGTAAGTTCCAACTCCTTTTTGCTAAACAGTCTTTCCTTTTGCTTATCTCTCTCCTCTCATACTTTGCTATAAAGCAGCAAGAGAAAACCAAGCAGACCCTCTAACAATCTATCTGAAAGTCTTAGACCACTCATTTCCTTAAATATTTCTCTACATTACTGCAGATGACTATATGGCTAAATTTTCTGCCATTACATCACAAAGATTCCTCTTTTTATTATTTATTATTTTTAATGTTTATTTATTTTTAGAGAGAGAGCATGAGCAGGGCAGGGGCAGAGAGAGAGAGTGAGACACAGAATCTGAAGCAGGCTCCAGGCTCCAAGCTTTCAGCACAGAGTCCGATGCAGGGCTCAAACTCATGAACGGTGAGATAATGACCTGAGCCAAAGTCAGATGCTTAGCCAACTGAGCCACCCAGGTGCCCCAATAAAGATTCCTTTTAACCCTAATTCCAATAACATTTACCTTACTTTCTGCAAACACGCATCTGACAGTTTCTTCAAGACCTTTCAAGCTTTTACAAACATTCTAGCAAAGCCTTCCCAGCTTCTGCCCTCTCTGTACAGTTGCTTGAGCATCTTCACACATGGCAGTTGGCTTAGCCCAAAGTAAGCGATACAAGGGTGAGTGCAAGAAGAAAGCCACAATGCACTTAAAGACCTGGTCTCCAAGGTCCAATACTGTCACTTCACCACATTTTATCTGTTAGTCACTAAGTATAGTCTGTAGAATTAGCTCCACCTTTGGAAGAGAGAAGTATCAAATCATTTGTGGACATATTTTATAACTACCATAGCCTGGATTGCAACTTACCACTTTACCCTTCCCCATATATTGCTGGTCACATAGTAAATACTCAGCGTTTTAGCCATTATTTTCACTGAGCATTCAAAACCATTGTGTATCAGCTGGGGTTCTCTGGGAAAACAGAACTATAGGAGAGGGAGGGAGAGAAAGAGAGAGAGAGAGAGCGCAAGATTTATTTTAAGGAATTGGCTCATGCAATTCTAAGAGTGGCAAGTCCAAAATCCAGAGGGCAATCCAGAGGCTAGCAACTCAGACAAAAGTTGATATCACAGTCTTGTGTGTGAAATCTGTATGCAAGCTAGCCGGGTAAAATTTAGGTTGTATCTCTACATTACAGTTTTGAGGCAGAATCCCTTATTGTTTGGGAAACCTTAGGTTTTGCTCTTCAGGCCTTCAACTAATTGGATGAGATCCACCTACATTGTCAATGGTAATCTCCTATACTTAAAGTCAACTGTTTGTAAACATTAATTACATCTACAAAATACTTTCACAGTAACATCTAGACTAGAGTTTGACGAAACAACTGGGCACCACAACCTAACCAAGTTGATGCATAAAATTAATCATCACTCCATCTCAAATGTCAGTTCCTCTGTGATGTCTACAAGATGTAATTCATTCATTCAATTCAATCAAGAGGCATTTGAGTACCTACTCCATGCAAAGTACTGTGTGAACAGTTAAATTTAAAGAAGAGAAAGCCACAG
Source organism: Leopardus geoffroyi (assembly GCF_018350155.1). Classification (NCBI taxonomy): domain Eukaryota; kingdom Metazoa; phylum Chordata; class Mammalia; order Carnivora; family Felidae; genus Leopardus; species Leopardus geoffroyi. Next base: position 38,380,305 of record NC_059328.1, read on the forward strand.
ATCCTGTTTCTATGGAGTTCACAGTCTAAAGGAGACTATCATCATCATCACCACTGTCATGATCTCCACAGCCATCATCATATTACTAACATTTATTGAGTGTTCTCTGTGCCAGGTACTGCTATAACCATTTACAAGGTTTCATTAATCCACCCAACAGCCTTATGATATCTTAATATTATAGTGCTTTGCTCAAATTCAGTCAGGTAGTCTGTGAGAGTGCCAGGATTTAATCTCAGATGTGATTGAATTCTTGCCACAGCAATGGGTTCAGGAAGACAGCCTAAGACTCAGACAGATGTCATAAGAATTCTGAGGAAGGGTACACTGTTGTCTGCCAGGACAACAAACTACTGATTGGAGTGTTTTATCCATTCACATTTAAAAACACTGGATACGACTAGATTTATATCTGCAATTTTGCTGTTCAGTTTATACACATACCATGTATCTTTTGATTCTTCCATTCATTCTAGAGGTCTCACCTGTATATACATAGCTTAGTGGTCATCCTATGAACCTGTAAGGGTTCCACTCTGTTGATTATCCGTGTGTGGCTTGGGGAATACATTCAAAGACACAGCCAGATCTGTAGTTTCTACCGAGTTTCACTTTTTGCTGGGCTCGCACTGTCTCTCGTTGCATATGCATAGTTTCACAGTCAGCCAGGAATGAGTGGAGAGCTGACCTCAGCCCTCCCTTACTTCTCTGTGAAATTGCTCCCTTACTTCTGTGAACCTTCTGGCAGATGGCTGCTCAATAAAACTGGAACAGCCTTCGGCCTATCAAAACTATGTGGTTTCTTCATCCATTTGCATCCAAATCTACCACATTTAGTTGGTGAAGACACACTGTTTGCCCTTAGGATTCTGACACCAATTCCCATGTGTGGGTTTTCCAACATCAGCAAGCAATTCTCTGTGACACCAGATAGGGGTCCTATGATTTAACTCAGTTCTAACACTACATGGGGATAGTATCAGATCCCACAGGTTAAGGATCAGTCCTACGAGACTGTACCCACCCCAATTCAGATGTCATCCCAACTCTAGGTTGTCGCCTGTGTTTCTGACCAATCAGCTATAATTTGGAGGTCTCCATGCCCTTCTCCCCTGGTTCAATTAATTGGCTAGAGAGGCTCACAAAACCCAGGAAAATAGTTTACTGTTTACCAATTTATTATAAATGAATATGATAAAGGATACAGCTGAACATCCAGATGGAAGAGATTCATAGAGCAAAGTAGGTGGGAAGGGACATGGAGCTCCCATGCCCTCTCTAGGCACACAACTCTCGCAGCACCTGCCTCAGAAGTTCACCTAAGAGCTCTCTAAACCAAACCCCCATGGGTTTTTGTGGAGGCTTCAGTACTATATCCACAATTGATTAATTACTGGCCACTGGTGTTTTTTTTTTTTTTTTAATTTTTTTTTTCAACGTTTATTTATTTTTGGGACAGAGAGAGACAGAGCATGAACGGGGGAGGGGCAGAGAGAGAGGGAGACACAGAATCGGAAACAGGCTCCAGGCTCTGAGCCATCAGCCCAGAGCCTGACGCGGGGCTCGAACTCCCAGACCGCGAGATCGTGACCTGGCTGAAGTCGGACGCTTAACCAACTGCGCCACCCAGGCGCCCTGGCCATTGGTGTTTTAATGCAATCTCCAGCCTCATATATCCTCCCCACAGGTCAGGGTGCTGAAAGTTCCAACCCTCTAACCACATGTTTGTTCTCCCTGGCAATTAACCCTCATCCTTAGGCTATCTAGGGGCCTTTCAAAAGTTACCTCATTAACATAACAAGTAAAACACCTTTATTGCTCCTACCACTTAGAAAATTCCAAGGGTTTTGGAAGTTCTGTGCCAGAAAAAGGATAAAACCAAATATATATTTCTTAGATCAATGAAACAGAATAGAGAACCCAGAAATGGACCCACAAATGTATGGCCAACTAATCTTTCACAAAACAGGAAAGAATATCCAATGGAATAAAGACAGTCTCTTTAGCAAGTGGTGTTGGGAAAACTGGACAGCAACATGCAGAAAAATGAACCTGGCCACTTTCTTACACCATACAAAAATAAACTCAAAATAGATGAAAGACCTAAACGTAAGACAGGAAGCCATCAAAATTCTAGAGGAGAAAGTAGGTTAACAACCTCTCTGACCTCGTCCATAGAAACTTCTTGACATGTCTCCAGAAGCAAGGGAAACAAAAACAAAAAATGAACTATTGGGACCATCATCTGGACAGTGAAGGAAACAACCACAAAACTAAAAGGCAACCAACAGAATGGGAGAAGATATTTGCAAATGACATTTCAGATAAAGGGTTAGTATCCAATATCTATAAAGAACGTATCAAACTCAACACCCCAAAAATAAATAATCCAGTGAAGAAATGGGCAAAAGACAAGAATAGACACTTTTCCAAAGAAGACATCCAGATGGCCAACCAACACATGAAAAAATACTCAACATCACTCATCGTCAGGGAAATACAAATTAAAACCACAATGATGTATCACCTCATACCAGTTAGAATGGCTAAAATTAACAACTCAGGCAACAACAGATGCTGGTGAGGATGCAGAGAAAGAGGATCTCTTTTGCACTGCCAGTGGGAATGCAAACTAGTGCAGCCACTCTGGAAAACGGTATGGAGGTTCCTCAAAAAGTTAAAAATAGAACTACCCTACGACCCAGCAACTGCACTACTAGGTATTTATCCAAGGGATACAGGTGTGCACATGCACCCTGTACATCGAAGGGGCACATGCACCCCAATGTTTATAGCAGCACTATTGACAATAGCCAAAATATGGAAAGAGCCCAAATGTCCATCGACAGATGAATGGATAAAGAAGATGTGTTATAAAAAAAAAGAAGAAGAAGAAGATGTGGTATGTATATATACAATGGAGTATTACTCAGCAATCAAAAAGAATGAAATCTTGCCATTTGCAACTATGTGGATGGAACTAGAGGGTATTATGCTAAGCGAAATAAGTCAGAGAAAGACAAATATCATATGACTTCACTCATATGAGGAATTTAAAATACAAAACAGATGAACATAAGGGAAGGGAAGCAAAAATAATATAAAAGCAAGGATAGGGACAAAACATAAGAGACTCAAATATGGAGAACAAACAGAGGGTTACTGGAGGGGTTTGGAGGGGCAATGTGCTAAATGGGTAAGGGGCATTATGGAGGACACTTATTGGGAAGAGCACTGGGTGTTATACATAGGGAGGAATCACTGGAATCTACTCCTGAAATCATTATTGCACTATATGCTAACTGACTTGGATGTAAATTAAAAATAAATAAATATTTTTTAAAAATTACAATATCACAGTCTTACTGCCCAAACCTGATTCCGACCCCTCCGGCAGCAGAGCTGTTGATTTTTCTGCCCAACCCCAGGACTGGTGAAGCTACAATTTCTCACTGGCCAAGCAGGGTATGGAAGCTGTCTCAGGCAAGAAGGCCACATGTTCCTGCCATTTTTATCCAAATCTTTAGCCATTATTTAAGTATAAACACTTAATCTGTCTTTTTTTTTAATTCCAGTTAGTTAACATACAGTGTAATATTAGTCTCAGGTGTACAATACAGTGATTCAACACTTGCTTATAACCTTAAACAGGCTTAATCTGTCTTAATTGCCAGTTTTCAGTGTCCTAAAACTGGTGCTTATGACAATTTTGTCCAGTTTTATACTTATTTTGTATGGAGAGAGGAATAGTCAACCTCTTCATACCACCATTACCAGAAGTAATTATATATACATATATATATATATATATATATATATATATATATATATATATAAATGTAGTGTCTTAGTAATCCAACATCTGAATGTATGTAAAAGTAACCCAAAGTAAATGAAGAAGATACCTATTAATGGTCCATACTTTTATGTTTATATTGCCAATTTGGTATAATGTAGCCTTTTAAATTTCTTTCAAAACACCATAATTTTTTTTAAATGTTTATTTACCTTTGAGAGAGAGAAAGACAGAGCATGCATAGGGGAGGGGCAGAGAGAGAGGGAGACAGAATCTGAGGCAGGCTCCAGACTGCATGCTGTCAGCACAGAGCCTGACATGGGGCTTGAACTCACCAACCATCAGATAATGACCTGAGCTGAAGTCGGATGTTTAACCAATTGAGCCACCCAGGTGCCCTCAAAACACCATAATGTTAAAATCAGATTTTTTTTTCATTGCAGGCTTCCATACATTTGCTGAAACACTCTTTGAAGGTTTTTATAATAGAAGATAGCTAACTGACACTGAAAATATCTCAAAGGAAGTATATTTTCATAGATTTACTAGTCAACTTTTACACTTCTAGCAAGCTGAAGTTGCTATTTCCAAGGACAGAGTATATCATAAATCTAGACCTACAGGGAAAACTATTTAATTCACCATATTGGCTCATATATCACCCCATTTCCCTTACTCAAACAACTTAAACATTTTATAAAATTAGTAAAAAAATGTTTGCCCAAATTATTTGAACCTATACATCTTTTGCTTTTTTCTTCTTTGAAATAGCAGGGTCTTCTCTCAGCTTCTCTAAGTGGAAGACATTTTCAGGGATAAAAATATGTGTAAATCACCCAACAAAAGTTGAACGGAGTTGGAGGCAAGGATGGAAGAATTGGCTATCACATTGTAGCTTTCACATTTAGTTATATGAATATATATTTCCATGACATGAACATACAACAATCTATCCAAACTCCTACTAATGAACATTTAAATTATTGCAATTTTTCACTATTATGAACCATGCTATCAGTGAACACCCCTAGAAAATCTCTTAGTATACCAGACAGAATACACCCCCCAGGTACACACCTAGAAGGCAACAGGCTATGAGAATCTTTGCCTTTATTAGATAATTCTGAACTGTGGTAGTTTTCACACTTCTGATATGGTCAGATTTTATTAAATTTTACCAATCTTATGGCTACAAAAATGAAATCATACGGTTTTTTTCATTTGGATTTCCCCATATGCTGATGAGATTCAGCACCTTTTCAAATGTTTATTGGTCATCCTTCTGAGGGAATAATAAAGAAAAGAGAAAAGAGAGATAGGGAATGTGGGGAGGCAGGACGCAGGTGGCAGAAGGAAAAAAGAGAAATCTGAATAATACAAGGCAAAATAACACTTGTTAATTCTAGATGAAAGATGCATAGGTTCTGTTATATCATTTTCATTCAGATTTATGTTTAAAATAACATCATAATTTCATTAAAAAATATGTTTTGAACCAAATCAAACTTTGAATCAGCTCTTCACATTTCAGGTATTAAAGGCTATATGGTGCTTTTAACAGTGATACCATATCACAAATTGATTCCGAAAATAGTAAGCACTTACTCGAAGGCCAGAAATCCTCCTCATGGTAACCTGGCGGTTTGAATCATGGTGTCCAGAAATTTGGTTTGGACCCGGGAACATGAAATCTCGTGTATTTTCATCATATGTAGACAGTGTTTCACCCACTACAAAAAAGATATACTATCACTCAAACTATAACAAAATATTCTATTCAGAAGCAAAATCATCAGGTACAAAAATATATAGTGCCTGATGCTTTACTGAAATATCTGCTTCGTGTCATGTTTGTTTGTTTTCCTATGAAAGGAAAATTTAAAGCAAGTTATGTTAAATGGATTCCTTATTCAGAAATGTAGTACATAATGACATTCTCCTTTCCCTTTATAGAAGGGAGATGTTCATGTAAATTTTATGAGTACCTACATGTTTCTAGAGAAAAAAAGTCCTTGTAAACCTATCAAGTTGGTATGACATTTATACAAACCTGAAACTTAATTACTACCTCCACAAATTTTTTCTACCTTCCATTCCTTTCTACCTGACATTATAAGACATTACGGTACATGTTGGAAAAAAATGTAGACATTCTCTAGAATTTATGGTTACCTGAATTATGTATACATGTAATATTCAAAATCTTTAAGATTACTAATTTTCAATAACATATAGTTCTCCATTTTTCACATAAAATAATTATTTAAGGTAGATTTTTCCTATAATCATAGAAGTAAATAACAAAAATCAAACCAGTCTCCATATTTTAATTCTTCCTATTCCAGAGATTTGTAATATTTACTAAACAGTTAAGGTTTTATTCCCCTCCATTTAACAGTCAACACACAAAAAAAGGATAATTACTTTATCAACAAAAAAATAAAGTTTGGGAAAAATCACAAAAACTCAGAAAGAAGTCAGTTTTTATGAATGTCCCAAAATATGCTAGAATGATAGCATGTAATTTTCCATTTTCCATTATTACTATTTATTCAATCTTAGAACAATATGTTCAAATACTATTTATGTCAATCTTTCTGAATATATTATTTTCATCTATTGACATTTTACATTTATGGACCAATACTAGAAACTCAACATTGTTCTTAATTTGGGAAGGAGGGGAAAAGATGGTATTTTTAAGAAGCATTCTTTTAAATGGGTTTGCACATCAATTACCTTATCAAAATATAATACAGTACCTGGTGGAACTAGCTGAATCAACTCAAACAATGCAGTATCATCTGAAAGTTTAAAGAAAAATTTCCTTAGACAAATTAATAATAAACAAAAATTAGTTACTCTAATCACAAGTCTCTAAAAGTCAAAGTAATTGCCATATACATATATATATGTATACATATATTTTGGTTGCCATGTCTCTTAGGGCTTTACTATTCTATAGTGGAGATTAACCCTTCAACCTCTCTGGAGTTTTTCTGATTTTTTTTAATTTTATTTTTTTAGAGCAGTTTTAGGTTTACAACAAAACTAGAGAGGGAAGTACAGAGATTTCCCATATATCTCTGTCCCCACACATGCACAGCCTCCCTACTATCAACCTCACTCACAGGAATGGCATGTTTTTGTTTTGTTTTGTTTTGTTTTGTTTTTACCAAGGATAAACCCCCATAGTTCCATCATAATCACCCAAAGTCCATAGTTTACCTTAGGGTTCAGTCTTGGTGATGTATACTCTGTGGGTTTGGACAAATGTATAATGACATATTCCATCGTTATAGTATCACCCATAGTATTTTCACTTCCCTGATTTTCCTCTGTGCTCTTGCCTATTCATCTCTCTGTTCCACTTCAATTTGCCTCCACAAGCAACCACTGATCTTTTCATTGTCTCCAGTTTTGCCTTTTCCAGAATGTCATGTAGTTAGAATCATATAGCGTTCAGGTTTTTCCCATTGGCTTCTTTCACTCAGTAACACGCATTTCAGGGTCCTTCATGTTATTGATGGCTTGATAGCTCATTTCTTTTTCTTAAATGTTTATTTATTTATTTTTTTGGTCGGGGTGGGGGAGGTGGCACAGCGAGAGAAGGAGACAATCCCAAGCAGGTTCCGTGATCTCAGCACAGAGTCCAATGCAGGGCTCAAACTCACACACTGTGAGATCATGACCTGAGCCGAAATCAAGAATGGGATACTTAACCAACTGAGCTACCCAGGTGCCCTGATAGCTCATTTCTTTTAAGTGTTGAATAATATTCATTGTCTGGATATACCACACTTTATTTATCCATTCACCTACTAGGGGGCATCTTGGTTGCTTCCAAGTTTTGACAGTTATAAAAAAAGGCTTCTATAAACAAGCTTGTGGAGAAAGGAGTTCAGGTGGTGGAGGAGCAGGGAGACCTTCAGCTTGTCTCATCCCTCAAATAAAGCAAGTTATCGAATAACTCTGAACACCCAAGAAATCAATCAGAGGTCTGAGAGAACAAAAAGTGCAAATCTACAGGTAGAAAAATGACCACCTTCTGGAAGGAGAGAGTTTACTTGGGGGAGACATAGCTGTGGGTACAGAGGCTGTGAGGGAGCCTTACAGAGGCTTACAGAGCCTTACAGAGGCTACTGCAAAGTATTATAAGCAGCAGAGTACAAAATCTGAACTTTTAGAAGTCCACCACCATGCAGGATGTGCCTGGATTAAAGGTGCTCAGGTGGCAAACCAGGGCAGAGTCCCAGGAGTGACAGCATGGTCTGAGGATCCGCTGGGTCACAAGAAAGACAGGTCAGGCCAACCTGCTGCACTGTTCCCAAGCATAGGAGTGGGGACTCGGGCTGAGGGCAGTGAGCTAAGGCAGGGTGCTGGCTTTCTGCTCTGTTTTGACATAAACTCTGAACCACTGCGGGGTCTGTGACTGCTTTCCTCACACTGGCTGGCAAAGGGCAAAAGCACAGCAAGATGCTCCCCCAGGGGAACAGCATGGGTCCCTGTGCAGGATTCCCTAAAATTTGTGTAGTTTTGAAACTTAGTCGTGTGCCTGAGATAAAAAAGCTCAGATCAGGCAGGGTGAACGCATGGTTCTCATGAAAACCAGGTACACAAGAGGGGTGACTACTCTTCTGTGAGGGTTTGTTGAAGAGTGGGAGGTGCGAACTTTGATCTCCAGGGCTAGGGAGCTGTGCATCCTGTCCATCTGAACTGAAAGCCTTCAGGGAGCAAAACAGCGCCACCTAGTGGAGGATGGAGCCACGTACACAAAGCACAACCCCCTCCTTTTCCAGTCCCGGCCCATTTTCACTGAAACAAGTCAGCCTGAAAATCAGCGCAGAAGGTCGGTCCCCCAGAAGACCAGCACAAACAACTCAACACCAAGTCTACTGATCATAGAATGCTGCAAAACTTCAGCTCTAGGGGAAACGGGATCTAACTTCCTTTTTACTTTCATCCCTTTTTATTATTATTTATTTTCTCAAGTATCTTCTTAGTTTTTCTCAAGTTCTTTTTTCTGTTATCTATTTTCTCTATTCTGTTCTATTTTATATTACTTATACTTTTGGATCTAGATTCTTTTTTTAAAATGTTTATTTATTTTTGAGAGAGAGAGACAGAGCATGAGAGAGAGAAGGGCAAAGAGAGAGGGAGACACAAAATTCGAAGCAGGCTCCAGGCTCTGAGCTGTCATCACAGAGCCTGATGCGGCGCTCAAACCTAACCCATGGACCGCGAGATCGTGACCTGAACTGAAGTCAGACACTTAACCAACTGAGCCACCCAGGCACCCCTAGATCTAGATTCTTTTAACAAGCAGAACAAAACACACCACGGATCTAGTTTTTTGGTTTTTGTTTTTGTTTTTTTGTCTTGGTTTTTTTTTTTCTTTCTTCTATTCTTTTCCGGACAAAATGATGAGACAGAAAAATTCACTCCAAAAGAAAGAACAGGAAGTAGAACTCACGGCCAGGATTTAATCAGTACAGATATAAGATGTCTGAACTAGAATTTAAAACAATGATTATGAGGGGCGCCTGGGTGGCGCAGTCGGTTAAGCGTCAGACTTCAGCCAGGTCACGATCTCGCGGTCCGGGAGTTCGAGCCCCGCGTCAGGCTCTGGGCTGATGGCTCAGAGCCTGGAGCCTGTTTCCGATTCTGTGTCTCCCTCTCTCTCTGCCCCTCCCCCGTTCATGCTCTGTCTCTCTCTGTCCCAAAAATAAATAAACGTTGAAAAAAAAAATTAAAAAAAAAAAAATAAAAAAAATAAAACAATGATTATGAGAAATAAATAAATAAATAAATAATAAACAAGTAAAACAATGATTATGAGGATACTAGCTGAGCTTGAAAAAAGCATACAAGACACCAGAGAATCCCTTTCTGCAGAGATAAAAGAACTAAAATCTAGTCAGGCTAAAATAAAAAATGGTAAAACCAAGATGTAAACCCAAATGAAGGCCATAAAAATGAGGATGGACGAAGCAGAGGAGCAGAGTAATACAGAAGGTAAAATTATGGAAAATAATGAAGATGAAAAGAGGGAAAGAAAAGTAATGGATCACAAAGGTATACTCAGGGAATTCAGCAAGTTAGTAAAATGTGACAAAATTCATACAGAAGGAATCCCAGAACATGAAGAGAGAGAAAAGGCGGCAGAAGGTTTATTCATAAAAATTATAGCTGAAGATTTCCCTAATCTGAGGAAGACACAGACATCAAAATCCAAAAAGACAGAGAACTCCCATTAAATTCCACAAAAGCCGACCACTGCCAAGGCATACAGTCAAATTCACAAAATACACAGACAAGGAAAGAATCCCAAAAGAAGCAAGGGAAAAAAGTCCCTAACCTACAAGGGAAGAAAAATCAGGTTCACAGCAGATCTATCCATAGAAATTTGGCAGGCCAGAAAGGAGTGGCAGGATATATTCAACGTGCTGAATTGGAAAAATATGCAGCCAAAAATTCTTTATCCGGCAAGGCTGTCATTCAGAATAGAAGGAGAGATAAAGAGTTTCCCAGACAAACAAAAACTAAAGAGGTTTGTGACCACTAAACCAACGCAGCAAGAAATTTTAAGGGGGACTCTTTGAGTGGAGGAAAAAGACCAAAAGCAACAAAGACAAGAAAAGACCAGGGGCGCCTGGGTGGCTCAGTCAGTTAAGCGTCCTACTTCGGCTCAGGTCATGATATCATGGTCCATGAGTTCAAGCCCCACGTCGAGCTCTGTGTTGACAGCTCAGAGCCTGGAGCCTGCTTCAGATTCTGTGTCTCCCTCTCTCTCTGACTTCCCCCGTTCATGCTCTGTCTCTCTCTGTCTCAAAAATAAATAAACATTAAAAAAAATTAAAAAAGAGAAGACCAGAGAATGCCACCAGAAACACCAATTCTATAGGTAACACAATGGCACTAAATTCATACCTTTCCATAATCACTCTGAATGTAAAAGTTCTAAATCAAAAGACCTAGGGTAACAGAATGGATAAAAACACAAGATCCATATATATGTGTGTATGTGTGTATGGGTGTGTGTGTGTGTGTGTGTGTGTATACATACATATATATTCCCTCTAAGCAGAAAACCAACAAGGAAACGATGTCTTTGAATGGCACACTGGACCAGACAGACTTAACATATATTTGGAACATTCCATCCTAGGGCCATGTGGGTGGCTCAGTCAGTTAAGCATCTGACTCTTGATTTCAGCTCAGGCCATGATCTCATAGTTCATGGTATCAAGCCCTGTATCAGGCTCAGTGCTGACAGCATGGAGCCTAGTAGGCTCTTGGCAGGGATTCTCTCTCACCATCTCTACCCCTCCCCCATTCATATTCTCTCTCTCTCTCTCTCTCTCTGTCTCTCTCTCTCTCTCAAAATAAATAAATAAACTTAAAAAAATAAAGAACATTCCATCCTAAAGAAGCAGAATACATATTATTTTCTAGTGCCCATGGAACATTCTCCAGAATAGATCACATTCTGGGTCAGAAATCAGCCCTCAACAAGTACAAAAAGATTGAGATCGTACCATGCATATTTTCAGATCACAACACTATGAAACTTGAAATCTACCACAAGAAAAAAATTGGAAAGCCCTCAAATACATGGTGGTTAAAGAACATCTTATTAAACAATGAACAGGTTAACCAGGAAATTAAAGAAGAAATAAAGAAATATATGGAAGCAAACGAAAATGAAAACATGACAGTCCAAAACCTTTGGAATACAGCAAAGGCAGTCCTAAGAGGGAAGTATATTGCAATTTAGGCCTATCTCAAAAAGCAAGAAAGGTCTCAAATATACAACCTAACCTTTTACCTAAAGGAGCTAGAAAAGGAACAGCAAATAAAGCCCTAGTCAGCAGAAGAAGGGAACTAATAAAGATTAGAGCAGAAATAAATGATATGGAGAGCCTTTCCCCTACAGTGAGGAACGAGACAAAGATGTCCACTCTCATTATTACTATTTAACACAGTACTGAAAGTCTTAGCCTCAGCAATCAGACAACAAAAAGAAAAGAACAGCATCCAAATTGGCAAGGAAGAAGTCAAATTTTCACTATCTGAAGAAAACATAATATTCTATGTAGAAACCTGAGCAATTCCTATCAAAATAACACCAGCATTCTTCACAGAGCTAGAACAAACAAACCTAAAATTTGCATGGAACCAGAAAAGCCCCTGAACAGCCAAAGTAATCTTGAAAAAGAAAACCAAAGCATCACAATCCTGGACTTCAAGCTGTAATTATCAAGACAGTATGGCACTGGCACAAAAACAGACACGCATATCAATGGAACAGAACAGACAACCCAGAAATGGACCCACAAACGTATGGCCAACTAATCTTTGACAAAGCAGGAAAGAATATCCAGTGGAATAAAGACAATCTCTTCAGCAAGTGGTCCTGGGAAAACTGGACAGCGACATGCAGAAAAATGAACCTGGACCACTTTCTTATACCGTACACAAAAATAAACTCAAAATGGAAGAAAGACCTAAATGTAAGACACGAAGCCATCAAAATCCTAGAGGGGAAAACAGGCAAAAACCTCTTTGACCTTGGCCACAGCAACTTCTTACTCAACACGTCTCTGGAGGCAAGGGAAACACAAGCAAAAATGAACTATTGGGACCTCATCAAAATTAAAAGCTTCTGCACAGCAAAGGAAACAATCAGCAAAACTAAAGTCAACCAACAGAATTGGAGAAGATCTTTGCAAATGACATATCAAATAAAGGGTTAGGATCCAAAATCTATAAAGAACGTATCAAACTCAACACCCAAAACACAAATAATCCAGTGAAAGAATGGGCAAAAGACATGAACAGGCACTTTTCCAAAGAAGACATCCCAATGGCTAACAGACACATGAAAAAATGCTCAACATCACTCATCATCAGAGAAATACAAATCAAAACCAAAATGAGATACCACCTCACACCTGTCACAATGGCTAATGTTAACAACTCAGGCAACAACAGATGTTGGCGAGGATGCAGAGAAAGAGGATCTCTTTTGCACTGTGGTGGGAATGCAAGCTGGTGCAGCCACTCTGGAAAACAGTATGGAGGTTCCTCAAAAAGTTAAAAATAGAACTACCCTACGACCCAGCAATTGCACTACTAGGTATTTATCCAAGGGATACAGATGTGCTGTTTTGAAGGGGCACATGCACCCCAATGTTTATAGCAGTGCTATTGACAATAGCCAAAGTATGGAAAGAGCTCAAATGTCCATCGACAGATGAATGGATAAAGAAGATGTGGTATGGTACATATATATAATGGAGTATTACTTGGCAATCAAAAAGAATGAAATCTTGCCATTTGCAACTATGTGGATGGAACTAGAAGGTATTATGCTAAGTGAAATTAGTCAGAGAAAGACAAATATAATATGACTTCACTCATATGAGGAATTTAAGATTCAAAATAGATAAATACAAGGGAAGGGAAGCAAAAATAATATAAAAGCAGGGAGGGGACAAAACATATGAGACTTAAATACAGAGAACAGAGGGCTGCTGGAGGGATTGTAGGGGGGGTGGGCTAAATGGATGAGGGACATTAGGAATTTATAAATAAAAATAAACATTAAAACATTTTTAAAAATTAAAAATAAATAAAACTAAAAAAAAAAAAAGAAACCTGAAAGATTCCACCAATAAATTGCCAGAACTGATACATGAATTCAGCAAAGTCGCAGGCTATAAACCAATGCAGAAATCTGTTGCATTTTTATACATCAATAATGAAGCAGCAGAAAAAGAAATCAAGGGCTCTATCCCATTTACAATTGCACCAAAAAACATAAAATACCTAGGAATAAACCTAACTAAACAGGTAAAAGATCTGTACTCTGAAAACTAGAGAGCACTTATGAAAGAAATGGAAAAACATTCCATGCACATGGATCAGAAGAACAAACATTGTTGAAATGTCTATATTATCCAAAGCAATCTACATATTCAATACAATCCCTATCAAAATGCCACAAGTATTTTTGCAGAGCTAGAACAAACAATCTTAAAATTTGTACGGAATCACAGAAGACCCTGAATAGCCAAAGCAATCCAAAAAAAGTAAAGCAAAGCTAGAGGCATCATGGTTCTAGGCTTCAAGCTATATTACAAAGCTGTAGTCATCAAAACAGTATGGTACTAGCACAAACACAGACACTTAGACAAATGGAACAGAATAGAAAATCCAGAAATGGACCCACAACTATATGGTCAACTAATCTTTGACAAAGCAGCAAAGAATGTCTAGTGGAAAAAAGACAGTCTCTTCCACAAATGGTGTTAGGAAAACTGAACAGCGAAGTGCAGAAGAATGAACCTGGGCCAGTTTCTTACACCACACAAAATAAATTCAAAATGGATGAAAGACCTAAATGTGAGACAGGAAACCATCAAAACATTACAGGAGAAAACAGGTAGAACTCATCATCAGGGAAATACAAATCAAAACCATGATGAGATACCAGCTTACACCTTTCAAAATGGCTAGAATTAACAACACAAGAAACAACAGGTGCTTGCGAGGATGCGGAGAAAGGGGAACCCTATTTGCACTGGTGTAGTGCAAACTGGTGTAGCCACTCTGGAGAACAGAGTTGAGGTTCCTCAAAAAACTAAAAATAGACCTACCCTATGATCCAACAATTGCACTTCTAAGTATTTACTTACCCAAAGGATACAACAACACAGATTCAAAAGGGTACATGCACCACAACATTTATAGCAGCGTTATCAGCAATAGCCTAACTATGGAGAAAGCCCAAATGTCCATCAAATGAATAAAGACATTGTATCCACACAAACACACACACAATGTATATATATGTACACACATACAGTGAATATTACTCAGCCAACAAAAAGAATAAAATCTTGCCATTTTCAACGATGTGGATGGAGCGAGAATGTATTATGCTAAGCAAAAAAGGTCAATCAGATAAAGACAAATACCATATGATTTCACTCATATATGGAATTTAAGAAACAAAACAGATGAACAACATTTGGGAGAGGGGGTAAAAAAGAGAAGAAAGGGAAACAAACCAGAAGATACTCCTTTTTTTCTTTGATTTTTTTTTTTTTTTTTGATAGAAAGAGCACACGTGGTGGGGGAGGGGCAGAGAGAGGGAGAGAATCCCAAGCAGGCTCTGTGCTACAGCACAAAGCCCGGGCAGGACTTGATGCAACCAAAAACACAAGAGACTCTTTTTTTTAATGTTTATCTTATAGACAGAGAGAAAGAGAGCATGCTCACGTGTGCGAAGGACTGGGGGAGGGGCAGAGACAGAGAGGAAGTCACAGAATCTGAAGCAGGCTCCAGGCTCCGAGCTGACAGCACAGAGCCTGACACAAGGGTCGAACTCATGAACCATGAGATCATGACCTGAACCAAAGTGGAACACTTAACTGACTGAGCCACCCAGGTACCCCACCACAAGAGACTTGTGAGAGACTATCTTAAGGATAGAGAACAAACTGAGGTTGGTGGAGGGAGGTGGGTAGGGGACAAGCTAGATGGGTGATGGCTGTTAAAGAGGGTACTTATGTGATGAGCACTGGGTGTTGTATAAAGTGACGAATCACTGAATTGTACTCCTGAAACCAATACTGTACTGTATATTAACTGACTAAAATTAAAAACAAACAAACAAACAAACAAACAAAACCTTGTGCAGGCTATTGTGCAGGTTTTTATGTGGACATAAGTTTTCAACTCCTTTGGGTAAATACCAAAAGGAGTAGCTGCTGGATTGTATGTTAAGAGTGTGTTTAGTTTTGTAATAAACTGCCAGACTGTCTTCTAAATTGCTGTTCCATTATGCATTCCCACCAGCAGTATATAAGAAGAGTTCTTGTTGCTCAGTATCCCCACCAACATTTGGTGCTGTCAGTGTTTTGGATTTTGGCCACTCTAGGTTTTTGGTGATAACTTGTTTTAATTTGAATTTCCCCAAAGACATATGATGTGGAGCATATTTCCATATGCTTATTTGCCATCTTTATATCTTCTCTGGTGAAGTATCTGCTAAGGTCTTTGGCCCATTTTTAAATTAATGTTGTTATTTTATTACTGAATTTTAAAAGTCCTTGGGGTGCCTGGGTGGCTCAGTTGGTTGAGCGTCCAACTTTTGGTTTCAGCTCGGGTCATGATCTCACAGTGGATGGGACTGAGCCCCACGTCAAGCTCTGCACTGACAGCATGCAGCCTACTTGGCATTCTCTCTCTCCCTCTCTCTCTGCCCCTCTCCCTCACTCTCTCTCTCTCTCTCTCTTTCTCAAAATAAATAAATATTGAAAAAAATGACTGGATACAAGATAAACATTTTTTGGTCACTTTCCTGTATATCAACCACACACACACACACACACACACACACACACACAAGAAAAAAAGAAAGAAAAGTGGGTGAAGAGCTTTATTCCCCAAAGTCACATAATATATAACCAGTTAGAAATATAATGTATGGCAAGTACATACACACATACCCCCAAAACCTTAATGTTATACACAAGGAAAACGTAAGTTTAAAAAGTCAATATACATTGCATATCTAAGTGGGAAGAATGAATAACGTAAAAATGCCAATTCCCCCAAAATATAATTGAAATTAAAATTCAAAGAGATTTATTTTAGACCTGAAACATGATTCTAAGTTCACTTACAAAACTAAACATGTAGGAATATGAATATGTGTATATCAAATGAAAATATGGATTACACAAATCTGTGATAATTAACCATGCAATATCAACCAAATAATAGCTACTTAGAATAAACAGACATAATGAAGGGAAAAAGGAATGGGAGACTACACAGAGACAAGATGAGGGTAGAAAGAATATTAATGGGGCACAGACTTCTGCTTCAGATAATGAGGATATATACCAAGCACACCAATCGTCCTACTAGGAACATTTTAAAAATCTGGTCAAATGATTTTTAAAAATCTGCTTGCAGGCACAGAGAAGCAAATAAGACAGTTTAGAATTAGAGTTTAGAATCCTGAAGAAGAAAAAGCCAGGAAGATGAACCAGACATTGGAGCTGTTTTCTCTCTAGGGGCATCTGCTAATTTCAGAAAAGACAAATGAAGGATTGATAAATTTAGCTGAGGTTTTTATGGTCTCACAGACCTAGAAGCAAAATATGACTTCAGGGCCTACCCAGAAGGAGAGATATTCATAAATTCTCCACACTTTAGATAGTCCCCTGAAAGAGCCCGGGAATAGAGATGAACTGTAAATAACCTGGCTTTTACAAGAACTGAAATCTGGCTTCAAATCACCTTAATCTGTAACATTAGACTGACATGATCAAGGATTGCTAGTGTACTAGCAGCCTAGAACAGGCAAATAAAAACAAAATAAAACCTATCTGGAGAACGAGAGCATAATTCCATGCCCCCAATTATTTCTGCAATTTTTCGCATAAAATGTTCAATATCCTGAAACAACAAAGAATGGTTACAATTATTTTGGGGGAACTGTTAACCACTATTAACTAAAGCTAATTATACATGCACTCTATGACCCAGAAACTCCACCACTAAGAATATACCAAGAGAACTGAGTATATACGATTACCAAAAGATACTTATAAAAATATCCATAGTCATGTTATTCATAATAATCCAAGGCTAAAAACAATCCTCATCAACAGGGAAGTAAATAAATTATAGTATATTCATATAATGGAATACCAAAGAGCAATAAAAAAAGAATGGTTTACTGAGATACAACAACACAGGTACTTCTGACAGACATGAGCCATACTCAAATGAATACTTATTCTATGATTTAATTTACATGAAGGTCAAGAAGAGACAAAAGTAATCAATGTTGATAAAAGTCAGAATAGTGATTATCTTGAGGGGAGTATTGACTGGTAGAGACACAAGGAAACTTTTCTGAGCAATGGAAACACTCTGTGTCTTGGTGAATGGTGATTACTGATATACACAAAAGTGACTAATCAATGATGAGCACACAGGGTTAAAATTATACGTTAGACACTTTTGACACAAAAAAATAGCTAAGACAATTTCCAAAAGAAATAAATCTGGAGGGCTCAAACTACCAGATATAAAAACTGAAGTTACAGTAATTAAGAAAGCATAGTATTTATGCAAGAATGAACAAACGGGGTGCCTGGGTGGCTCAGTCAGTTAAGTGTCCAACTTCAGCTCAGGTCATGATCTCACGGTTCCTGAGTTCGAGCCCCGCGTCGGGCTCTGTGCTGACAGCTCAGAGCCTGGAGCCTACTTCGGATTCTGTGTCTCCCTCTCTCTCTGCCCCACCCCTGCTTGTACTCTGTCCCTCTCTGTCTCTCAAAAAATGAATAAACGTTAAAAAAACTTTTTTTTAAAAAAGAATGGACAAACAGACCCATGACACAGAAGAAAGACTAGAAAAAAATTCACATATATGTAGGCACTTAACTTATGACAAAGTAACATTACAGACTGATTATAATAAGGAAAGTCTTTTCGCCAAATAGCATTGCACACAAAGATATACATAAAAAATGAAATTTTATCCCTATTTCATACCATATATAAAAATGAAATCCAGGTGGACCATAAATCTAAATATAAAAATTAAAGAAATAAGGCTTTTAGATTATATAAAAGAGTATCTTCATAACTTGGGGCAGGGAAAGAATTCTTAAACATGACCAAAATTAGCACTAAGCATAAAGAAAAAGATTAATAAATCAAACTACATTATTAAATTAGACTATATTAAAAATAACTTGCTCATCATAAGCACAAGAACCACTAATAAATGAAAAATGCAAGCCACAGAATGGGAGAAGATATTTGCAACACATATAATTGACAGAGAGTTTGTAACTAGAAAATATAGAAAATTCATACAAATGAATAAGAAAGTAACAACCTGATACAGAATTGAGCAAAAGACAAACATTTCACACCCATTATAAAAAGATGTCCCGAAAGATTGATAAACGTATGAATTCTTAGTCTACTTCATTTGTCTTCAGGGAAAAAACAAATAAAAGCATTATTCACCCATCATAATGATAAAATTTTTAAAAATCCAGCAATCCCAGGAGTTGGGAAGGATGTAGAGAATAAAACTTTCAAAGGCAGAATACATATTGGTAGAGCAACACTGGAAACTGTTTGCATTGCCTATTCATGCTGACCCTAAGACTTAGCAATTTCATTTCTATGTATCTACCCAATAGGAATGGGTGCTCATGAGCATCAAGTCATATAATCAGGAATGTTCAGAGCAACATTATCCATAATAGCAAAAACTATAAACAACCTAAATGTCTACCGATGTCCATAAATAACAGAATAAATAAACTGGAGTATAGTTGCATAATGAAATACTACACAGCAATAAGGATGAATGGATTAGTTACTCACAACAACACAAGGCAAATATCTCCAGCAAAATGCTGAAAAAAAAAGTCAGGCACAAAAGATTTTGCACAGTATGATTCCATTTATTTAGTGTTCAAAAATAGGCAAAGCTAAATTACAACATTAGACATTAAAAGGGGAATTCTTTCGTGGAACAGAGAGGAAACAGTGATTAGAAGAGGGTATGGGGGACTTTCTGAAGTTCTAGCAAGGTGTTCTATTTCTTGACGTAGGCTTTAGTTACATAGGTGTTCACACTGATATATTTCAATGAGTATAAACAAATACTTGAGTTAAATGGTAGGTTAAATATGCATTAGCTATGGTCACCTTCCGAACTCTCACTAAAAGAACAAATAATTAAACACACACACACACACACACACACACACACACACACAAACACACACTCACAATGGCAAAATCTGAGAGGAAACAATTTGAACAGAAATGGTAACTTAGTTAACAGGAAAAAGGGTCTTAAGCCAATAGACCGGAAAGCTTAGGAGCAACCCCTTTTGTATTCGAATTCCTAACAGGTTTAGTGATTGGTAGTGCCAGCTACCTCTGCAAATGACAGAAATCAATGGGGCTAAAAGCCAGAGCAGTTGAAAATTTAAGAAGCAGTCAAACCCCAGATCCTCCCTCCAGTTTACAGTGCTAGGAAACTGCCTTTCCCCATACCCAAGCAGGTGGTTGGAAGTTCATTCTCTGGAGGAGGTGGGACAGGGAGAAGCAGGGGGGTGGGGGCGGGGGCCGCTGGGAAGGGAGGGAAAAGGAGGAGAAGAAGGAGGTATAGTAATCTTCATCTTTGTCACTGTTGTCCTTGGAATGGAAATAGTAGGTACGGTTGACAGCAGGGGTACTATATGAAAACAGGGAGATTAAGAGTCTGGGCTACATACTGATA
This sequence comes from Leopardus geoffroyi, assembly GCF_018350155.1. Classification (NCBI taxonomy): domain Eukaryota; kingdom Metazoa; phylum Chordata; class Mammalia; order Carnivora; family Felidae; genus Leopardus; species Leopardus geoffroyi. The sequence goes on from NC_059328.1 coordinate 38,400,437, forward strand.
CTTTACCACAGCTTCTTCTTCCACAAGGTTCTAAAATCAGTAGTAGCCAAGTTTATAACCTCCAGGAGAAAGATGGGACTGATTTTTCTACTGAATATGATCTGCCGAAGTCAAAATACATAAAAAGATGCTGACATCCTAAGCTTTTCAGTAAGATGGCCCAGAGAAACCACCCTACAAAAAAGTCCATACTGACAATTTCTATCCAAGAGGAATCCCCAATAGATTTAGTAATTAGTAGTGCCAGGCACCTCTGGCACATAATTTCTAAAAGCATTTTAGTGTTCTGCTATTAAATATGAACAGATGGGGGCACCTGGGTGGCTCAGTCAGTTAAGTGTCCGACTTCAGCTCAGGTCATGATCTCGCGGTTCGTGACTTCAAGTCCCACGTCGGGCTCTGTGCTAATAGCTTGGAGCCTGGAGCCTGTTTCAGATTCTGTGTCTCCCTCTCTATCTGCCCCTCCTCCGCGCGCGCACACACACACACACACACACTCACTCACTCTCTCTGTCTCTCAAAAATAAACATTAAAAAAATTTTAAATATGAACAGATGGCCAATAATTTGATGGCATCCTCTAACACGAAAGACAAGCAAAATCACAAAATAGAAAATAAAAGTAGAAACAGCAGAGTTTATCTCCCCAGATCTCCCCTTAAAAACAGACATAGCAATTAAATAGCAAAACCATAAACCTATGGACAACATCTATAATAAAATAAGGGGATAAGATATCCCTACAAACCCCAAAATAAAACATATGGTGACAAACAACTCACAGTCACAGAACCTATGGGTACCAGCATCCACGCAGGAAGAAACAGAAGGAATGAAGAGGCTATTGAATGACCTGGGAAGAGAACTCCAAAACAGCCAACAGTATTCACTAGGAGGCACAGGTCAATTTGAGAAAGGCAGCTGAAACTGGGAGAAGGTCTGCCCATTCCAATAGCAGGTAATTCAAAAGATTTAAGTGAAGTTCCAAAGGTGGTAGTCTGGTGACCTGTAAGAACTATAGAAACTGACCATCCAGGGTTCCCAGGCAGAACAGAGCCCAAGAAACCAGGAAAAACTATAGAGAAGAGAATACAAATTAAACAGGATTTTTAAAAAATAGAAAAGAGAAACCAGAAAAAAGTAGAATGGAACAAAGGCAGAAAATCCCAGAAGGCAAGCCACCATATACGTATGCTAAACACTATAAAAGGAAGCTCAGTGAGCCTAAAAAGTTTTCTTCAATCATGCTTCCTTCTAAACATTTAGGAAAAAACTAAATTCAATTAATAATGAGCAGAGAGGGGTGCCTGGGTAGCTCAGTTGATTAAGAATCTGACTCTTGGGGGGCGCCTGGGTGGCGCAGTCGGTTAACCGTCCGACTTCAGCCAGGTCACGTTCTCGCGGTCCGTGAGTTCGAGCCCCGCGTCGGGCTCTGGGCTGATGGCTCAGAGCCTGGAGCCTGTTTCCGATTCTGTGTCTCCCTCTCTCTCTGCCCCTCCCCCGTTCATGCTCTGTCTCTCTCTGTCCCAAAAATAAATAAACGTTGAAAAAAAAAAAAATTTAAAAAAAACAAAAAAAAAAAAGAATCTGACTCTTGGTTTCAGCTCAGGTCATGATCTCAGTTTGTGAGTTACAGCCCAGTGTCAGGCCCTGCACCGACAGATAGAGCCTTCTTAAGATTCTCTCTCTCCCTCTCTCTCTGCCCTTCCTCCACTCTCTCTCTGTCTCTCTCTCTCTCTCTCTCTCTCTCAAAATAAATAAACTTAAAAAAAAAATAAAGAATGAGTTGGGGCACCTGGGTGGTTCAGTCAGTTAACCATCAGACTTTGGCTCAGGTCATGATCTCACTGTTTGTAGGTTCAAGCCCCGTGTCAAGCTCTGAGCTAATAGCTCAGAGCCTGGAGCCTGCTTTGGATTCTCTGTCTCCCTCTCTCTCTGTACCCCTCCCCTGCTCATGGTCTGTCTCTGTCTCTCTCTCTCTCAAAAATAAACTTAAAAAAAATTTTTTTAAAAGAATGAGTAAAGAAAAGGTTAAAGGTCAGATGTACACCAGGTTCTTATATAAAAAAATAATAGTGAGAAAAGAAAAAAATTCCTACAATGAAAGTAGCCAAAAAGATATTTCAAAAACAGATCATAATTATAATCTACTACTTGAAAAATTTTAAAGTAATACAAGGTATTGAAGAACTAACTAAATCAAAACAAAATCAGAAACAAAAAAGTGAGATGGTATAACTCAGGAAAGAAGCAGAAATAGGGAAAGTCATTTCAGAAATGAAGATTAAACTAAAACAACAGAAAATACCTTAAAAGAAATAAAAGGAGATTTTTTTTAATCAAAAGGAAACCAAAAAATATTTTTAATGAGAGAAAATAACAAATACTAAACAAACAAAAATATCCAACATACAATAATAGCATTATTCAGGAAACTTCACAGGAATGAAAATGGATTAGAAACTACAAATAAGAAACACACACTGTACTTAAGAATAGCAAGTGTCTGGGTGGCTCAGTCGTTAAGCATCTGACTTCAGCTCAGATCATGATCTCACAGTTTGTGAGTTTGAGCCCCACCTTGGGTAAGCATGAGTCTGTCCCTCTTTGGATGAACACAAGCCCCACTTCGGGTAAAAACATGAGCCCTGCTTCGGGAGAGTCCTGCTTTTCTCTCCCTCTCCCCCTCTCTCTGCCCCTCCTGGCATTCTCTCTCTCTCTGTCCCTCACTCACTTGTGCCCTCTTTCTCTCAAAAGAAAAAAAAAAAAAAAAGAATAAGAAACAACTTCAGGATATATTCTAGTAAAACTACTAGACTTTAAGGATAAATAAAAAATATTTTAGGTATTTAGGCAAAAAAAAAAGACAAGTGAAATAACATTAAACTTTAAGAAAATGATTTAAATATCTGAGGAAGAACTGGGTTAAGCCAAAACTAAAATAAACTACAAAACTAAGCAAAGTAAAGAAAATATTAAATTCAAGTGACAACAGAATTCTTGCCAAGAAAAGTAACCGTAATATATTCACCACGATTCAGCTAAAAATACTTTTTACATGGTCATAATATACAAAACAAAATTGTGATTATAACTCTATTAAGAGGAGAGAAAGACAGAAAAAGGGCATATATATGTTTTTAGCACAAGCAGAGAATATATGAAAAGTACTTACATCCTCATATTCCATAAGGAAAAGTAGAGATAATGTCTAAAACTGAAAAAAATCAAAATGTTTCGAATGCAATATAAGTATGTTAGAGATATGTAGGTGAGTACAAAGAAAAACAATAAAAAATAATAATAATAAACTAGTTCCTTGGGGAGTCAGAAATGATGGAAGAGAGGGATGTTACAGGATCACTGTTTTGGGAATAAGTTTTGTAGACTATATGTAATTCCAATATTAAAGAAAAAAAATAACATAATTATATAACCAATTAAAATAATTTCAATGTAAGTAAAAATCAAATTTAAAAAGATATCACATTAATAGTTACATATATGCATGTATTTACATATGTATATATATGCATGTATATGTATGTATGTATACATCTTGTCTGAGAGCAAGTCCTAGCAAACAATAAAATTGCTTTATGTGCATAATATGAGCTACCCCTTCCATTTCAAAGAACCTGCCTTGTTTTGACAGTGTAAACTCAGTCTTTGCAAATTTGAAAGAAAAAGAAGTTACACTTCCTTTTCAAATAAATAACACAATTAAAAATAAAAATCAGGGGCGCCTGGGTGGCTCAGTCGGTTGAGCGTCCGACTTCAGCCCAGGTCACGATCTCACGGACCGTGAGTTCGAGCCCCGCGTCGGGCTCTGGGCTGATGGGTCAGAGCCTGGAGCCTGCTTCCAGTTCTGTGTCTCCCTCTCTCTCTGCCCCTCCCCCGTTCGTGCTCTGTTTCTCTCTGTCTCAAAAATAAATAAACGTTAAAAAAAATTTTTTTTTTAATAAAAATCATTTCACAAAGAAAAGTAAAAGGTTAAAAGTAAAGTCAAGGAAAGAGGTGCCTGAGTGGCTCAGTTGGTTAAGCGTCCAATTCTTGATCTTAGCTCAGGTCTTGATCTCAGGGTCATGAGTTCAAGCCCCATGTTGGGCTCCACGCTGGGCGTGAAGCCTACTTCAAAAAAAAAACAGGGGCGCCTGGGTGGCGCAGTCGGTTAAGTGTCCGATTTCAGCCAGGTCATAATCTCGCGGTCCGTGAGTTCGAGCCCGTGTCAGGCTCTGGGCTGATGGCTCGGAGCCTGGAGCCTGTTTCCGCTTCTGTGTCTCCCTCTCTCTCTGCCCCTCCCCCGTTCATGCTCTGTCTCTCTCTGTCCCTAAAAAAAAATAAAATAAAAAACGTTGAAAAAAAACAAAAAAACAAACAAACAAAAAAAAACAGCCAAGGAAGGAAACACTCTTTCATAAGGGATCTAAGTAAAAAAAAAAAAAAAAAAAAAGTACCCCACACTAGCCAGAATCATTCTGGAATGGGCCAAACATGTAAGCAGAAAATGGCCAATAATACATTCATGAAAATATCGCATGGGTATTTAGCATGGTCAGTTATTATTTCTGTGAACCATTTTCAGTGAAGAAAGGAAAACAAATGCAGCTGTTAGCAGAGTAATTCCAGTTGGTTCCCTAAAGATATCAACGGTCTCAGAAGTAAAAATGATCTTGGAAGGAATATAAAGTTTAAAAACAAAGGGTTTAAATAGAAAACAAATCTAAGATTTATGTCAACATACTAGATACCTTGCGAATCTACCATCGACTCCATGAATAACTGCCACACAAAGTGAAATAATGAAATAAACCATCCAGGTGGCACTGTTACTGCAACTCCTCAGCTGTAAAGACATGGCCTAAAAAGTAACTGGGTTTGTCTGATTTATATTTTATCATAAGAACCTAGATTAACGTTTACTGAGAAAAGCTATTTGCTAGTTTCTATAAACAATTTTCTATTCTTTTATACTTAAAAAGTATATTTTGGCAAAAATACTTCAGGAAGAGAGACCTTAAATTATTAAAGGGAAAGTTAAGTAATGCTGCTAAAAAACCAAATAGCAAGTTAATGTAATTACATGTACTGAAACATGTAGCATAATTAACCTCAATTCATAGATGCCCTTTATCTTGTAACTAAATAAAGACAAATTTCCTCATTCCTCTATAAATATTCTCATTTTCACATGCACTTTTAGCGTGAGTTACGAAGTAAAAGCACTGCAACACTGCAGAAATACTACTCACATATAGCAAATCGAAAGCTACAGTAAATACCTTGAGAGTGCCAGAATGCTGTTAGCCTCTGCACCAGCAAGAACAATTACTATAATAATATCCTCTGAATGCCTATTTACCTGCCCTAACTACAAAGATGAATTGGTGGAAGGCATTTGTCACTATGGATTTAAAATATGAATCCTGAGTCTTACAAGCCTCCTTGAGGATTGAGGCAGGGACACTCCCATTCATAGCCTTTGAAGGATATATTCTCAGCCTTTAAATCTTCACCTGAAAGCATTTTCAATACCCCAGACACCAGGTAAGCACTAATTCCCAGGAGCTTGAAAAGCAGGAGCTGTAATGAAACTGCAGTGTTTCTCTACAGGCAAGAGAAAACAATATGGACAACTACTAATCCATTACAATATAAATAAAAATCGTATCTGTTCTGTATCCAAGTGTTGAAGGGAATGAGGTCAGAGAAGGTATTAATTATAAATTTTTAAATACAAAATACATTTCCTAACCAAAGGATTATAACACTACAAATAGCTATCTCTCAATTGGATAGTTCCAACAGTCATAAAAATAGTAATGAGGCAGTTATATAATGCACTATGATATTTTATTAACTCCCAACTATCAGATACCTAGTATGTGCCAGGTATTGCCATATGCATCAGAGATATGGCGGTAAACAAAACAGAAAAAAAATCTCTACTCTTATGAAACTGCCACTCTGTTGAAAGAAAAAAGAAAAAAGAAATAATATATCAGTGCTAGAAAGAAAAACAGGAGGACCATTCATTCCTATTTGCCCTATGCAAATACCTGTTGTCTTGGTGGAACTATTAAAAGCATATTCTTTTACTCAAAATATCCTGGGTATATAATAACTCTAAAGATAATGGGATAGGTACATAGCAAAAGGTGCTATTTTAGATACTTTGGTAAGAAAAGGCCTCTTATTATGATGATAAATTTCAGCAGTGACTGGAAAGAAGTGAGGGAGCAAGCAATATGTTTATATGTAAGAGGATCTTTTCAGACAGGATATACTGTGTGTGTGTGTGTGTGTGTGTGTGTGTGTGCGCGCTCGCGCGTATAGAAGAGAATCTGTAAAACTTCACCGAGAAAGGATGAAAATCCATAGTTTCAATAAAGAAGTCTATGAAGTAGAAAATTTTTCAGTCATTTCTTGCCTAAAAATGGTTGTGAGAGTACAGTTTCAGCCATCAATCAGTTAATTCTGGTAAATTCCAGAATTAGAATAGTTTCCCTAAAGAGAATGCCTTCTCTATGAATATAAAATTACCTTATTATGGTTTTTAATACCATTGACACTTAATGTCATTTTATATATCATATATTTCCCTAGACCATAGGTGATTCTGGACCTCTGGTGTTTCCTTAGAAGTGCAGATATGGTGTGAAATGGAATTGGTAAATTCCCTAGTAATAACACTAGTAATGATAACAACACACCATCAACAATAATAAACAAGGGACATTTTAAGTGTTTAGTGTGTGCCCAAAACTGTTCTAAGCATCTTAACTGAGTTACTCATAGATCTGGCCATTTATCAGATTGTCCAGTTAAGGGGTTCCTTGGATCTCCCTGGGCATTTTGACCATGCTCAATTTGCTCTTAGATGACATAATCTTAATTAACAAATATTGGATTTTAGACAAACAAGTACATGTTAGTTTTATATGTTACACAATGGAAAATGATATATGTGACTCACAATCCCAAAAGTAGAATACTACTGGTAAGTGGAAATTCTGGAACAGTCCACAATTGTTTCAATCATTTCAATTCAATTCATTACTTGAAGTTCTTCTCTTTGCTTCCATTGACAAAAAGTCTACTTTACTTCTATGGATTCAATTTTATATCTTATTTAAAGGATCTGTTTCTACCATTTCTACCATCATTCTGTGTTTAAGTTTAAAGGCTTGGCACTGTGGAGCCTCACTGTACGGACACCTATGAGAAGTCTCTACAGCTTTCCCCTCCTTTCCCCTTCCATTAGAGACCTATGTGGCTTTTAGAAAGGTTACACATGTACCACTTGAACCAAAGTACATGTGTGAGTTAAGTAAACAGCATATTGTATTTCCCCACCCAACTGTCATTAGAATAAATCTCAAAATTTGATGAAAATTATGGAACACAGACCTCCTATTCTTAAGAATATCATAGGAAGATATGAGGCCTGAAGCTACTGTAATTTTGCTACCATGAATTTTACTACCATAAATGAGGTGAAGATTCAAAAAGATATAATGATTATGAATGTACAAACAATTAAAACAGAGCTTCAAAATAAATATATCAATATGGGTCCAATTATGAGAGAGAAACCACACAAGGATAATTAATATAAAGAACTATTAACTATAATGGGAATTAAAATAATGAGGGATTATCTAGCTATAAAGATGTAAAGAGAACTTAAAAGAACTTAGGAATAGGGCACCTGGGTGGCTCTGTTGGTTAAGCGTCCAACTTTGGCTTGGGTCATGACCTGTGCTGACAGCTCAGAGCCTGGAGCCTATTTCAGATTCTGTGTCTCCGTCTCTCTCTCTCTCTCTGCCCCTCCCCTCCCTCTCTGCTCAAACTGTCTCTCTCTCTCTCTCTCTCTCTCTCTCTCTCAAAAATATAAATGAAAACATTTAAAACATTTTAAAAAAAAGAACATAGGAATGACAGATAAAAGAAACAGTCATTATTCCTGAGGCTCAGAGGACCCAATGAAGGGTTCTTTCTCCCCAAGCTCTCCTCTCCAGTGCTGAGATCCAGAACTTGTTAGAGAGCAAACAGCCTTTGCTCACTGAAAGAAGAAAAGTTGCTCACTTACTAGGAATCTACCTAAGGAACTTGCCAGAAATCTTCAACTAGGGTGCCAGGGAGGTTATTCACAGAGGTGTTTAACCAGAGGCACTTCAATACAAAATGACAAACAATACACATTACAAACAGGGACAGCTAGAGGAAGCTGCTGACAGCCACCCTGTACTGTAACACTAGAGCACCAGGGAAGTTTCAAGGGCCTCAGGAGTCTGGTGCTGGAAAAAGCCAAGCTCAGCACAAGATAAACAAGCACACCAGCACCTGGAAGCAAAACCATTTTCCTCTGTACTTTACTCCAGGGCCCTCTACTGCATGAAGCTTCAGTGCCAGCTGAGGGGGCGGGGGGGGGGGGGATTAAAGTTACCAGATCAGGGAAAGGAGTTAAGATGGTGGTGCAGCATGGAGACCCTGAACCTGTCTCATCCTTGAAGCACAGCCAGATCAGCACCAAACCATTTTGAACACCTAGAAATTGATCTAAGGATTAACACAACAATCTGCATAAGTTGAGCAATGGAACTCGGCAGGTACGCAGTGCAGAGAGGTGAGGTGAACCGGGGGAGAGAAAAGCCATGGACTATAGGGAGCTGTTCCTGTGGAGAGAGGACAGAGAAAGAGAAAGGGGGCGAGAGCAGCACTCTGGGATAGTGCAAGAAAAGCACTCCCCTGAAAGTAGCTGGAGATAAAGAGAGAAAAAGAGTGAAAACATATGCAAGGGACTGAACAAGAAATCTGTTCCCCAAAATCATTGACAGGAAGAAAGGAGTGGGTTTCAATACCACCCAGATTCTATAAAGAGTAGAGCACAGAGTCTGAAGTTGCAGAGCTCAGTGCCTGGTGGTGCTCTGGTAAGGAAGTAGGGTGAATCCCCAGGAGCAGGTAGTGGGTTCTGAGGGGTCCATGGGCCACATGGTGAGAAGCAGTTCACCAGCTTGGAGTGCATTTGGTAGAGGCCATACAGCCTCCCAAAAAGCAAAGGCCCCAGCAGACCCTGGAGAGCAACCACGTTTGCTGGTATTGGGACAAAGACACAAGAATGCGGTGAAACCTGGTGTCGGCTATGTGTGGTGATTTGCCATAATCTCTGAACCTCTGCCACTGCAAGACCCCATGAACATTTTCTGGAGTAAGCCAGCACCAGCCATTGCTCAGTGAGACCCTCCCCCAGAGAGTCAGCATGGGCCCAAGCCATGAGGGTCTCTGAAGTGAGGGGTTTTGAAACAACCCCATCTGAGATAAAACTGGAGAGAGGTGCCACCTGGCAGGCAGACAGCTCAGACACAGGCAGGGTAGAGGTGGGGAGTGGATGGAGGCCTGAGACAAAGGAGGGGTGCTTGATCATGGGGCAGTGAGAGCATGAAGTTTCTGTGCCAGAGACTAGGGAATTGGGTGAAGCCATTTCCACCCTCTGCACACATGCAAGCTTACATGCACGCCGTACTTATCTACCCCAGTAAGCTAAGCAGAACCGCCTAGTGGAGAATGGAGCCGTTACACCAAACCCCACCCAACTGCGCCCTCCAAGCACATCGCTTACAAGACCAGCACAAGACACTCCACCTGTTTAGTGTACGGACTATAGAAGGAATCATAGTTTCAGTTCTAGGAGAAACTTAACTTCATTAAGGTTTCATTCTGTTTGCTGGTTCATTTATTCGTTATCTTTGCTTCTGTTTTTGCTTAAATTGTTTTTTTTCTTTTTTTTCTTTATTTTCTTCCTTATTCTTGGATACAGAAAGAGAAAAATTTATTTCTATTTTTATTATTTTTTCACGTTATTTTTTGTTTTGATTTTTATTCTATTCCATTTTCCTTATTCATTTTTTCTATTATATAAGTTTTTTTAAGTTTTAAACTTTTTTACCTTTTTGTTCTTTTGTTTCCCTATTTTCTCCATTCAATCCAGCTTCTTTACACAAGCAGACCAAAATAAATCTAGGATATAGCTTCCTTCATTTGAATTTGTGTTTTGTTTTTAATTTATTAATTTTTTTCTTCCTCCAAAATGAAAAACAAAGGAATTCACTCCAAAAGAAGAGGAAGAAATTACAACCAGAGGCTTAATCAACACAGATATAAGCAAGATGTCTGAACTGGAATTTAGAACCATGATAATAAGAATACTAGCTGGGGTTGAAAAAAGCATAGAATCCCTTCCTGTGGAGATAAAAGAAATAAAATCTAATCAGGATGAAATTAAAAATGCTATAAAGATGCAATCTCAAATAAATGCCACAACAGCAAGGATGGATGAAGCAGAGCAGCGAAACAGCAATTTAGAAGATAAACAGCAATTTAGAAGATAAAATTATGGAGCATAATGAAGCAGAAAAAAAAATAGGGAAACAAAGGCAAAGAGTACAATACAAGACTTAGAGAACTTAGTGACTTATTAAAAAGAAATAACATCCAAATCATGAGAATCCCAGAAGATGAAGAAAGAGAAAAAGGGGCAGAAGGTTTATGTGAGCAAATTATAGTGGAAAACTTTCCTAATCTGGGGAAGGACTCAGACATCAAAATCCAAGAAGCACACAGATCTCCCATTAAATTCAACAAAAAGCAACAATCACCAAGGCATTTTCATAGTCGAATTCACAACTATACAGATAAGGAAAGAATTATGAAAGCATCAAGGAAAAAAAAAAGTTCTTAACCTGTAAATTAAACAGATCAGGTTCTCAGCAGACCTATCCACAGATACTTGGCAGTCCAGAAAGGAGTGCCAGGATATATTTGATGTGCTGAATCAGAAAAAATATGTGGCCAAGAATTCTTTATCCAGCAAGGCTGTCTTTTATTCAAAATAGGAGAGATAAAGAGTTTCCTAGAAAACCAAAAACTGGGAATTCATGACCACTGAATCAGCTCTGCAAGAAATTTTAAGGGGGACCCTTTGAATGGAGAAAAGACAAAACAAAACAAAAAAGACCAAAGCAACAAAGACTAGAAAGAACCAGAGAACATCACCAGAAACACCAACTCTACAGGCAACACAATGGTGCTAAATTCATATCTTATAGTACTCACTTTAAATTTCAAAGGACTAAACATTCCAACCAAAAGACACGGGGTATCAGAATGGATAAGAAAACAAGACCCATCTATATGCTGCTTACAAGAGACTCATTTTAGACCTACAGACACCTTCAGATTGAAAGTAAATGGATGGAGAACCATCTATCAACACAGTATTCACGGTCTTTTCAAAAGACCAAAAAGTCTTTGACATTCCAAAAGGTCAAAAGGAAAGTGGTATAGCCATACTTATATCAGACAACTAGATTTAAAAATGAAGACTACAAGAGATGAAGAAGGGCATTATATCTTAACTAAAGGGTCTATCCACCAAGATCTAACAATTAAAAATATTTATGCCCCCAACGTGGAATAACCCAAAAATATAAATCAATTAATCACAAACATAAAGAAACTCATTGATAATAATACCATAATACTAGAGGACTACAACACCCCACTTACAGCAATGGACAGATAATCTAAGCAGAAAATCAACAAGGAAACAATGGCTCTGAATGACACAATGGACCAGATGTACTTAACAGATATATTCAGAACATTTCATCCTAAAGCATCAGAAGACACTTCTTCTCAAGTGCACATGGAACATTCTCCAGAAGGGATCACATACTGGGTCACAAATCAGCCCTCAACAAGTAGAAAAAGACTGAGATCATACTGTGCATATTTTCAGGCCACAATGCTATGAAACTCGAAATCAACAACGAGAAAAAATTTGGAAAAACCATGAATACTTGGAGATTAAAGAATATCCTACTATAGAATGAATGGGTTAACCAATAAATTAAAGAAGAAATTAAAAAGTTCATGGAAGCCAACGAAAATGAAAATACGACAATCCAAAACCTTTGGGATGCAGCAAAGGTGGTCATAAGAGTGAAGTATACAGCAATCCAGGCCGTCCTAAAAAAAAGAAGAAAGGTCTCAAATACACAACCTAACCTTACACCTAAAAGAGCTGGAAAAAGAACAGCAAATAAAGCCCAAAACCAACAGAAGAAGGGAAATAATAAAGATTAGAGCAGATATCAATGATATCAAAATAAAAAAAAACAACAACAACAAAACCCAAAACAGAACAGATCAATGAAACCAGGAGCTGGTTCTTTGAAAGAATTAAAAAAATTGATAAATTCCTAGCCAGACTGATCAAAAAAAAAGGACCCAAATAAATAAAATCACAAATGAAAGAGGAGAGATCACAACCAACACCACAGAAATACAAACAATAGTAAGAGAATATTATGAGCAATTACATGCCAACAAATTGGGAAATCTGGAAGAAATGGATAGATTCCTAGAAACATACCATTCCTAGTTCACTACCAAAACTGAAACAGGAAGAAATAGAAAATTTGACCAGACCCATAACCAGTAAAGAAATTGAATCAGTAATCAAAAATCTCCCGACAAGCAAGAGTCCAGGGCCAGACGGCTTTCCAGGGGAATTCTACCAAACATTTAAAGAAGAGTTAACACCTATTCTTTGAAACTGTTTCAAAAAATAGAAATGGAAAGAAAACTTCCAAACTCATTCTACGAGGCCAACATTACTTTGACTCCAGAACCAGACAAAGACCTCACTAAAAAGGAAAACTACAGACCAATTTCCCTGATGAACATGGATGTAAAAATTCTCAATAAGATATTAGCAAACCAGATCTAGCAATTCATTAAAAGAATTATTCACCATGATCATGTGGGATTTATTCCTAGGATGCAGGGCTGGTTCAATATCCACAAATAAATCAATGTGATACATAACATTAATAAAAGAAAGGATAAGAATCACATGATTGTCTCAATAATAGATGCTGAAAACGCATATGACAAAATACAGCATCCTTTCTTGATAAAAACCTTCAAAAAAGTAGGGATAGAGGATCATAACTTAAAATCATAAAGGTCATATATGAAAGCACCACTGCTAATAATATCCTCAATAGGGAAAAACTGAGAGATTTCCCCCTAAGGTAAGGAACACGACAAGGATGTCCACTCTCACCATTGTTATTCAACATAATGTTGGAAGTCCTGGCCTCTGCAATCAGACAACACAAAGAAATAAAAGGCATCACAAAGAGCAAGGAGGAAGTCAAACTTTTCACTCTTCGCAGACTACATGATACTCTATGTGGAAAACCCAAAACACTCCACCAAAATCCTATGACTGATACATGAATTCAGCAAAGTAGCAGGCTATAAAATCAATGTTCAGGGAAACAAAAATAATATAAAAGTAGAGAGGGAGACACACCATAAGAGACTCTTAAATACAGAGAACCATTAATGAGGGTCGCTGTTGGGGTGTTGGGAGGGGGTAGAGGTTAAAGGGGTGAGGAGCATTAAGGAAGATACTGGTTGGGATGAGCACTGGGTGGTTATATGTAAGTGATGAATCACTGAATTCTATTCCTGAAAATTAATTAATTAATTTTCATAATTTACAGAATTTACAGAAATCGGTTGCATTTCTATACACCAATAATGAAGCAGCAGAAAGAGAAATCAAGGAATTGATCCCATTTACAATTGCACCAAAAACCATAAAATACCTAGGTATAAATCTAACCAAAGAGGTGAAAAATCTATACACTGAAAACTATAGAAAGCTTATGAAAGAAATTGAAGAAGACACAAAAAAATGGAAAAACATTCCCATGCTCATGGATTGGAAGAACAATATTATTAAAATATCTATACTACCCAAAGCAATCCACATATTCAATGCAATCTCTCTCAAAATAACACCAGCATTCTTCACAGAGCTAGAACAAACAATCCTAAAATTTGTATGGAACCAGCAAAGACCCTGAATAGCCAAAGCAATCTTGAAAAAGAAAACCAAAGCTGGAAGCATCACAATTCTGGGCTTCAAGCAGTATTACAAAGCTGTAATCATCAAGACAGTATGGTACTGGCACAAGAATAGACACATGGATCAATGGAACAGAATAGAAAACCCAGAAATGGACCCACAAACGTATGGCCAACTAATCTTTGACAAAGCAGGAAAGAATATCCAATGGAACACTCTCTTCAGCAAGTGGTACTGGGAAAACTGGACAGCGACATGCAGAAGAATTAATCTGGACGCACTTTCTTATACCATACACAAAAATAAACTCAAAATGGATGAAAGACCTAAATGTAAGACAGGAAACCATCAAAATCCTAGAGGAAAAAACTGGCAACAACCTCTAAGACGTTGGTCGCAGCAACTTCTTACTCAACATGTCTCTGGAAGCAAGGAAAACAAAAGCAAAAATGAAGTATTGGGACCTCATCAAGATAAAAAGCTTCTGCACAGCAAAAGAAACAATCAACAAAACTACAAGGCAACTCATGGAATGGGAGAAGATATTTGCAAATGACACATCAGATAAAAGGTTAGTATCCAAAATCTATAAAGAACGTATCAAATTCAACACCCAAAAAAAACAATCCAGTGAAGAAATAGGCAAAAGACATGAATAGACACTTTTCCAAAGAAGACACCCAGATAGATGGTTAACAGACACATGGAAAAATGCTACCATTCATCATCAGGGAAACACAAATCAAAACCACAATGAGATATCACCTCACACCTGTCACATTGGCTAAAATTAACAACTCAGGCAACAAGAGATGTTGGCGAGGATGCAGAGAAAGAAGAGCCCTTTTGGGGCACATGGGTGACAGTCAGGTTAGTGTCTGACTTTGGCTCAGGAGTTCGAACCCCGTGTCAGGCTCTGTTCTGACAGCTCAGAGTCTAGAGCCTGCTTCAGATTCTGTCTCCATCGCTCTCTGCCCCTCCCCCACTCACACATCGTCTCTTCTCTCTCTCAAATACAAATAACATTAAAAAAAATTTTTTTTTAAAGAGGAACACTTTTGCACTGCTGGTGGGAATGCAAACT
This sequence comes from Leopardus geoffroyi, assembly GCF_018350155.1. NCBI lineage: Eukaryota > Metazoa > Chordata > Mammalia > Carnivora > Felidae > Leopardus > Leopardus geoffroyi. Next base: position 38,415,466 of record NC_059328.1, read on the forward strand.
GGTGCAGCCACTCTGGAAAACAGAGGCTATGGAAGTTCCCTCAAAAATTAAAAACAGAACTACCCTGCGATTCTACCCCTAGTAGAATTTCACTACTAGGTATTTATCCAAAGGCTACACGAGGGCTGATTTGAAGGGCACATGCACCCCAATGTTCATAGCAGCACCACTGACAATAGCCAAAGTATGGAAAGAGCCCAAATGTCCATCAACTGATGAATGGATAAGGATGATGTGGTATATATATATATATATATATATATATATATATACACACACACACACACACACACACAATGGAATATTACTCAGCAATCAAAAAGAATGAAATCTTGCCATTTGCAACCACGTAGTTGGAACTAGAGTGTATTACACTAAGCAAAATAAGTCAGTCAGAGAAAGACAAATAACATACGATTTCACTCATATGTGGAATTTAAGATAGAAAACAGATGAACATAAGGGAAGGGAAGCAAAAATAACTGCACGTTTAGTATGTTTTTAATTTTTCATATTAATAAGGTATTGGGCCTTGAGAGAAACTAACACAAAAAAAAGTAAAAGAAAAAGGGGGCCACAGCTCACAAGGGAGGTCAGAGATAGACTCAGGTGGAAGTCATCAGAATATAGGAAATACATGAAGCCATGTCTTAGGTGAGCAGAATATAAGGAGAAAGTAGAAAATAAATAAATTAAGAGATCAGAGAGGTAAAGCCAGTGGAATAATAATACTTAAAGACAGAGAAGAGAAAGATGAGTTTGAGAAAGATACCAAAAAGTGGAATCAGTAAGGTACAAAGAGACCTAAGAGAAAAACCAAATCAGGAAAAGCAAGGCAAGAAAGTTTCCAAATAATAAAAACCAATAAGTACACTTATAGACCCAAAATTTCAAATCAAATAGAAAGAAAGGATTATGTTTTTAACAAGACAATTTCAGAATCATGAAATTACTACCTCATATTTATATATAACAATATGCACATGGTACTAGATAATACTAGAGTTTATATTTTCTAGGATACACAACACAATTGCCCAGATACTGAAGAAGATGTTCAAGAAATATTAAAAAGGCATTTACCCACTGGCACCAAATTGCCACCTAGCTAATCTGCCACAGTGAAAGAATATCAAGAACTAGAACATCTATAAAAAAATAAATAAGATGTTAACATTGGCCATAAAGAGTTCTCCGGAGAATAATTATTAAACTGTAAGTTTCATGAAGATAAGACAATAAGCTGGCCCTATTCCTCCCCATATGCCTAGATTCCAGCATGGTGCCGGGTTCCATGTTTCTACACAGCTAACATCCCAATGGATGAAGGGGGGAAGAACAGGTGACACTGATGATGCCCAATTTTGTCAGTGTTTTGATCCACAGTTCCATGTTAGACCAAACTGGTGATCCCAGATCTCTAATTACAAGGATAAATAACAGAGCTTTTCATTTCATACCCAGAGCTTGAATAACTTATTCCCAAGTATGTATACATGCATTGCTGCTCTCAAAAATAGTTGCATCTTTTTATAGTTGAATCCTAACACTTTGAGGAATTTACTATTATCCACAGCCTTGAAAATGTCACTTCAAATAATTTATTAACATATTGGATGCAATATAAAACACAAATCATATATAGTTCAAGCTACCATTACTTCAATCTTCTATTATTTACTCTATGAATTTGTAATACATTGAGGTTACAGGCATATGCTTGTTTACAGGGCAAAGCCCCACACAATGTGAATCACTATCTTTACATCAAAAACACTTCATATCATCTAAATCAATATAAAGTTCAAGTAAGTCTCTTTGATTTCCACACACCTAACATAGAAAAAGGAAAAATTCCTAGTCACTCTGCAGCACGTGTACATTTTATTATTTCCAGGTATATTCTGAAAAACATGTAAAAAGTGTTTTAGAAGTCTCAGCTCAAGATTTCTAAAATCCTTCATGGACTCTTTTTTTAACTTTTATCTAACCCAGGATTAAGCAGAATTCTAAAATGTCCTAGAAACAGGAATTAAAAGTTACAAACTTACATTCAAGCTGTGCAACCACATCTCCAGGGTCTACTGCTTCAGGGAACACCTACAGTGGGAGAACACAGAGGGAAGCAAGGTGGAGAAGAGGAAGTGAAAGGAACATACACATAAAATAGTCTTTGTAATTCCCCTCTCATTCCCAAAATATTCCTTTCTCATCCATAGAAACTTTGGACATTATTGAGAACTGTCACTTCCTCTCTGCTTCCCACGATCACTATGGAAGCTCTGACAATCAAACAAACACACATTATGGCTGGCTGGCTCTCCCTCTCCAACTTCACCAGGGCTGCTTCTTCATCTCAACTCCTCCCCTGTTGGTCACCATGGTCATACTGGCCTTCTTGGTGCCCCTCCAACTCATCAAGCTTATTCCCAGCAAGAAGTCTTTATATTTGCTATTCCTCTGCTTAGAACGCTTTTCCACTAGACCTTCAAATAACTGGTAACTGTCTCATAATTCAGTTCAGCTTAAATGTTATCATCTTCTCTGACCACCCTTTAAAACAGATAATCCCCTGAATCCCTCAATTCCTCTCTGTTCCCTCACCCTCCCTTTATTCTTTTCATGACACTTATCACTATCTAAAATTATTCTATTCCTGTGTTTACTTCATTATTGTCGGTTTCTCCTATTACAGGGAAAGTTCCAGGTGGGGAGGCTGTTTGTCTTGTTTACCCAGTGCCTAGAATAGTGCATGAAACAGAGCAGGAAGTGGGTAATTATCAGAAAAGGAAAAGGAAAAGGGAAAGGAGAAGGAAAAGGAAGGAAGGAAGGGGAGGACAGGGAAAGAAGGAAGGGGAGGAGAGGGAAGGAAGGAGGAAAGTAGAGAAGGAAAGAAGGAAATAAAATGAAGAATATGATTGGTAATAACCAAAAGCAGCAGTTTTAGGGAAAAACAGAAAAGAAACTCATAGAAAGAAGTACCAGAAGATAGCCAAAAGTAAAATAAAATCTATTTTTACCTATTAATGTCTCCTCTTTCTCTTTGTTGTGAAAATTATTATTTAATATTCAAGATGCTCTATTTTATATAGAGCCCACTAACACAATTTTAGAAATAAACTGATCCATTATGAAAATGAGGCAACTCATTTCATGAATAATACAGTGCATATTTCTTTTCAAGCTTCCAGATTTAAGTTACAAATCTCCTTTTCAATGAAATCAAAGTATATATAGTCAGTAGTAATTTGTCTTTAGGGCTTTTATTAAAAATTTGGAAGTACACTGATTATTTGTTAATATTTGATCTCACTTGAACTCACCTTTTCAAACACCATTCTGGCATTGAAGACCAGTGGAAAATTGGCTGGGACACATTGTGTCTTTTTGTATTGGCCAAACACACAGATGCTAAGATAGATGTCCTCCTTGTCTTTCAGCACCACTCCTGGACAAGTTACCTGAACAAAATTAGATAGAGAGATGTAAATGCTTTATGAATTCCCTGAACTATCCTACTGAAATAACTTACATGGCATTACATAAAAACACTAGTCTGCTAAGCCAATAAAAAGACGCACAAATTAAAAGAAAAGAGATTCTCGTGTTTACAGAGTTAAATGAAATGCCTTTATAACTTCCATCCCTCTGAGAAATCTATGATTCTCCATTTGGTTATTTGTTCCACATTTGAAGCTCTGTGTACTGGCTCTTGGGACAGATACTAACAGTTTTAAACAGTCAGCCTTAGGCACCCACTTTATGCTGAATGCTGACATAAACTTATTCAGCATCATTTAATCACAAAGGATTAAGACTCAGCAGAAACAAAGCACTATCCTAGAGGACAAAAATAATAGCAATAAAAACCACAAATATGACCTGTATAACCCTAAATAGCAGCCCATATACACCCTCATCAAACGCAATATGACGGAATTTCAAAGCTAGTGAATTATAAATTTCTAGTCCAATGATACATTTTTTTTTAATTTTTTTTAACGTTTATTTACTTTTGAGACAGAGAGAGACAGAGCATGAACGGGGGGAGGGTCAGAGAGAGAGGGAGACACAGAATCCGAAGCAGGCTCCAGGCTCTGTGCCGTCAGCACAGAGCCCAACGCGGGGCTTGAACTCACGGACCATGAGATCATGACCTGAGCCGAAGTCGGCCGCCCAACTGACTGAGCCACCCAGGTGCCCCAACATTTTTTAAACATGAAATTGCACTTCATTATCCTCATGACTGACACAAAGTATAGGCACAAAATACGGTGTTTCTAAAAAGTCCACAGCACAGATTCCCCAGTCCCAGTCATATTTCACTGTCAGTGATCAACCACACCCTTAAAGAAATATTAAAGGCTCTCTAAGATTTGAATCCAACCCACCCACATAGTAACATTACTCAACATCTCCCAATAATACAATCAAAGTATATTTTTATTGTTCTCTAAACATACACATTACTGTCCTACCTTACATTCTTCCATTATCTGGATTACTACTCCTTACTACTCCATTCCATCTCTGCCTCATTTATACTCACCACCTTCCAAGGCTTACATCAACTGCGTCTCCTACACAAAATTCTGGACTCACCAGCTACCATTATTCAATTCAATCTAATTCAAACATTTATTATGAATTTACCATATTCAAATAAATACGTTTTAGATTCTCATAGCATTTTGTAGTTCTCTTAAGGCCTAATTATTATCTCCCTGCATTTTAATTAAGTAGGTACAACTCACCTCTTTTATTTAATTATAAATTCCCTGAGGATAGAAATTTTATTTTCTCATCAATGTATCCAAAACACAGACTTTCAGTATTAAGAAGCTCCGAGATTATCAAATAGCTTCAGATTTTTTACGTACAATAACCACAGAGCCCCAAGAAAGTATAGGTGATTTACTTACTTAAAGTGACACAGAAAATCAATCAATACAATACTTTCAAAAGTGCTTAGAAAAGTGCCTAACAGAGCATTCAACCAATACCAGCTATAGTTATTGTTAGGCTGAAAATCACTACATCTGTCATCTCAACACAAATTACTGCATTGAATAAATGACCAAGACTTCAGGTCTCTTTGTATGTAGCAGTTAAGATTATTTTCCATGCCAGATATTTATACTCCATCTCCCTCTTATTCTATTTTCCAATTTCCATTCTGATATATTCCCTACTGATTATTAAAATCTATTAAAATCAAGGTCCTCAGCAAATATAATGTTGTCCATCACCTTCATTTCCTACTCTGCCTCATTAAAATCAAACCTGTTAGAATCCCTCTAAATCCATGTTATCCAATGTGGTAGCTGCTAGCCACTTATGTCTATAGTTGTAGCTAGTCCAAACTGAGATGGACAATGAGTATAAAATACAAGATTTTGAAGACTTGTTCAGAAAGATTTTGAAAACTCATTATAAAAACAGCATAAAATATCTCATTAATAACTAACACTTTGAAAACATTGATTTAAATAAAATTATTGTTAAAATTAATTTATCTACTCCTTTTAACTTTTTTAATATAGCTGTAAAAATTTTTAAATTGCATCTTTGGCTTAAATTTGTGGTGCATATTATATTTCTACTGAGTAGTGCACCGGCTCTAATTGTCCTACTGGAAACTACGGACTCTCTTTCCAATGTGTAATATATGCAAGAAGGCATGGCTTTTTCTCATCCACAATTCTACAAATTCTGCCATGCTTTAAAGAACACCCAGTAGCTTCCCAAAAAGAAAGCAAGAGAGGGGGGTGGGGGTAAAGAAAATCAAATAAAACAAATAGAAAATAAAAAGCAAAGAAGTTGACTTAAAACACCCATATGGATAATTATACGAATGCAAATATTCTAAGCATTCTAATTAAATGGCAGAAATTGTCAGATTGGATAAAAAAGCAAGACACAATATGCTGTCTGAAAAAAAAAAAAAAACCACGTTAAAGACACACATAGAAAAAGTGCTTTCAGAATGGTGGAGCAAATATCTCCAAAATTCAGTCCCTCTATAAAAGCAAAGAGAACACTACGAAAAACTGTCAAAATCAACTTTTTTACAGCTCTAGAAATTAACCAGAGATTTGCAAAAATATGAAGAGCATTTGGTCAGCTAACCAAATAGATGAATTTTGGTTAAAATAGTGATTGTGGTATGTTAACATATTCTACTCCCAACTCCCTCTACTCAGGTCTTCTGTAATCTTGAAAACCAAAATCCTTACAATCAGAGTAGTCATAAAAACTAGCAACCCCACAGATACTGGAGGAGAACAGGTTCCGTGCTACCCAAAAGTCCCATCTCCAGGGAATTGCCATTATTTGTTCTGTCTCAGAGTATCCTGGAAACCCTCATTCACAGGAATTCTCTACTTGACCTGAATTAGAGTTTACTCAAACAGCCTTTCTCCCCAAGGCAATTGTCAAAAACAATCAGCAGCAATTGTTTAACACCACAGATGCCTGAGGCAGTGATCCCAATTGAGGCACACCACAAGCTGATCAAAATACTTAAAAGGCAAAGCTGGAAAATCATGTGTATGGGTGTATGGGGGGAGGCTGTTTTTGACAAGCTATAATATATTCTTTGCAATTCAGAAGATCATGCACATGTACAGGGCTGTGCACATTTGCAGAAATGACCTGATGAAACCCTAATCTCTTACTTCTGGATGACCTTGAGGCTTTGAGATAGTTGGAAATGAAGGCTAAGACAGAGTTGTAAATTGCCGGCGGTACATAGAAAGCATGCCCCAACAAGCACACAGAGATCCTCAGCAAAGACTGGGAGACTTCAAGATATTTAAGGATATATATATCCTTAATACCATCATTAGCAAGCCATGAAGCTAACCAGAGACTTTGGTGGCCACACGTGACAAAGAATACAGACTTTAACTCAGTAAAGTAACTAAACAAACAAAAAGCAACAGCAAACAACAGCAAACAATAAACCCTGAGAAATAGGGAGTCTGATTTACAGAGTTCCTTATTATATTACTCAAAATGTTCAATTTTCAATAAAAAATATCACATGCAAAGAAACAAGAGTATAAACCATACACGCAGGAAAAGGTAATCAATAGAAACTGTCTTTGAGGAAGCCTAGAAGTTGGGCTTACTAAACAAAGACTTTAAATCTATTATAAATATGTACAAAGAGCTAAAGGAAACCTTGTCTAAAGATCTAAAGGCAAGTATGGCAACATAGCAATGATGTCTCATCAAAGAAAGAATATCAACAAATAAATAGAAATTATTTTTTGAAAGAATCAAATAGAAATTCTAGAGTTGAAAGTATATGACATGGAAAAAATCACTAGAGAAGCTAGCAGAAGTAAGAATAAGTGAACCTGAAAATATGGCAATTGAGATTCTTCAGCCTGAGGAACAGAAAGAAAAAATAAAAATGAACAGAATCTCAGAGACCTGTGGGATACCATCAAGTACAACAACATAGATATAATAGGATCCACAGAATGAAAGGAGAAAGGGCCAGAAATATTTGAAATAATGGACAAAAACTTCCATAATTTAAAGAAAAGCAATCTACATCCAACAAGCTCAAAGAACTCCAAACCACATACATCATAATCAAACTTTCAAAAGACAAAGATGAAGAGAGAATCTTAAATGCAACACAAGAGAAGTGATTCAGTAGGTACCAAAAATCCTCAATAGAATTTACAGGTGCTTTTGTATCAGAAACATGAAGCCAGAAGGAAGTGGGATGACTGATTCAAAAATGCTGAAAGAAGGCTTTCTTGAAATAAGAATCAATATTGAGAAAAATTTCCCTTCAAAAAAAAGGAAAATTAAGACATCCTTGGATAAACACAGATAATTCATCATTAGCAGAACTTCCCTACAAAATATACTAAAGAGAATCCTTCATTGGAAATGCAAGGACACTAGACAGTAACTCAAATCCACATGAAAAAATACAGAGCATCAGGAAAGGAACTGCATATATAAATATAACAACAGTACAAAAATTTTATGTCTTATTTCTCTATCCTTGTTTAAAATAAAATTACATAGGGGTGCCTTGATGGCTCAGTTGGTTAAGCATCTGACTCTTGATTTCAGCTCAGGTCATGACCTCACAGTTCTTGAGATCAAGCCCCACGTTGGGCTCTGTGTTGACAGTGCAGAGCCTGCATGGGGTTCTCTCTCTCCCTTTCTCTCTGATGCTCACATGCATCCTCTCTCAAAATAAATAAATATTTTAAAAAATAAAATTAGATAAAATTACGTAAGGCAGCAAATATTAAGCTACATTGGTGAGGCTTGTATGTATAAAGATATAAATTGTATGACAATAAAGTCATGAAGAAGATGAGAATGGAACTCAACAGAAACAAAAATTTTGTGTACCATTGAAATTAAATTGATATCAATCCATACTAGATTGCTATAATAAATGGAGATGTTAATTGTGAGCCCCAAAACAATCATCACTAATAACTAAAAAAATATAGTAATAGAAACAAAGGAATTAAAATGGTACACTAGAAAACAGTTAACTGAAAAGACATCAAGGCAGAAACATAGAAACAGACATAAGACATGCAGAAAACAAACAGTAAAATGAAAGAGGCAAATCCTACCTTATCTGTGATGATGTAAATTAAAGGTAAATTGACCAACTACTCCAGTCAAAGGGAGAACCTGGTAAAATGGATAAAAACTATAATCCAACTATACATTGTCTATAAGAGACACACTTTAAATATTTTATTTTTAATTTTACTTGAGAGAGAGAGAGGGAGAGAGAATGAACAGGGGAGGTGCAGACAGAGAGGCACCTCCAAGCCTCTCTGTAAGCAGGCTCGTAAGCAGGCTCCAAGCTCAGTGCACAGCCCAACATGGGGTTCAATCCCATGACCCTGAGTCATGACCTGAGCTGAAATCAAGAGTCAGACACTCAAGCAACTGAGCTACCCAAGGGCACTCTTGTAGGTGCCCCTACAGGAGTCACACTTTAGATTCAAAGAAACAAATGACTTGATAGTAAAAGAATGGAAAAAATTAAGCAGCAATCAGAGAAGAGCAGCAGTGGTTATGCTAATATCAGACAAAATAGACATTAAAACAAAAATCGATTCTAGAAACAAAAGGACATTTTATAATGACATAACAATTAAAAATACATATGACATATATTTCAAGAAAACATAACAATTACAAACATATGTACACTTAACAGAGCTCCAAAATACATGAAGCAAAAAAAGACAGCCATCTCTCCAAAGAAGATAAACAAATGGCCAACAAACTCATGAAAAATGTTCAACATCATTAGCCATTAGGGAAATATAAATCAAAACCATAATGAGATACCTCCTCGTATCTGCTATGATGACTACAATAAAAAATATAAGACAAAAACAAGTGTGGGGGAGCACAACAAAAAAATTGGAACCCTCACACTTTGCTGACGGAAATGTATTGAAGGCATAGCCACTGTGGAAAAAAGTCCAGCAGTTTATGAAAAAAACTAAACAGAGTTAGTATAAGATTCAGCAATTCCTAGGTATACATCCAAGAGTGCTGAAAACATATGGCAACCCCAAAATACATACAAGAGTATAGCAGCATTATTCACAATAGCCACATAGATAGATACACAATAGCCACAAAATAGATACAATCCAAATGTCCATCAACTTAAGAATGGATTAGCAAAATGTAGTATACCCATACAACGGAATATTATCTGACCATAAAAATAAAGTACTGACAGATGCTACATGAATGAATCTTACAAACACACTAAGAAGCCAGACACAAAAGGCCACATATTGTATGATTGATTCCATTTATATAAATGTCAGAAAATCAACTAGTGGTATCCAGGGCCTCAAGGAAGAGGGAGAATGAGGAATGACAGCTCACAAGTATGGGATTTCTTTATAGGGTGCTGAAAATGCTCTGCAATTAGTGGTGATTGTTTTACAACTTTGTGAATATGTTAAAATTCACTGAATTTACACTTTATTTTTTTACTTTTTATTTGAGAAAGAGGGTGAGCACAAGTGGGGAAGAAGGGCAGAGGGATACAGAGAGAGAATCTTAAGAAGTCTCCACACTGAGTGTAGAGCTCTATCGGCATGGGGCTCGATCCCACAACTCTGGGATCGTGACCTGAGCCAAAATCAAGAGTTGGATATTCAACCGACTGAGTCATCCAGGCATCTGTGATTTTACACTTTAAATGGGTGCATTTTATATATGTGGATTATATCTTAATTTTTTTTAATTTAAAGATTCATGATAAAAGCGAAATGATATAAAAAGGTATACCATGCATTCACTAGTCATAATAAAGCTGGAGTGATAGTCTTTTTTAAAAAATTGTATTGATTTTGGGACAGATATAGAGAGCAAGTGGGGGAGGGGCAGAGAGAAAGGGAGACAATCCCAAACAAGCCCTGTGCTATAGGCACAGAGCCCCAGGCAGGGCTTGAACTCACAAACCATGAGATCATGATGCTTCACTGAATGAGCCATCCAGGCGCCCCAGTAACAGCCTTAATGTGACATAAAGTAGACTTCAGAAAAAGAGAAAGATTACCAAGGTTAAAGTGAAACATTACATACTGATTAAAAAATTTGATTTATCAAGAAGATATAACAAAATTAAATGTGTAAGCAATTAATAATACAGTATCAAAGTAAAGGAAGTAAAAAGTACAGTATATAACTGAATTTCAATACCTTACTCTCAGTAACTGATAAAATAAGCAGTCAAAAAAATCATTAAAGGGGCGGCTGGGTGGTTCAGGCAGTTAAGTGTTTGACATCAGCTCAGGTCATGACCTCAAGAGTCTGAGCCCCACATGGGGCTCTGGGATAACAGCACAGACTCTGTTTTGGATACCTGGTCTCTCTCTCTCCCTCCACACCCCACTCCTCAATTATGCTATCTCTCAAAAATAAACATTTTAAAAAGTTTTTGAAAAGATTATTAGGGGTGCCTAACCAGCTCAGTTGGTTGAGCATCCGACTTCGGCTCAGGTCATGATCTTGCATTCATAGGTACAAGCCTTTCATCACGCTCTGTACTGACAGCTCAGAGCCTGGAGCCTGCTTCCTCTCCCTCTCTCTCTGCCCCTCCCCTGCTAGTGATCTATCTCTGTCTCTCAAAAAATAAAATAAAACGTCAAAAAAAATTTTTTTAGTTAAAAAAAAGATCATTAAAGGTATAGAAAATGTGAATAACATTCAAGTAATTTGACCTAGTGACGTTTACTTAATATTCCAGCCAACAGCAGAAGGATACACATTTTTTTCCAAGTGCACATGAAAACATTCATCAAGAAAGAGGATATTGCGAGCCATATAAATCTCAATAAACATAAAATGACTGAAATCATGCAGATTATTTTCTGTAACCCCATTAAACTGGAAATAAATAAGAGGAAAAATATCTGGAAAAAATCTGAATATTTGGAAATCAAACAACATATTCCTAAATCACTTCTATGAGTCAGAGAAGAAATTATAAGACAAATTAAAAAATACTTTGAACTGCATGAAAGTGAAAAGACAAACATATAAAAATGTGTTAGATATAATTAAATCACTTCTAAAAAGTGTATTATAGCTTTAATCTTGAAATTTCCTTCAGTTCTTCTTCTGCAGAAAAAGCATTTGACACAATTAAGCCCCATTTATGATGAAAGCTCTAGCAAACTAAGAACTGAAGGAAATTTCTTCAATTGATAAAGAATATGAAAAAGCCTGAATTTGATGCCACACATAATGTTGAAAAACTGAATGCTTCCCCAATATCAGCAAAAAGGTTAGTATGTCCATGCTCAACACTTCTATTCAACAGTGTACAATAAATAGGTCCTGGCTACTGCAAGAAGACAAGAAAAAGAAATTTTAAAATAAAAGAAATAAGGGGCAGCTGGGTGGCTCAGTTGGTTGAGCGTCTGACTTCGGCTCAGGTCATGATCTCGCAGTTCATGAGTTCGAGCCCCACACCAGGCTCTGTGCTGACAGCTCAGAGCCTGGAGCCTGCTTTGGATTCTGTGTCTCCCTCTCTCTACCCCTTCCTTGCTCATGCTCTGTCTCTCTCTCTCTGTCTCTCAAAGATGAATAAATGTTAAAAAAATAATAATAATTAAAAAATAAAAATTAAAAAAAGAAAAGAAATAAAAGGTACACGGATTGAAAAGTAAAAAGTGAAACAGTATTTGTAGACCACCTAACTGTAGTCTACAATCTACAAATAAACTACTAGAAATAAGGAAGGAATCTGATGTCACAGGATAGAAGTTCAATATGCAAAAATCAACGTTATTTCTCTGTACCAGCAACACTTACAAAATGAAATTTTTTAAAACAGCATTTACAATTTGATAATAAAGTATATTTAAAAAATTAAAAATAAATTAAAAAAACAGCATGTACAATAACATTAAAACCTTAAGTATGTAGTACTTAGGTATAAATTTAACAAAGTATGTGTGAGGAATGTCCACTGAAAAAGTTCATACCGTGGAGAGAGAGAAAGATTTCAAACATTCAAATTACAGTAAAACCTTGGATTAAGAGTAACTTGCTCTACAAGTGTTCTTCAAGATAAGCAAACATTTATAATAAATTCTAAGTTGACAAACAAGCCATGTTTGTATTTATAATACAAGTAGTACATGATGTTGCATGTCACATGATCACAACTGGGCCAACGGTTCATCTCTCTCTCTCTCTCTCAGTCTCTCTCATTACGGGATTATGGGTGATTGTCTCCCATGCTCAAATGCTCAGTCTCAGGCTGCAGTGTTGGGCAGAAATCAGTGATTTTTCAGAACACTGGAAGATGCCCACAACTGGCACTAGTGTATTATTTGTCACTTCAAAGCACCTATGGACAGTCCTTTGCTTTTCCATACAAGAGTAAAGTGAGGAATGCTTTGCTTCATTCTAGGTCAGGCTGCTTACAGATATAGACCCTTTCCTCTGCTGCCTTATTGCCAGTTTCATTAAATATGGTATATGACAAGAGTTTATTAATGCTGTACTGTAGTTAACATTCATGCAAGCATATACAATGGCCCCCCATATACAATGGCAGGAAAAGATTTCATTAAGCCAACAGATAGCAGTGACTCCATTAGTGACAGTGAAAGTCATCTTACAGAGTGACCCTCCTCTCTCATCTCCCTCACACCAGCCATGAAGGTTTTCAAAGGTAACTACAGGTTAATTTCTTTATTTTTCTTTATATTTTGTATTTTCTTTATTATTTTGTATTATATTACAGCATTGTAATCATTTCTATATGAATATTTTTGGGTTGTGGAACGAATCATCTAAGTTTCCATTATTTCTTATGGGGAAATTCGCTTTGATATACAAGTGCTTTGGATTACAAGCATGTTTCCAGAACAAATTATGCTCGCAAACCAAGAGTTTACTATATATTGTGATAGAAGTCATGATAGTGGTTACCTTTGGGAGAGGAGGTGACAGGAGGAATGGCTGAGAGGGATGGAGCACAAGGGCACAATCTGGGGTGCTGATGATATTCTAATTATTGATCCAGGTGGTAATTACACAATAGGATTTGTGCACTTGCTGAACACAGAGTTCCATAAACAGTTAACTTAAAAAAATCAATAGCATTCTTTGTTTTCCAGTGACAAAGAAGAAAAGAAAAGAAAAGAAGAGAAAAGAAGAGAAGAGCAGAGAAGAGAAAAGAAAAGAAAAAAGAAAAGAAAAGAAAAGAGAAAAGAAAGGAAAAAGCTATTGCTAAAGACAGGAAAAACAAAGTAAAAAAGTTCAACTAGAAGATCTTTGAAATTTACATTACATATAACCAATAGGCTACTATCCAAGATATATTCAACAAGATGGAAACAAAAGAAAAAAACCTCTGGGATTGCTAAAGGCAAAGGATATAAACTGGCTATTCACAGAAAATGAAAACGCTGGGATTGGAGGTTGGAGTTATACAATTGTAATCCAAGAAATGCCTAGAGCCATCAGAAACTGGAAGAACAACCTTCCCCCAACCCCACCTCCACTTCCAGATCCTTCTGAAGGAGTACTGGGCCCTGCTGATAATTTTATTTTGGACTTCTGCCCTCCAGAAATGTGAGCAATGTGAAGACAAACTTGGCTTAAGACACCAAGTTTGTGGACATGTGTTATAGCACCCTATGAAACTAACACAATTTCCTAAGCCCCCGTAGTTCCATTTCTAAATCTAGTGCCTAGAGCACTGGGCCTGTATCTGTAAGATTCAAAACCCTCCTGGGGTGTCTGGGGGACTCAGTCAGTTGGGCGTCTGACTTCGGCTCAGGTCATGATCTCATAGTTCGTGAGTTCAAGCCCCATGTCTGGCTCTGTGCTGACAGCTCGGAGCCTGGAGCCTGCTTCAGATTCTGTCTCCTTCTCTCTCTGCCCCTCCTCTGCTCATGCTCTGTCTCTCTCTCAGTCAAAAATAAATAAACATTAAGAAAAAAATTTTTAAAGATTCAAAACCCTCCTGTGCAACACTGTGCAATTTACCTATACGTGTGACTAAAAAAATAAACCAATGCCCTAACTGAAAAAAAAAATTATATGTATAGAAAAATAATTTATAATAAAATATCTATTTCTACATGTCAATGCTCAGGCAGGACTAAGCTAGAATATATAATATTTACACCTATACACTGAGTCTACATAATACGGATAGTTTCAAAAGCAGAATGATAGGCGCCCATGTTGGCAACTCAAACACAAGCAGTGCTGCTGTTGGTGCCTTGATTTTCCAAAAAAAGTAAACTCTTCACAGAGTTCCAAACAAAACAAAGTATACTGTCCTCAATATACACTACAATTGTATTCCTGGAAAATTCACTGTATTTTACCACCTTTCAAAAAAAAAAGAAAAAAGATTTTGTGTTTATACGTAAAACAAAGTTAGATTCTTTTTTTTTTTAATTTTTTTTTTTTTTAACATTTATTTATTTTTGAGACAGAGAGAGAGACAGCATGAACAGGGGAGGGTCAGAGAGAGAGGGAGACACAGAATCGGAAGCAGGCTCCAGGCTCCGAGCTGTCAGCACAGAGCCTGACGCAGGGCTCGAACCCACAGACCGCGAGATCATGACCTGAGCGAAGTCGGACACTTAACCGACTGAGCCACCCAGGCGCCCCAACAAAGTTAGATTCTTAACTTCCAATAATTATATACAGGTTTTCATCTACATATTCAATAGGACATTCAAGTCATGCAGAATACTAGACAATGAACACCAACAGGACCCCCAACTACTAAGGCAAACAAAGGTAGCCCAACAAATTTCACTGGCATTTAAAAGTCTATCAATAATAGACGGAGGGGCGCTTGGGTGGCTCACTCGGTTGGGCGTCCAACTTCCACTCAGGTCATGATCTCGCGGTTTGTGAGTTCGAGCCCTGCATCAGGTTCTGTGCTGACAGCTCAGAGTCTGGAGCCTGCTAAGGATTCTGTGTCTCCCTCTTCCTCTCTGCCCCTCCCCGACTCACACTCTGTCTCTCTCTCCTTCAAAAATAAATAAACATTAAAAAAAATTTTACAATAATAATAGATGGAAAAAAGACAGTCTCTTCAGCAAACGATGTTGGGAAAACTGGACGGCGACACACAGAAGAATGAACCTGGACCACTTTCTTACACCATACACAAAAATAAACTCAAAATGGATGAAAGACCTAAATGTAAGACAGGAAGCCATCAAAATCCTAGAGGAGAAAACAGGCAACAATCTCTCTGACCTCAGCCGCAGCAACTTCTTACTTGACATGTCTCCAGAGGCCAGGGAAACAAAAGCAAAAATAAATTATTGGGATCTCATCAAGATAAAAAGCTTCTGCACAGTGAAGGAAACAATCAGCAAAACTAAAAGGCAACCAACAGAATGGGAAAAGATCTTTGCAAATGACACATCAGATAAAGGGTTAGTATTCAAAATCTATAAAGAACTTATCAAACTCAACACCCAAAAAAACAAATAATCCAATGAAGGAATGGGTAAAAGACATGAATAGACACTTTTCCACAAAAGACATCCAGGTGGCTAACAGACACATGAAAAGATGCTCAACATCACTCATCACCAGGGAAATACAAATCAAAAGCACAATGAGATACCACCTCACACCTTTCACAATGGCTAAAATTAACACCTCAGGCAACAACAGATGTTGGCAAGGATGCTAAGAGGAACACTTTTGCACTGCTGGTGGGAATGCAAATTGGTGCAGTTACTCTGGAAAACAGTATGGAGGTTCCTCAAAAAATTAAAAATAGAATTATCCTATAACCCAGCAATTGCACTACTAGGTATTTATCCAAAGGATACGGTTTCGAAGGGGCACATGCACCCCAATGTTTATAGCAGCATTCTCGACAATAGCCAAAGTACGGAAAGAGCCCAAATGTCCATCGACTGATGAATGGATAAAGAAAATGTGATATCACACACACACACACACACACACACACACACACACACACACACACACACAATGGAATATTACTCAGTCATCAAAAAGAATGAAATCTTGCCATTTGCAACTACATGGCTGGAACTAGCACTGGCATGTATTATGCTAAGCTAAGTAAGTCAGAG
Source organism: Leopardus geoffroyi (assembly GCF_018350155.1). Lineage (NCBI taxonomy): Eukaryota > Metazoa > Chordata > Mammalia > Carnivora > Felidae > Leopardus > Leopardus geoffroyi. The sequence goes on from NC_059328.1 coordinate 38,432,097, forward strand.
TCAGTCAGAGAAAGACAAATTATCATATGATTTCACTCATATGTGGAATTTAGATACAAACCAGATGAACATAAGGAAGGGAAGCAAAAATAATAAAATTTAAAAAAAAATAGAGGGGAGACAACAAAAGACTCTTAAATACAGAGAACAAACTGAGGGTTGCTGGGGGGGGTGGTGGTTGTTGGGTGTGGGGAAGAGGTAAATGGGTGAGGGGGCTAAATTAAGGAGGACACTTGTTGTGATGAGCACTGGGTGTTATATGTAAGTGATGAATCACTAAATTCTATTCCTGAAATTATCAAAAATGAATAAACATTAAATTAACTAATTAATAATAAAAGTTATTTATTCATTTATTTACTTAAAAATTTTTTAATGTTTACTTATTTTTGAGAGAGAGAGAGAGAGACAGAATGTGAAATGGGGAGGGACAGAGAGAGAGAGAGGGAGACACAGAATCCAAAGCAGGCTCCAGGCTCCAAGCTGTCAACACAGAGCCCAATGGGGGGCTTGAACCCATGAACTACAAGATCATCACCTGAGCCGAAGTCAGACGCTTTATCAACTGAGCCACCCAGGCGCCCAATAATAAAATTTTAAAAAGTCTATTAATAAAGGAATAAAAATTAATCACCATCATAAAAATAAACAGTATTATATAGCAATTAAGGAAATGAACTTGATCTGAAAGAATCAACACTGACAAATTTTAAAAACTGAACTGGATGGGGCGCCTGGGTGGCGCAGTCGGTTAAGCGTCCGACTTCAGCCAGGTCACGATCTCGCGGTCCGTGAGTTCGAGCCCCAGAGCCTGGAGCCTGTTTCCGATTCTGTGTCTCCCTCTCTCTCTGCCCCTCCCCCGTTCATGCTCTGTCTCTCTCTGTCCCAAAAATAAATAAACGTTGAAAAAAAAAAAAATTTAAAAACTGAACTGGAAAAAACAGGTATGCAGGATACATAGTAAAATACCATTTGTGTAAAGTTTTAAAACAAAACAATAGTATAAGTAGCACATAGACATACACAAATATATAGTAAAAGTACAAAACCAGAATGAAAAGAATACGCTCCAACTTCAGGATATTGATTACGTTACCTTTAGGAAGGGAAGGAGAAAAACAGGAGTCAGAAAGATATACAAAGGGGGCCTTAACTATATCTGTAACATTTTATTTCTTAAAAATGAAATCTGCAGCAAACATGTAAAATGTAGCATTTGTTAAATCAGGGTGTGGAGAGGGTGGAATCATAGTATTCAGTTTTATTTTTCCTGTAAGTTTGAAGTATTTCTTACTTAAAGTTTTTAAAAGTCTATATTCCAGGGAAATTTCCCCCAACTGTAGCACAATTGTGAGACACCACTCCACAGAAACTTAGATGAGGATCACAAATGTTTAGATACGTAGCGATTGAGAAGGAAGGACCCAAATCTGTTTGCCCCAATGTTCTCTATAATTTGAGTGCGGTAAAGAGGTGAAGAGAATACGGAGAAGAAATATATATATAATATATAATATAATATAGATATATATATAATATATGTATTATATATAATATATAAACTAACCCCAAACTGACACTATTCACGTAAAGCAAACTGGCTGGTTTCACTGCCCAGAAATTGGGCTTTATTTTTCACTCTCCAATTTCTTCCCTTCTCCCAAATAATCTCATGAAAATTGAACTACTAAATAACAAAAAGAAGGTAGACAGAAGCAGCAGCACATATACTTCCTATATCATAGAAAGGATGTTTCAACTATTAAAAATGTAACTGGTGGGAAATATAATTATTTTGCTGTTCTTTAAAAACAAGTTACTTGGCCTATTATACCATTCTCCAAAAATTCATTGAGAAAAGTCACACTTTCTTTCCAGCAATATATTTTCTCTCTAGTCATACGGCTCTGTGGAGCAACATAAGATGTGTTATACACCAAAACCTTTCATGTTTACTATGTTCTTGCTCTCATATTACCACCGTATTAAACATGAGGTTGCTACTAATACAAGACTGCAGCAAAAAAAACACTTGTGGAGGGGGTGGGGGAAGAGGAAAATGTAGTTTCACACTTTCAAAAGACAAGGAAAGATAAAACATCTGATTTCCAGTTTATAGGATCTGGGAACAAATTAAGTGTCACCACAAAAGGAAACAATTCAGACAATAACACTACATGGGATATTCAATATCTGAGTATGGGCTCTTCAAAAGGTAATGTGCACAGAAAGATTTTTACAAGAATGAATGTTCATAGATTTATCCATGACAACCACCACCTGGTAACAATCCAAATAATCATCAGTAAAAAGAATGGCTAAAAAATGTTGCAGTATACACATACAATAGAATACAACTCCTCAATATAAAGGAACAAACTACTGATACACACAGTCACATGGATGAATCTCAAAAATATGCTGAGCAAAAGAAGCCAGACACAAAATTTACAAACTATATGGCTCCATTTAATACGAAGTTCACGTACTGGCAAACTCATCTATAGTAACAGAAATCAGAATAGTAGTTCCCTCTGCAGGGGGCTTGACAGGCACAAAGGAATTTCATGGCTTGATAGAAGTATTCTAAATCTTGACCCAAGTATGATTACATGAGTGTATACATTTACCTAAATCCACTAGAGGGGAAGAAAGGAAAGATCACGGGGAATGAAAAAGTACAACAGTTCTATACTAAAATGGACTTAAAAGACCTAACAACCAAATGTAACATGTAAACCTTGATTGGATGCCGGTTTTTAAAAATTAACTATGCAAGTTATTTTTGGGACAACTGGGAAGACTTGAATATGGGCTAGATATTAAGAAATTGTCACTCATTGTTTTAGGTGTGATAGATAATAGCATGGTGGTTATGCAGAACAACGTCCTTGTTTTTAGAAGATGTTGAAGTGATTAGGAGTGGCGTACCATGATACCAACAATTTACTTCCAAATTTTCAGCAAAAGAGCCACATTTATTTTATACATACACACACATACGTACAGATAAATCAAATTAATGTTCATAGGTCGTGGCATAGGTTTTCATTGTACTATTCTTTCAACTACCCTGTATTCTTGAAAAATGTCAATAAAAAGCTGGAAAGTAAAGATGACAACTTTTATAGATAACAGAGTGATCTCTGAGATATATTACGTGAAGGAAAAAAAAGCAAATGTGCAGAATAGTTTATGTAATATGCTACCTACTATATTAAGAACCAAAGGAAAAAATATATGTGAGGGGAATGGTATGTGTGTATGTGTATATGTATGTGTATCTGTTTGGTTATATTATAAAAGGAGATACTAGAAGAATAAATCTGAAACCAGTAAAAATGATTACCTACAGCAGATGAGTATGGATGGGAAGTAGGTTTGAGGAGACAGGGCTGGATGTGAAACTGCTCTGAGTATATCGTTTTATGGGTCTTGACTTTTATACCATGTAAACATAAAAAATTAAGTTGAAAAGAAAAAATTAAAATGTAAAAGATGTTAAAAATATCTCTGGTCATATAATTCATCTATTCAATCAAAGCCAAATTAATCAAGCTTAACTTGAATGGTTGCTAATGATCATTTTTGCTCCTTCTGAGCATCAGAGCTATTTAATAGCTTTTTGCTGGTCAGAAAAATTAGCATCTTGTTGCAGATCTGCCCCTAAATAGTTGTGCAACTGTAAACAAATAACTAGCCATGCTAAGCTTCACCTGTACAAAGGAATAAATCGAATGATATCTGGGATCTTTGGAACTGTAAAATTCTGTGACTCAAGTGTTTGATGAAAAAAGTTACATAGGGATGTTTCCACCTGCCTAATTTCTTTAGCCTCAATGAACACAAGGTCCGTTACACAGTCATTCACCTCCTGCAGTACAACCAATACCAAGAAAGAAAGGGTACTGAAATTAAATATATTTCTGCAACTCCTTCAGGCAGTAATCAGTCACAACAAAGTACTTCCTCCTAAAGATGGGTACTGTCAAAGGAAGGGGAGCAGCAGCCAGTCGGTGGGGCAACTGCACTTGCTGGGCATCTACACCCCATTGGTTAGCAGCAGAGGAAGCAGCAGCCAGTAACAAAGTCTGGTGAGGCTGCACGGCCGAGCGAGCAGTTTAGGAAGCTAGGACGCTTCTTATATTCTTTTGCTAAAGGAATCTTACTTTACAAAAAAGTTGCTCGACTTTGGCAGCTGTGGGATGAAAACATCTGCAGCTAGGGCTGTGGCTTCCCACACAGCAAAGTAAAATCTCTGCAGGCTTAGATAAACCAAGAGTGCCAGAAACTTTCTTTCCCTCCACCCTCTGCCTCACACTTTGCCCTACCCAGGCTTGCCTTCTTTAAGACCTAACAAAAGACTTAGAAGAGTCTTGTGACTTGGAGTTTCAGGGACAGTGTTGCAGAGGCCTCATTCTAATTCGAGGAAGGACAGCCAGGAGAGCAGGGGTGGCCAAGGGTGGGTTAAGTCCAGAGAGAGGCCTGCAGGCAGGGTGTGCAGGGTGTGCAGGAAGCAAGTGGGGAGGGCTTCTCCGGCAGCACTCAGAGGCCTGGTGTTGGATATTTAAAGACACTCACATACACATACCTGCCCCCAGTGTTGCTGGGAGATCAGAGTTGAGACATAAGAGGGCTTAGGAGGGGTGGAAGGAGAGAAAGGGGGCTGAGTGGGGAAGTCTGGTTCCAAGCTGCTTGCAGGTCTAAAATGGGGGTATGGAAAGGCTCTCTGGGATTTCCTCTAAAAGAGACAAGCTGGAGCTTTCATCTGAAGACGAAAACGAGAGGACTCTGTAAAGAATGAAGAGGAAGTAGTTTTAAAACCTGCGGAAGGGTCTTCTGAGAATGGAGTTTTCTCATACCAAGGAGAGATCCAAGCCCCTTCCCCTGAGGAAGCACAAGGGGGTTCAATGCCTCAGCTGGATTTCCACAGCAGGTTGGGGGACAGGATCCTCTCAAGCCAATCTGGAGAGTGACTGGGGGTGGGGTTGCTGCTCCTCTCCAGCAAGTTCACAGAGTGAGCAGTTTCTCTGTAAAAGCTGTTGCGTTTCTTGGTGTGACAGGAAGGACAAGGGATAAGGGATCCCTCTCACAGCCAGGCGGGTCCTGAAATGATTTCTGAGGACAAGGCAGGGTGCTTTGTGCAGTGCTGACACAGTTTGGTTGCTGGGTGTGAGAATTCCACACTGAAGACTGAGAGTAAAGGCCCCTTCACGAATCAGAAGCTTGAAATTTGTCCGAAAGAACCTGCCTGCCGTGATTTGAGAGGAAACGTACCCCCTTGGAGACTGGGGAGAGAGGGGGCCAGTAATACTCTTTCTAAGAGAAGAGGAATGTAAAGAGAAGCCTACCACCCGATTCACTGGAAAGTCAGGGGCAGGGCGAGGAGGCCTTTGGAAGAGGAAGTGGTTTGTAAATGATCTGAAGGAACCCCAACTGGAAGCTGGGATACAGCGAGGAGAACGGAGGTGGGGGTGGGGACGGTCAGAGCTCTGCGTGGCTGGAGTGGGAGGGCGTTCAGGATTTTGCAGAGGGAGGAGACCCAGGGGCCACGGGTCAAGGCTCCCGAGGGATGATTCAGAGGCTAACGTAGGTTTTGAGGTGACTCGGGCTTCAAGGAGATGAACGAGGGAAGCGTCCCCGAGTAAACGCCGGAGACTCGGTGACACCTAGGCGGCGGGGGTTGTGGGGGCGACCGGTACTCACGGAGCGGATCTCCAGCGCCAGAGCGCATTGCAGCGCCTTCACCTTCGGCATCCGCGCGGGGTGGGGCGGCGGGGACGGACCCCGGCCGCGGGCCCGAGTGAGGCGAGGAGACGCGGGGCGGGGAGGGGACGGGGAGCAGACGAGGTGGCGGCGGTGGCAGCTGTGGCCCCCAGGCCGGGGCCCGCGGTCCAGCCTGGGTCCCGCCGGAGCAGAAGCTGTGCGCGGGGCGCGGACTCGTTGTCATGGCAGCCAAGAGGGGCGGGGCCGGAAGAGAGGCCGGACGGGGACGCGCGGGAGCCGCCACTCCTCGGCGAGCGGCTGGGGGCGGGGCTCGGAGAACGCCTGAGGCGGGGCCACGCGAGGAGGCGTGGCTTCCGAAGGAGTGGGGTGGGGCGGGGCTGTTCTGTGACATCAAAAGATGGGCGCACAGCTGGACAAAGGCGAGATTAGCCTGGGGTTTGTGTAGTGAGACAGTGCCGAGGTCAGGGAGCTGGACTCAGGAGCCCTGAGTTCCAACGTGGCGATGACACCTTGGGCTACTGGAGTCCCAGTGAGGCCTCAGTTTCCACAACTGTAAAAGAATAATAATGTTGGTTTTCTTTTTTTTTTTTTAATGTTGGTTTTCTATTTGAATTTCACAGTACAGTTTACAAAGCCAGCATGAGGAAATTGAGGATTAGAGAAGAGGCTTGCCCAAGTTGAAGAGAGAACCAGGACTGGAACTCAGAACCTTTCATGTAAAACCCCAATTGCGTCCCTGACAATTGGGGCTTGAATCAGATCATCATGTTCCTCTTCCTAGACTCCTACTCTATGATTCTATTAGTGCCTCCCCCTCTCTCTTCAAGGTTCCCTAATCCACTGTGTATGCTTAAATTGAACTGTCAATGCAGGGCCAACAATAAATCCAGTTGGGAAGGGCTTGGACCATAAACCATCAAAGATTAAAAGAACTGAAGAGATTGGCCCAATCCAGTCATTTTAAAAATCATTTTTAGTGTGAAATATATTACACATACAGAAATGTATAAAACACGTTCATCTTAAACAATAAAGCAAATCACTGTGCAGCTAATACCTAGATTAAGAAATAAAACATTACTAGAACCTTAGAAATGCCCCCAACCATTGCATTGCCTTCCCTGCCCTGGAAGTAACTGCTACCCTGACTTTTGTTACAATAATTCCCTTCTCTTTCTAAGTACTTTTGCTATTCAAGTATGCATTCCTAAACTAGACGTTTTTGTTTCCTGTTATTGATGCTTTATCAGTGAAATTAACACTACTCGTGTTTTCCTGTGACTTGCTTCTGTCATTTTCTATTATGTTGTGAGACTCACCCAATATTGATGCTGTATAACAGATTTTTTCCATTGTTGGCTAGTACTCCAATATATGAATATTTATTTATTTATTCTTTTAACTATTGATGGTCACTTGCACTGATTCCATTTTTAGCTATTATTCACGTGTTGTTATGAACATTCTAATACATGTCTACTAGAGCGCATGCATGCTCCAGTGGGAGTGGATTGACTCGGTATTAGGTTTTGCACATGGGATTTTAATTAGTGATGCCACACCGTTTTCCAAAGTAGTTGTACCAATTTATGTTCCTGCCGAGAGTGTGTAAGAGTTCTTATTTTCCCACATCTTCACCAACATTTGGTATTGTTTAGGTGTTTAATGTTTGTATATTTGGGTGTATGTAGTCCAAGTATCTCATTGTGGATTTACTTTGCATCTCTTCTTACTATTGAGATTCAGCATCTTTTCATGGTTTTATTAGTCTTGCCATGTTCTCTTCGTGAACTGCCTACTAGTTCTCTTGCTATTTTATTAGATGGTCTCTCACTCACTCTCTCTTGCTTTTTTGTTCTCTCTGTCTCTCTCTTTCTCACTGATTTATAGGAGTTCTTTATATATCCTGGATGCTAATTCTTCATCTATATTACATGTGTTACAAATATCTTCCCCAGTTTGTGCTTAAGTTTTTAAATTTTCCATATAGGGTGTGATGAACAGAAGAGAAACTACATCAAGGAGTATGAATATTCTTAGTTTGACCAAATAATTCCAAGTTGCTATCCAGAATGCCACACCAGTCTACACTCCCACCATCCAGTGAATCTTCCATTTCAGTTAACATATTACTCAGTTCTAAAATTTCCGTGTTGTCTTTTTCATTAGTTTTCACATGACTGCTGAGATTCCCTATTTGTTTACTCATTAGGGCTCTATTTTCCTATGCCCTTTGACTACATCTTTATTTCTTTGAAAATATTTACAATAGCTGCCTTAAAGTCTGTATATGTTATATCCAACATCTGTGCCATTTCTGCTTCTCCTAACTACATGCTTTCATAACTATACATTGTATTTTCCTGTTTCTTTCTATGTCTAGTGCTTTTTATTATTGAATACTAGATATTTAATAATGCCCTATAAGAACATGGATTCTATGATCTTTCTCTAAAGGCTATTGATTCTTATTTTAGTAGGCAGTTTAATTATGGGGTGATTACCTCAAACTTGTGCAGACTTAGTGATATACTTTGCTAGTGCAGATATGTGGAAAGCCCAAGATGTTCTTAAAGCCCATCTACCTTGGTAGGTCCCAACTTCCAAACTCTGTCTCTCCCAAACTTTGTCAGCCTTCGTTGTAGACTTTGTTAACGTGAGTCTAGTGCAGGCCTAACTATAGGATATGGTTCTTTCTGCTAGAGTGCAGACTTTCTGATGTATCAGCTGGATTCCAGGAGTGTTATACAAAGTGTTAAAAAGATCTCTCCACAGTGGAATGTTCAGCACTCCAATGTCCCCAGTACTGTCTGATCCCAAGCATCTCTGTTCTGCTCCCAACCCTAAAGCAGCTGCTGACTGGCATGTCTCTGGTCATCTCATCCTGTGTATGTAAAGCTCACCCCTCAGCCTTGAAGTTTTGGGGAAACACCTCATAGGTTTCTGGGCTCTCTCTGCACAGTGCCTGTCTTTGTCAGTTTGGGCTGCTATAACAGAACACCATAGCCACCACAGTGCCTTATAAACAATAGAAATTTATTTCTCACAGTTCTGGAAGCTGGAAGTCAAGATCAGGGTGCCAGCACACTTGAGTTCTGGTGAGAGCCCTCTTCTGAGCTGCAGATGGCCCTTTTCTCATTTTATCCTCACAAAGTGAAGAGGGTGAGAAAGCTCTCTGGGGTGTCTCTTATAAGAACACTAACTTCATGAGAGCTCCACCTTCATGACCTAATTACCAATCCAAGGCCCCACCCACAGCTACCACCACCTTGGGGGGCAGGATTCCAACATATGAATTTGGAAGTCTATAGCAACTAATTTAAAGATGTTCTCCCTCCATTATAGCCTTCAAGTTTCAGCCTCATAGAAAAATTCAGCTGCCAATTTCTAAACCCCAAGGATGAAATTTTGGGTAAAAATTCTAATTGGCCTGAATGGCAGCATTGTGAATGGCATCACTATAATTAATGATGTCCCAGGAAGATTTATAATCACAGGTTACAGATAAAACAGAAATAGTACACTTCTGCACTTCCCCTCCTTTTATCCTTTACTAATTTTATGGGAAATAAGTCCAATAAAAAATATAAGCTCTTAATCTTTCCCAGAAATCCTACCTCATTTGATGAATACTTTGAGGGAATAAATTAGAGTCTTTTTTTTCTTTTATACAGTCTACTTTGCATTTATGAAGCGAGAATGGTAACTCAGGTTCCCTGGCCAAATGGTCAGAGGGTTAGAAGCCTTTTTAAAGACTTCTATTGTCTTTCCTTCATGTTCAGTCTCCATAAGGTAATTGATTTCCAACAAAGTCAGTGTCTTCATTAGTCATAAGACTATTAACAATAATAACAGCCACAGTAACCATTCGGTGACAGTTCATTATATATCAGGCATTGTACAAGTTACTTTAAGTAGATAAGTATACACCTTACACATCTCTACAAGCAAAGTATTGGTATCCCCATTCAATAAATGAGGAAACAAGGTCACAGTAAATTAACGTGCCCACACTCACCCAGATAGTACCTGGCACAGCAGGAACTTGAACCTAAGTCTGCTCTTCTCCTGCTATAAAATGCTGCCTCTCGTTATTTATTGCTTTAATATTATCAGTAACAAAATACCAATCGGTTTAAGAAACAATACAACCCAATAAATATAATAGCAATAATTGTTATATTAATAGAGGTTGTATATAATATGTCATTATCTTGCATTTGAAAAGATATTTCTGTTCCTGAAAGCATGTTTCTGTCATTTAAATTGATTCTCAGGATGATTCTATATATTTTAAAGTGCAACTATTTCTAAACTTCTAACACTTGACGGTGGGCTTATTTGTCACTGAGAAAGGTATGGAAAGTTTAAGAGAAATAAGACTTTAAAAATCTCTGATATAGTTTGAAATAAAAACATAAAGCAGGAATCACCCTATAATAAGAATTTTCTTATATTGGGTAAACTATAATTAAAAAAAAAAGAATTTTCTTTTATGAATGTACCTCTTGGAATAATGTTCGAGCTTGAAATGTACTATGTAACTCAAATAACACATACCCAGAAGACCATTTTGTTTTATTAATCTTGTCTCTCTATGTATGATATGCTAGTCCAGTCAATAATAACTAAGTCTCCATTCTTCTGATTGAGTCTTAGAAAGTAACAAGTAAATGAGGAATCCTTTCCCATTTCTTGTATAACATCTTTATGGAATATGGATGTGTAATAGGCCAGCTTGCTGGGAGGAGGGAGTATGAGGATGTACTATAAAAGTTCTGAGCCCTAGTTGCAAACTGGGTCTGCTGGAATTGGGCATTGCTTCTAGCCTAGCGGATGGCCTCCTGAGATTCGACCCTACTGTCTCCATTTCAGGAAAGAAAGGGCCTAGGCCCTCTGCACAAGGCCGCCTAGAGGGCTAGAAGCATTGCAATGACTGTAAGCTACATCCATCCTAGGGAAGAGTTTCTGCATGAAGGGTCCTTTCGTGGTGTTGGAGCCACATAGTTGTGGGAGGAAGGTGATTCCGACGTAGGTACCATTTATTTCTTTCCATAACTAATAAGCTGTAAGCACCTGGAATACTGACTACTTGTGCTAAACTGACCAATGGTCTCCTGAAAATGTCTATATCCGAATTCCCAGAACCTGTGAATCCTACTCTCTATGGCAAAAAAAGGATTTTATAGATGTGAACAAGATAATGACCTTGAAATGGGGAGCTTATCCTGGTTTATACAGGTGGCCTTGGTGTAATCACAAGAGAACCAGGAGGAGTCAGCATCAGAAAGAGGGTGACGTGATAATGGAAGCAGAGGGAGAGAGATGATGTGATGTGGGGCCATGAGTCAAAAAATGAGGACAGCCTTGAGAGACTGGGGAAGGCAAGGAATGGATTCTCACCTAGAGACTCCAGAGGAACCAGTTTTAGCTAACCAATTTTAGCTCCGTGAGATTCGTTTCAGACTTCTGACCTCCAGAAGATAATTATATTATTATAAGATTATAATTATAATTATTATAAGATATGAAGTTGTGTGTTAATCCACTAAGTTTGTGGTAATTTGTTACAGCAGCATTGGGAAACTACTTGACCTAGTAAGAATCTGCAGGTGAGTTAGAAGTTAAACAAGCTGATTGTAAGTTTCGTAAACTAGTCCAGAATTAATTTTGCAACAGAAATTACAAATTTAAAAATCATGACACAAATAGTGACCTCAGAGGACTTTTTTTTTTCCTTTCCCCTCAGAGGCCTTCTTAGATCATGCTCAGGAAATGAACTAGTCCTCTGCAATGTCTGTTGGGGATGGGTTTCTCAGCACACTGATAAGCAGCCCCTCTCAGTCCTTTCTGGGCCACCTGCAAATTTCAACAAAATTAAATTCTAATACCAGTCCTTGAAAATGTATCAGGGCTATGAATTGAGAGTGAGCACAAAAAACATGAGGGCATATTGGCACCAAGTGACTCCCACCCCTGGGTATTCCATTCTGGACATTCTTCCCCAAACAGCTGTGGCTGCCAATGCCTTTGTGCATCTCCATTTCCCATTGTTGTTTTAGGGAGGAAGAGTGCAGATGAGTTGGGTCTCTCCCCATTTTCTGGACAAAATAGGAAGCCTGAGCCCTATACTGAAGACCCCCTTTGACATTACTCCTCTCTCAGCTTCAACCCATCAGAACAAGTTTGGCTTCTCATCTCTCCCTCAAAGTTCCAAGACTTTTTAAAAAAAAATGTTTATTTATTTATTTTTGAGAGAGAGAGAGGGTGTGCAAATGGAAGAGGGGCAGAGAGAGAGAGAGAGAGAGAGAACCCCAAGCAGCCTCCGTGCTGTCAGTGCAAAGCCCAACGTGGGGCTCCATCCCACAAACCTCTGAGATCATGACCTGAGCTGGTATTAAGAGTTGGACCCTTAAACCGCTGAGCCACCCAGGCACCTTGCCCCTAGGGGCTTTTTAAATAATGAAAGTAAGAAGTTTTTCTTTAACTGGCTTAACCAACTCTTAGAGAAATCATGGTTGACAACACCTAAAATTAAAAGCATATCTGGTCCCACCCCATACTGATTAAATCAGCACCTTTGGGAGTGAGGCCTAAGCACCTATAGTTTTAAGATTTTTCCAAGTGTTTATAGTCAGGATTGAGAACCACTGGTTCAAGCCAGCCATGAACAGCCTATTCTTGGCCAAATTTTAATCACCAGTATTATTGGCTGAATTGTGTCCCCTAAGATTCATTCATTGAAGTCTTACCCCCCAGTACCTCGAAATGTGACTGTATTTGGAAACAGGATCTTTAAAGAGGTCATTCAGGTTAAATGAAATGATTGGGGTGAGTCCCAATCAATCCAATGACACCTTTATAAAAAGAGGGGATGAGGTGGAGGCACCTGGCTGGCTTAGCCATTTAAGCCTCAAACTCTTGATTTTGGCTCAGGTCATGATTTCACAGTTTGTGAGTTTGAGCCCTGTGTCGGGCTCCACACTGACAGCATGGAGCCTGCTGGGGGTTATCTGTCTCCCTCTCTCTCTGCCCCTCTCCCACTAAACACTTAAAAAGAGAGAGAGAGAGAGAGAGAGATGAGGGCACACACACACACACACACACACAGAAAAGACCAAGTGAACGCAGGGAGAGAAGACGGCCACCTATAAGCTAAGGAGAGAGAGGAGGGCATCAGAAGAAAGCAACCTTGCTGGTCCTGGGCTTCTAGCCTCCAGAACTGCAAGAAAATAAGTTCCTATAGCTGAAGCCACCCAGTCTGTGATACTTTGTTACGGCCGCCGGAGCCACTTAGTACAATCAGTAAAAAAATTGATCTCACATCCATTGCACATTTTCATTCTAGAGACACTCATTTTCAGAGCTCTGAACACAAGCATGGGCTGTACTTCTCTTTATTCGAGGGGATAAAAAATCATAATAGCTTTCATCATAAGAAGATATACCCAGGTAAATTGCTTTTACTCGCAAATAACAGAAAACTCAATTATTGATGGCTTAAAAAGTAAAGATTTTTAATTATCCCATATACCCAGACGTCTGGAGGGAATTGGAGGGAGGGGATGCTGCTGAAGCTCACCTGGTTTGAAAGGCCAGGTCCTTCCTATTGTTCCATTTCACCACTTTTTTTTTCTTGTGATGCTGATTGTCTTTAGACTGGTTGTCCACATTCCCACCAGGAAAAAATAGAAAGGGCAGCACCAACAAACTGGAAACTTTTTATAGAAAATATAAACTTTTTATAGAAAAATAAAAGCTTTCCGGAAGCCTTCCAACAGACCTCTGCTTCTAGGTCACATGACCTCCTGCAGCTATAGAGGAGGCCAGAAGCATAATATTTCACGAATGGGAAAAGGATGTTCATGACTGAGAACCAGTGGTCTCAATCCTAACCAGATTCATCTGGGGAAATTCAAAAACTATAGCTACCTGGGCTTCATTCCCAAGGGTTCTGATTATATGTATATGCACGCATGTATATATAGATTCTGACTATTACACATATAATGATTATATTATATACATATGATGTATACACACTATTATACATGTATATTTTCACATACAATAATACATAGTATAAATATACCTTTATTTTATATATATTACATATTTTATTTACATTTAAATATATATGTTAACTATACAGGTGATTCCACTATGCAGCCAGGTTGAAAACCACTGGTGTAGACCACACACGGTTTATAGCATGATACCACCTGAAACAAAGCTGGGACTTTGCTCAGCAAGCAAGACAGGAAAAATAATAGGATGAGGATTGACATCTTATGGCGGCCACAGCTAGAAAGTATTTGCTCATAAAGCCGGGAAGATGCATCTGGATTTGGGCATGTGTGGACACAAGCTTAAAATGAGCAGTGTCCTCTGCTCTCCCCCTTCCTCCTCCACCTCCCTTCCCTCTCCTCTCTCTCCTCCTCACCTTCCTCTCTCTCCATCTCTCAGCCTCCTACTCCATTTATTTCTCCCCTTCCCCTCTTCTCCATCTCTAACACATCTTTATAACCCAGGTTAGATCATTATAACCAGGATTATTTCCTACAAAATCAAAAGCGATTCTCCAGTCATTGGTTGAATGCTTCCAGTAACAGAAATCTCACTGTCTTACACAGAGTTACTGCATTAAGACAGTGGGAGTTATGCTCTGCACTAGGGCACCAGCCTGAAGTAGGGAGCTGGGTTGTGTCAGGTGTCGGCCAGCTAGGAAGAAGCACACTTTTTTCTAATTCACACGAAGATGCCCTATGGGCTAACTGGTGTTAGGAGGTTACCCTTCTCACTGTCACATGACTGTGGCTATACGAAGTCCTCTTTTACGATGGGACAAAATCGCCCTCCTCAAAGATTCCATTCAGTGATCCATTTGATGGTTTGGAGCCACTTAGAACACATTTGCTCCCTCCTCTGTGGTCCGCATGGCAGCTCCCTCCTCTGTGGTCCCCATGGCATCTTTTCTCTTCTGGCTTTCTCAGCCTTGGCTCCCCTGGATGTCCTGCTCCAACATGACTCCGACTTCCCCCTGCATTCCCCCTTGCTCATGTTTAGATACACTGTTGAGTGGCCCTCTTATGCTGCAGTGCTGTAACCTGAGCATTGTAAATGGGAGAGTCTGCCTAGAGAAGGGGTGACTTTATTGTCCTTGACAGGGAGAAAGAGGATGTGGAAAACAAAATCCTCTATTTGCAGAAATCACCTTGCTGCCAGCCATGACAGAGACAGACATGGGTAGGCACAAGAACAGGTGACAGAGCTTAATGTCACGGAAGCCAAGGGAGAAAAGAATTTCAGCGATAGGGTGGTGACCATCAGTGCCCCATGCTGTTATGAGTTGGGTAAGATAAGTACTGAAAGTGCTTAATGGATTTGGAAACCAGTCATCGGTGACCTTCGTTAGATGAGTTTCTCTTAATGGATGGATGGAGAGACACAGCAAGTGCAGAAGAAAAGAGAGTGTGCAGATGGCAGTTATAGGGGAATACAGTCCAGGAGGTGGTGGTCAGGGGATGGGGAGGGGAATGTGTTCTAAAGGACGGGAGAAGTTTGAATATGGTCACGGGCTGAGCAAAAAGAGGAAGTAGGTAGTTAGAGGCTGAAACCCAGGAGCAGGAAGAGAATTATTGGAGATCTGTTCAGGGGGACTCGGGAGGCAGACGTGGAGGGATTGGGCTGGAACAGGTAGACTAACACATCTTCCTTAGAGCCTGAGGGAAGGAGAATAACATGTACACACAAAAGTGGAAAATTCCTTTGAAATGAAGACACAGAAAGGTTTGGGGAGATGGCTTTTAGACAATGAAGTAATCTCAGTGCTAATATGTCCTTCCATCTCTTTCTATCCTCCCTTCATGGAATATTTATTGAATTCCTGCCACCTAGCATTGTGGATACTGAGAAGAAGACAAAGCCTTCAGACTTTGGACAGAGATGGCTCTGGTCTTCACCTGGTCACTCTCCACCACCAACAGCACCCAGACCAGCACCACACATCAGCCAAAGAGCAGAGAACTCCCTTCCTCACAGCCCACCATTGCCTTTAAATTTTCTGTATGTTCTCAATTTCCTGATCATTTTGTCTAAGCCGCACAGGAGAGCACAGCTCACTTGGGATGGTCAGCTGCAGGAAGAGAAAAAAGAATCAGGGATAAATCAAATGGGGGAGAAATAAATGATCTTAAAGCATTTGGCCTAATTCCTCTTCTGGAAAGAACTGTGTTTGGAAATAATTTTAAGACATCTCTACAGGTATGAACAGGGAAACCCAGAGGACATAAGCAGGAGAGCCTAGTGCAATTGTGAACTGCACACTGGAGTGGAATGAGTCCTGAGGTTTCGGTGTGGGCAGGAGGGAAGTCTGAAAATGCCTCAGATGTGAGAGGGAGAAGTGAGAGTTGAAGGCACCACGAGAAAAAGAAAGGTACATAAGCCCGGAAAAATATCTGAATAAAAAGAAAAACTGAGTTGGAGGTAGGAAGTGAGGTAAGGCCCCTAACTTCCTGGTGACACTTTGTGTGATCATTGTTTACGTATCTGACTGGCCCAGTGGCTTGTGATCGCCTTGAAGCCCAGAGCCAGGTGTTGGCAATTCTATGCCGACTAGCCATCAGGTTTTGTGGAACCTGAAGCTAATATAATTTGGGGAGGGTCCTTTAAGAATTTATTAATGGAAAATTAAGTAATTTAAAAGTGAATATTTATTTAAAAAGAGGGAACAGAGGTGCCTGGGTGGTTCAGTCAGTTGAGTGACCGACTTCGGCTCAGATCATGATCTCACAGTTCATGGGTTCCAGCCCCATGTTAGGCTCTGGGCTGACAGCTCAGAGCCTGGAGCCGGCTTCGGATTCTGTGTCTCATTCTCTCTCTGCCCCTCCCCACTCGTGCTCTGTCTCTCTCTGTCTCTCAAAAATAAATAAATGTAAAAAAATTAAATTTAATTAAAAAAATCTCAAAATCCAGAAAAATCACATTATATGAACTGCCTGAGATACTGCTATCAATCTTCTTGCATTTCCTATATTTTCTCTGTTTATTTTAGCTTCCCAGCTCCTCATTGGTTATGTCTGGGAGATTTTTCAGGCTCTTTTTTTTTTTTGGAAACCTTTGTCAAGTTTCTGCCCTAAGAATTCAGGCCATTTTGCATTGCCTTGTGCAGTACTAATCCTTTATACTCTGAACTGACAGTACTCACTCACTGATTTGTTGCCGATGTCTCTGTTGTAGAGGCCTCACACCTTTGGGTCACAGCGCTGGGTGAGTCAGTACTATGGGCAGTAGCAATATTCATGGAAGCCATTCCTTCACCAGAGATGGCTAGCAATAACTGAATTTTACTTGGGAAGTGACTGTGAATCGCAAACAAAACCCACTAAACCCAAACTTCAACATGACTGCCCTTTAGGTGGATGCCCCAAATTCCTGTGGCCGCCATAGGTAAAGGCAAGTGAGGTGGAGGGGAAATTGGAGTGGAAAGAGACCAGGGTCTTCGAAGACCGCTATTAAAATCTCACCTGGGGAATTTGCAAAAACTTGTGACCAGTACTCAGGGCAGGGCTGGTGCAAGTCAGAGTCCTGAAGCCTCCTGAACTTTGTCAGATATTGGGCACTCAGTGAATGAAAACACATGAAAGGGAGGGAAAGGAAGAGAAGTGAGCAGAAAACATAGCACTCTTGCCTGAAAAGGAGATTCCTGATAGTACTGGTTGTTGGTGAAGTATCATCAGTACCCCAGCCTGACCTCAGCCGGAAAATTCGCTTTGCTCGGCCACTGGGGTTTCTGGCCTCCTGGGTAGGCTGCCTGTGTTCCTCCTTCCTCTTTACCCCTAGCTTTCCTAGCCACACAAAGGGCTATATTCTCATCACTGTAGCAGGAAGTTTGCCAATCACCAAGCTTCCCTGTGTGCCTCTTTGATTTGCAACATTTAAAGGGCATGAAGAGATACATTCAGAGGCAGGCTTTTAAATCTGAAGTTACCCTAGTGTGAGTCCCAACTGAAACATCCTCACTGGCAGTAACCGCTGAGCACAGCTGGGCGGATGGCAGCTTTTGCCCTATAAAACATTTGATACTTTGCCAATAAACTATAAAGAGGAAAAGAAAGCCCCTGTCTAGTTGGAAGTTACAGGGCAGCTTTGGAATGCGCTGACCAAAGCAAAATGTGCCGCTTGTTCCTTCAGTTTCTAAGTACCCCAGCCCTGCTGATGAATATATTAGAGCGTATTTATCAGTAATTCAGGCCTCTGACTCAACGGCCCCCTCAGCAAAGCCACTGGGATTTCAAGGCCTGCCCCAGTCCCTTCCTTCCCCACTGGGGCTGGGTGGTTAAGGGAGTCCCCAGGATCCACCGAAGCTGTCCGGCCACGGATGCTGCACTAACTTACTCTCTACTCGTCTTTGTGGTCTTGTCACTGGTGCTACTATCTGGCGAAAGAATGAGCGTCTGCTGCCATTACTGTCATTCTTCAGAGCTGTTTCTTCCCTTGCACCCTGCATCTCTGTTCTCCCTGTGACAAGGATCCCCGGAAGGGAGTCTCTCCGGCCAGGGAAAACACCCGCTCCGCCAGACTTCAGAGGGTCTGGCAACCTACTAAGAAAGGTTAGTTATTTATAAAGCTTACCAAAGGTAAATGCCCTTTCTGATTTTCATATCCATTCTTGACAAGCGTAGGTCATGTTTTCCAGGGCCAAGGTGGAAGACAGTTGAACGGTAGAATCCAGTATCAAGTGCAAAACATGATTCCTCCCTTCCAACCCACAAACGTACAGAAATTCCAAGACAGGAGTCATAGGCCTCCTACTTTAGAATGAGTTCCTCGGAAACCTGCGGAACCTGCGGAAACCTGCTTGAAGCCATCCTGTGATATCCATTTTACCTCAGGGTCAAGCTCCACTCACTCTCTTTCCCCAGGAGGCCTAGGAGATCTTATGCAAAAAGGATTCTGGAAAGTTCTGTTCTCTCTGAGTTGCTTTTGGGTTCCTCCAGAACCCTCAGACAATTATTTGAGTAAAGTGGTTTACTAAGGTGATGATCCCAGAAACACTTCTCAGAAAGGGGCGCCTGGGTGTCTCAGTCAGTTAAGCGTCCAACTTCAGCTGAGGTCATGGTCTCACAGTTCGTGAGTTCGAGCCCAGTGTCAGGCTCTGTACTGACAGCTCAGATCCTGAAGCCTGCTTCCGATTCTGTGTCTCCCTCTCTCTCTGCTCTTCCCCCATTCATGTTCTGCCTTTCTCTCTCAAATATAAATAAACATTTTAAAAAATATCTTAAACACTTATCAGAGAAGGAGGCCAATAAAAGGCACATTATGAAGCCAATTACCATTGTGGGAGACTGGAGTTTAATCCCACTCAGACCCAGTGTGGAATATATACCTTAGCATTATTCCATCCCATCTTAGGTCTTTATCTGTGCATTCCCCTCAGCCATTGGTTGAGTGTTAATTCCAGTCTTTCTTTCCATGTGGTGGAGTGGGCTTCAGCAGCTGGGGAAAGCAGAAAATCAGGTGCTGGCAGGTGTAAGTCCAGCCAGCGAGTACAGACATGGTACGTACCAGGTAATAGGAGTGGGGCACTGGCATTGGAGACCACAGTTCCCCAAGTGGACAACCAGGACCTTCTCATGATCAGTGGGGAGATCCACAACCAAGGAACAGCAGTTTGCCTGATCTCCAGAGTGGGAAGATAGTTTGTGTGAGAGCCCTGAGTAATCTGTGCAGTCAGGAGCAGCTGTGAAGACAGATGTAGGGTCCTACATCCCTAGGCCACAGGGCACTGGTAAGAGGAAGGCAGGGAGCTGGGGTTCGGGACAGAATTCTTAATTCCCAATGGAATTGGGGTCAGAAGAAAGGGAAACTAAAGCATAAATCTTCATTGCTCTAAGAAGAGTTTATCACGTTGTAGGTGTTTCAGAAATATGTGGGTCTTTTAAAAATGGCTGTCACAATAATTGGGGAGGTGCTACTGGCATTAATGGAAAATATTCAGAAATGCCAGGTGGTCCTACACAATGAAGAATTGTCCAGCCTCCCCCAAATCCTATCCGTTCGCATATTCTCACGAGTGAAAAACTTACTTGTAAATATCTGAGTCTGTAGCCTAACTTCATTTCACACATAAACTTGAAGACTTCTTTGTGTAATTTATATACAGGGTAGTTTATCCACAATAATGCAGCTTTTTTTTTAAATGAAGAGAAGACTATACTTTATTTTGTCCAGAACTCTACTGAGAGTTGTACCAAAAGGAAAAAAAAAAGAAAAGTTGTCGACAGGAGTTTAGAAAAGCACATCAGTCTCAGCTAGTGGTAGTGTTTGAATCACCGGTTCAACATCCCTGACTGAGCCAGTTTCATTTGCAGTGCTTCCATTCAGGTAATTTTACTTATTATTATGATTTTTTTTAATGTTTATTTTTTAGAGTGAGAGAGACAGAGTGTGAGCTGGGGAGGGTCAGAGAGAGAAGGAGACACAGAATCCGAAGCAGGCTCCAGGCTCCCAGCTGTCAGCACAGAGCCCTACATGGGGCTCGAACTCAAGTACTGTGAGATCATGACCTGAGCTGAAGTCGGAGGCCTAACGGACTGAGCCACCCAGGCGCCCCTATTCAGGTAATTTTATATGGCTTCATTACATCTTTTTATGTGCCAGCACATTGACATATGGAAATACATATTATTCTATTATACATTACTTCTCTTATTTCTCCTTTATCTTACACATCGACTTATAAGATGTATTTGTAAAAGTTGTACATGTAGGCAAGTTACATTTTCTGCGAATTTCATATGAAAAGGAAGTTTTACAAAATATATGTAATAAAAAAGGAGCACTGGATCTGGTAGGGCTGAGACTCACTGCTCCAAACTTATCAGATAAATACCAAGAAATGCAAGTGAGGTGAGGTGAGGACCAGTTATTGCTATCTGATTTCCTCCTTCACCTTGCCTTGTGTTGACCAGTTCTGGAGTTTGCCTTCAGATTTTGGTATCTGCTTTTAAAAGACCATGGATAAGTCTGATAACTTCCAGACAAGAGTGGCTAAGGTGTCAATGGATCCGAAAACCTCCACACCACAACCACCGCCCCCCTCCAAAAAAAAAAAAAAGAAGAAGAAAGAGGGATTAGAGGTATTTACCTTGAAAATGAGCTTCAGGAAGGAGCAAAGGTAGACCAAGGGGCCTACATCCTATCACTTGCTTTCTAAAGGGCTGACATGAAGCAGAGTGGTTCTAGTGGGAGAGAGGGGAAAGCTAGGACCAGTGATCATGTAACTGGAATGAACACTTCTAAAATGTTAGGCTGCACATATGGTCACTTTTTTTCCCAATTAAATAATCAAAAAATTCTCCCTTCCTTCGCCTCTTAGATGAGTTATTTTCTGGAAGTCCAGTATTTCTTTCCTGAATCTTCCTTTCATTCTTCTAAGGATCAAATTCAAACCGGGGTCTTGCAGGCTTTCACAGTCAAATGGAGACCCAACCAAGGGCCTGTATTCGTCTCCTGCTGTTGCGTCTTGCTCCCACATGGTGGCACTGTTGAAGACAGCCCGACAGAGCACAAAAACTGCTGCCGGCCAGCTGCGGAGTTGATTGATAGTAATGATTGCCATGGTTCTCTGAGGAAAGATGACCGTAACCTAGAGGAACCCTATACTTTGGCCCTAAAGTTTTCAATTCTCAGCATTTGCTCTTCCAGCTTAAACACCCAGCCACTTTTCAAGGAACAAGCCAGCCCCATTTGCACTGTGACTGGTGTCTGACTCTTCAGACCTGAACCCCTCCCCTCCCCTCCCCTAGTATTCAACTTGGGATATGGCACTTTTCCTCTTGAACCCTCAAAAGATAGAGTCTCATTCTCCCCATTTCTCAGACCATTTTTCTTTCCTTTTTACAGTTCCCACCTCATTTCTATTTCTGTCTTTTCTGTGTGTCTTTTCTGTCTTTTCTGTCTTTTCTGTGGTCAGTTTCTCATACCGCACAATTATAGTTATATAATAATTATAAGCCTGGCAAAACATCTTCTTGAGCGGGCACCTACCACAATTGGTTCAAAGAGGGGGGCATATTTTAACATAAGAAAGAACTTTTAAAATCTAGAGCTCATAATGTCTGCCTCAAGAGATGGTGAGCTCTTCTCATCTCCGGAAATACTTAGAAGAGGCTTTTTGTACAACCCTCAGACCAATATTCCAACAGGCGTGCTGCTATCATGATGTGGCTTAGAGAGGACAAAGCTTGCCTATATTAACTGTCAAATCCCCCGAAACCCCAAAATGTGCCCATGATCACCGATCACCGGTTTCCCTCTTTTGTTAAAACTAATGCATCACGATTCGAGTAATGTTTTTCTGTGACTCTAAAACCATTTTGCTTAATGAGGTACTAAGTCTTTATAATTAGGCCCAGAAGGAAACGAGGACGTGGCCCTTAAGAGCAATAATTATTTCAGTTATTTATGGTAATAAAAAATTGAAAATAGGAATTCTTCCTCAGAATGTGACTATTTATTCTTTTACATATTGCCTAACAGGCAATTACCCTATTAAGGCAGCGTTTTGTTGCTAAAGACATTAATTGAAATGTAAATTAAATGTAAATCAGCTAATTAAATTGATCTGTAATGAACTTGTCAGGCGGGCCTCTCTGATCAGATGCATTCCACTAATAACTGAGCAGTGCAGCCGGCCCAACACACAGCTGGGGCAAAGGGGGCCTGAGCCGTTCCCCACCAGACACTCTGATGAAGAAGGGAGGCTCTACATCATGCAGATCTTCAGGAAGAAAGGACAACAGTTCAGTCAGGCCCTCCGAAACATTTTCCTTGGAAGATTTTCCTTATGGTACTCTCTGGGCCTCTTTTCATGGTTTCAGATGCAAAACCCAGAAAATTCAACTCAAATTGAGTCAGGTGAATGGAGTACCCAGAGCAGGATGAGTTGGAAAGACTCCTTCAGGGATGCAGCTCCATTTGCCTCTGATTCTTTCATTTGTGTGTTTTTCCCTGAGTTGGCTTCATCTTTAGGTTGATGTCTTCCTGGATTACACACTTACCACATGCAGGGCTTGGGGGAGAGTCGGCCTGTTGTCTCTATAGTTACTGAAGGGAGATGTTGAGGATTGTGCCAGTTAACCTAGGGCAGCTTTGCAGTTGGTGTGCACTGGTACAGCTGTACCCGTTGTTAAACTAGTGAAACACTTCCATATGTTGGGGAGGAAAAATTTCCCTCTATCCTTCAAGGGTATTCTGGCTGGTCTAAGAATTAAATCGACATAAAACAGATTAACAGTAGAAAAATAAGCAAAAGTTTAATAACCTGTACACCTCTTGTATACATGGGAGAGACCCAGGAAAACCGAGTGACTCTGCAAAATGTCTAAAGACAAGGAAGATGTTAGGGGCTGAGGTGAAGAGTCAGTTTTGAGAGATTACCAGGAAAAGCACAATAAACAAGAGTAAGGTTGTTATGCAAATTTAAGCCCCTGCCTTCTCTACTGATAAGAGTTCCTGGAGATTTAGTTATCCTTTTCTTCCTGGTATAGTGAGAGAGACACCCTTACTACACCCTTTATATAAGTAAATGTCTCTTACAAAAAAGGATAACTTATACTTAATTTTCAGAGCTTCTCCTGTGTTAGCAGCTCCCTAAAAATAACCAGCTTAAAAAAAAATAATTACTATGCCAAAAATAATTACTATGCCAAAGAGATGCAACTTGGGTGGCAAAATTTGCTCCTCTCCATATGCAGTTGGTAAATAGCTACTTCCCCAATAACTGCTTCCCCCATACACATCTCTCCCTACCTGGTGTCTCTGGTTCTTCCCCCAGAACTCTGTAGACTTTTCCATGATTTAGCCGGGAAAGGATTAGTGCCTGGTATAAGAAGAAGCCTTTAGAACCCTGCTCTGGTGCCATGGCTGGCACCTATTCTCATTGGTTGGAGTCCTTGCTCTGCTGGTTCTTCAATATTTTGAAAATTTTCCCCATATTGGATTATTTCCAAACCAATCCTTGTGATTAGGGCAATTCTATTTCCTGATTAGCTACACCCCTGAATTTAACTATACCCCCCGTGGCAAAGGGAAGAATTTTTCTTGATTAGTCAAGACTCTAGAGCAATGGTGCTCAAACTTGAGTGTACAGAATCTTCTTGAGGGCTCATTAAAATGCAGACTGCTGAGTCCCACTTCTGAGTTTCTGATTCAGGCTTTGGTCCTGAGACTTTACAATTCTATCAATTTCCCAGATGAAGTTGATGAAGCAGGACTAAGGACCACACTTTGAGAATCATTGCTCTAGACCTTTGACATACTTGGAAGAATTGAGAGCATAGCCATTCAAATCATTTTTTTTGTTGGGTAGTTCAAATGAGGAATGTGATTGAGAAAGGCTGGTCTAAGTTAGGGGTCAGCAAACTATTGGCCACAGACCTACCACATGATTTTGTAAATAGAGTTGTTTTGGAACACAGCCATATTCATTTGTGTATGGATTGTCTATAGCTGATTTCATGCTACACTGAGAGAGTTGAGTAACTGGGACAGAGATCTTATGGCCTGAAAGGCCTAAACTATTTACTAACTGGCTCTCTCAGAAAGAGATTTGCCCATCCTAGACTAATCATCACCCATCTCTAGAATTGAAAGTGGGGGTAAATCATCCATTAGCCTGGCTGCTACACAGCTGAAGACACATGAAATGTGATGTGGGGAGCAAAGGCAGAAAGAAATGCAGATAAAATTAAATTTCCTTATAACCTGCAGACTATTGACAAATACTTGAAACAGGCAGAATAGGATATTCCTCCAGGAACTCCCAACAGTCTTAACGTTAATGCCTTGGTAGAGGGAAAAACAACCTTAGCTTGACAGTAGCTAGGCCTCTAGGATCCTATGTCTTCTTTAATATACGAAAGTCCTTTTGGAAACTTCCCTGTGCCTTTACCTCCCTCAACACCCAAGTATACAATCAGTCACTCCTCACAATTCCAGGGAAGCTCTTTATGCCTATAGGTCCTGACCCCATGCTTTAATAAAATCACCATTTTGCACTGTAGATGTCTCACAAATTCTTTCTTGGCCTGTTGGCTCCAAACCCCAATGCTTCAAACCACATCAAAATGAACGGGAAGAGGGCCACCCAGTTGGCTCAGTCGATTGAGCCCCAGACTTCAGCTCAGGTCATGATCTCACAGTTCTTGAATTTAAGCCCCATGCTGGGCTTTGCACTGACAGCGTGGAGCCTGCTTAGGATTCTCTGTCTCCCTCTCTCTGCCCCTCTCCCACTCGCATGCACTCTCTCTCTCAAAAATAAATAGACATTTAAAAAAAGGAATGGAGGGGCGCCTGGGTGGCGCAGTCGGTTAAGCGTCCGACTTCAGCCAGGTCACGATCTCGCGGTCCGGGAGTTCGAGCCCCGCGTCAGGCTCTGGGCTGATGGCTCAGAGCCTGGAGCCTGTTTCCGATTCTGTGTCTCCCTCTCTCTCTGCCCCTCCCCCGTTCATGCTCTGTCTCTCTCTGTCCCAAAAATAAATAAACGGGGAAAAAAAAAAAAAAAAAAAGGAATGGAAAGAAAACAAAACATGTCCACCATAGTCCTCATCTATTAAATGGGTATAATCCTTGCTGTAAAGAAGTTTTATTATTGATGTGCCTGGGTAGCTTGGTCGAGTGTCCAGCTTTGGCTCAAGTCATGATCTCACAGTTCTTCATGAGTTTGAACCCCACACAGGGCTTGCTGCTGTCTGTGCAGAGCCCACATGGGATCCTCTGTCCCCCTCTTTCTCTGCCCCTCCCCAACTCACACTCTCTCAAAAAAAATAATAAAACGGTTTATTATTTTTCAATCAAATGATCAAGTTTACGCAAATATTAGCAGAAACAAACAGGCTTATTTAGCATTGAGAATACAGCTATGAAATGTAGCATTTTTTAGTATAGTACCCTTGGCTATCTGAGAGACCCGTTCACCAAAAGACCAAACTCTCAGCTGTATCTGCAAATCTAGAGTCTCTCAAGCTGTAAGCTGAAAGAGTTAGGGGTCCCCAGGAAAAGAAAGCTGAGACAGAGATTTCATGACAGAAAAGAAGTTGTTTTAGGCCCCTAGCTGTTTTCCCTATCTATGCCCTACGGGCTCTACTTGCCTAAGCACAACTTCCTTGGAGGTGTCAGAATTACAAAGAAATGCAAAACCTCAGTAGTTAAGGATTTTAAGGGAACAAAGGGAATGCAAAAACTATCTCTACCAGGCCAGAAATAGCCTAACCATATCAGACACAACAAATCAGTGGTGAAACTCCCAGTGCTATTTCAAAAATAAGCAATGCCCTGCATTCCTTACCCCAGATAATGAGCCCAGGACCCCATCCGGTTTATACTGGCTCTCAGAACATGCCTATAAGCCCTTTCCCCTCATCCAATGTTACCTCTACCTCATTATATTGCTAAAATCTTCTCCCAAGGAGGGCAAACGTCATTAACATAACACACAATGTATGGATAGGCATGTATCCTTAAGATGCATTCGTGACTTTATGCCCACCTCTACAGGTAATGACAGAGCTCCCCTTTCTGAATATTCATCCTAAACCCTAAATAAAAAGAACCCACTCACCCCTGCTTGGGGAGTCATGGCTTTGGAAGTTATTCTCCCATGACCTCCTTATTTGTTGCAAATAAAGTTTCCTTTGATACAACTCCATGGGGTATAGTCTCCACCTTTAAGTCACCAAGGAGCAAACTTATGTTTGGTTTCAAAGGTCCAGGGAACCTAAAAATCTCTCCCAGCCTTCTCCTATATATCATGTTGTGGGGAGTGAGACACAATGGTTCTAATCAAGACAAGACATATTCTGAATACATTCATTCATTCATTCAATCAATCATTTAACAAATATTTACTGAACACCGACTTCAAGTAAAAACCATTCAAGGGACTAGGGACTTGGCAGTGAACAAACTGGATCATCCTACAGTAAAATTCACTAGCATTTGAGCTTTGCCCATGCCCGTAGACCTTCTAATCCATCTTTTAGTTGCCACCTCTCTTAAACTTTTTTCTTTTATATAAAATATAACACATCCTTATAAAGAAACAGAACATTTCCAGCATCTCAAGAGCAGCCTCAAAACCTCCCACCCCTGGGTTCTTGCATCTAACACTCTCCTCTCCTTAGAGGTAACCATTATTCTGCCTTTTGTGAAATCACTGTCTTGCTTTGTTTTATATGTTTCCCACCTACATATACCCGCCTAAACTATTTAATTTAGTTTTCCTTGTTTTGTAACTTTATGTAAATATAATCACACATTAGGTAATTTTTTTTGTCACTCGGTGCTTTCAATTGGCAATATGTTAAGATTCATCCATATCTTGTGAGTAGCAACATTATCATTGTTGAATAGCATTTCACCATGCATATATGCTACATTTGAAATATCCATTCCATGGATGGTGAACACTTGGGGTGTTTCCAGCTTGAGGCTATGGCAAAAAAAAAGTGCTGTTCTGAGCATGCTTGCTCATGCCTCCTGGTGCCCTTGGGTATGAGTTTCTGTAGGGTATATACCCAGGAGAGCAATTGCTGGGTCACAGCATAAGAGTAACCACAACAGTATTAGATAATGCCAAATTGATTTTCAAAGTTGTACCAATTGACATACTCACTTAACAGCTGGAGAGCATTTCTATTACTCCACATCCTTGCCAACACTAGATATTATCAGACTTTTTTTAAAAGTTTATTTATTTATTTTGAGAGAGAGAGAGTGTGTGTGTGAGTAGGGGAGGGGCAGAGGGAGAGGGAGAGAGAATCCCAAGCAGGCTCTGCACTGCCAGCATAGAGCCCTATGCAGGGCTCGAGCTCACGAACTGTGAGATCATGACCTGAGCCAAAATCAAGAGTCAGATGCTTAACCAAACTGAATTACTCACCTGCCACAATAGATTTTATCATACTTTTAAATTCTTGCTTATTTGATACGTGTGTTAAGAGTCATCTCATGCAATTTTCAGTAGCATTTTTCTGATTACAAGTGAAATTCAGCTTTTCATATGGGTTTTGGCCATTAGATTTCCTTCTTTGTGAATTGCCTGTTTAATTAAGTCTCTTGACCATTTGTTTACCAGGCTGAAGTGCTGGACATCTTTTCCTTGCCCCTCCAGATTCACTCATAACTTCTTCACTGTGCTCCGTGTCCCCAGAGGCCAGCCCGTATGGAGCAGCAAGGAGCAACCCGATCCTCTGACTTCAGCCAATGGGGAGCATTGGAGGCATGTGGCAGAAGGAAGTTGGGGTACTTAGATCCCCACTTCTCTCTCTGCAGAGTCACTAGGGGCTGACTGCATTCTGTAACCCAAGACCACAGTTCCCGGCAGGGAGCTCTCTCCAATAACTCTTTCCATTTCTGAGTTCTAGGAACTGTTACTTCTCCATGTCCTTTCAGATATAGAGGGGTACAGATATATTGTGGTGTCCCTACACCCTATTCTCAACTCTGTAAATTGTCCATAAGGCTCTTCACAAATTTACCAATATGAATTTGCCAGTTCTTTCCCAACATAGATTACTATCATTTTATAAGGAATTTTCAGGTGTTTTTTTTTATTGTGTTTTGGATTTACACTTTTTTTGGTTGTATGTGTACAAATATCTTCTCCCACTCAAATCCTTTTATTCATAGGGGCTTAAAAAAAAGCTATTACAAAATAAAACACAGATACAGAAAATTACATAAAATAAGAAAGAGCTTAAATGATTGTTTGAGGCAAACATCCTCATGAACACTATCAAGTCAAGTAATAGAATTTCACCAGCTAACTCAAAAGCCCTCCATCCCAATCAGCCTCTTCCTTCCCATCTCAAACTAACTGTTATCTTTATTTTTCATAGTTATCACTCCCTTGCCTTTTTTATAATTTTATCACTTAGGATGAAACCCTAAATAATACAGATTAGTTTTGCCAGTTTCATAACTTTCTAATCTAAATTCTTTCCCTCCTCCCCTACCTTTTTACATGTAATTTACTCATGGAAGAGCCTAGGTTATTTGGCCTTTAAGTGATGTAAGCCTGGCTTTTCCCTGCTTCCTCATGGTACAGGTAAATATGTTCCTCTGTCCTCTGTATTTCATGGAAATTGGTAGTTGAATCTAGGGGCTTGATCAAATTCAGGTTAAAAAAAGTTGTTGTTATTGTTGTTGTTTTTCAAAATTTAAGTGGTGGTGTATTCTTTCAACAGAAGGCACATAATGTCTGTTTTTCTCTCCTTTTGATGTGAACACATTTTCCAGCTCACACAGAAAAGACAAAATACATTTTTCATTTCTTCCCTCTATTTACCAGTTTTCAAGATAATGAGTTTTCTTAGATAATGAAGTTTCCTATTGTTCTACAAAAGTGGGCTAGTTTTGCTTTGTTTTTTAATGAGTAAATAATGTACTTAAACATATTTGCTGTTTTCCAGCCATTATAGTTGTTATCCCATTGAAGCTCAAACTGTCCCTGTTTGGCAGCCTCATAAGTTGACTCCTGAGTCCTTTTGACTGGATCCTAGCAGTATTTGATGGCATTCTTTTCTCTGGTATGACAAGATGTTCCAGGCTCATCTAGTACATGTCCTGCCTCCACCCCAGGATCAGCCATTTATCTAAAAAGGACTGATTGCTCTTAATAAGAAATGGTATTTCAAGACCACAATATATAAGCACCAGGGATACTCATTGTTACTGGGTCTGTCGTTGTCTAGGTCTATTTGGTGAAGAAAAAAAAATCCACACTAGATGCTCTTTATCAGGTTTGCTAATAGTTTGCTGAGAGGTTTTTATTTTTTGGTTTTAATGATGAACAGGTGTTGAATTTTTGTCAGTGCTTTCCCTGTATCCAATAAGAGGATCATACAGATTATCTCTTTTTTTTCTACTAATATAGTGAGTTATACTGATTTCAAATGTTAAAAACCAAGCTTGTATTCCAGGCATATACTTGACTTGATCAAAAGGGCTCATCCTTTTTATATAGTGCTGTGCTTGATTTGCTAAACTCTCATTAGGGATATTTATGTCTGTATTCAAAAGACATATTGATCTGTAGTTTTCTTTCCTTAAATATCTTTGTGCTGTTTGTTTTTTGAAATCGGGGTAAGATTACCTGCATGAGTGAATTGAGAAGTATTGCTTCCACTTCTACTTTCTAGTGGAGTTGGTGGACAACTGGTATTATCTCTTCCCGAAATGTTTGATAGAATTCACCAGTGAAACCACCCTAGCCCGCAGTGTTTTTGTGGCCAGGTTTTTAACTATAAATTTGATTTAATAAGATACAGAACTAGTTGGGTGATCTGGTTTTCTCTTGAGTAAGTTTTGGTAGTTTATGTTTCTCACAAAAATTTTTGGATTTCATCTAGTTTGTCAAATTTGTTGATATAAAGTGGTTCATAATATTTCCTTATTATCCTTTATTATTTCAAGAATCTGTCCTCATATCCTCTTCTTCAGTCCTGATATTGATAGTTTGTATCTTCTCGACTTTTCTTTTTCTGATGAGTCTAGCCAGAGGTTTATCAATTTTATTGATTATTTTCAAAGGGCCAGCTTCAGGAAACAAAAAGATTATTCACTTGGTTAATATGTGCCACCACAAACTGAAAGAACATAACTGAAATGCATCCTAAAGGACTAGTGTGATGGGGGTTCAGTGGTAGTTGAGTATAAGACTGGATAAGAGAGGTTTTATCAGTATGGAGAATTAACCTGTGACTTAAGATTTAGCAACCTCAGAAGACACTGAAGCCAGTCCTAATATGCTGCTTATGGCTCCTTTAGTCTTGAAAACACACACACACACACACACACACACATACATACACATACACTGGCCTGCAGTAAATGAGGAAAGACCCTACGAGTACCCTGGCAGAGTATTGAAAAGGGCCAAAAGGTGCGAAGAAGTGATCAACGCCAAAATGGATTTATCATAGAAATAAATTACCTATGAGGGCCCTGAAGATGGTCTTCCCTAATGCAGTAAGAAATGTGCTGGTGAAAGGGACCCCAGCATCCCTAAGTGTTCAGTGTTGGCTATCCTCTGTTGGCTGAGGTAACAGTAGGGGACACTGCTATGAAACTGTTCCTAATATTAATGAGCATCACAGAATTCTGGAAGAACAGACCAGGTTAATACGTGACTATTCAAAGTGAAGGTAGATGTTTTTGCATAATGGACACCAAAGCCACAGTGGTGACTACATGGTCTTGACCCACTGGAATCTGTGGCAAAGAAGTGAGATGAATGGACAGTCAGTAAGGGTTTTTCTTGACTTAGGCAAAAAAGATTGAGAGCACATGTGCAGAAGGCTGACGTGAGCTGCCAGAAGGAAAAGTGATAATTCCTCACTCAGTTTCTGGGCTTCAGCCAGTTCTCAAATCCAGAGCTCACTGATGAAAGCTGAAGCCGGGTTCCCTTTAGGAAGGACCCTATATCACCACTGAAAGTGTTTACCCCAATCTTTGTCCAAAGGGACCTGTGGCCATTTTCCAGGGTACTGAATACCAGAGAATGAGGAGTACTCAGCTCTTTTTAGGGCTCCTAAATACTGATCTGAACTGATGTGTTTCCAGGAAACCCCAAATACCAATGTGGCTTCTTAGAGTAGAGGCCTAGGGAAGCCAGGAATTAGTAGAGTTCTGATCCATTTCATGGTAAATGCAATGTGGTCATTTCCTAAGTACACGATTGAGATGGATATACTCAGAAGCCTGCAGAAATCTCACGTTCATTTCATGACCTGGAGAGCAAGAGTCATTATGGTGGGAAAGGGGAAGTTGATGCTCCTAAAATTGTATCCCACCCCAGCAAGGTAATAAACCTAAAGCAATGCTGCTTCTAGTGGAATGGTAGATCCTAGAAGATGTAGGAGTAGTAGTCCTCATCATATTCTAATTTAAGTCACCATTCTGACTCCTGGAAAAAAAGAGATGATTGTGGAGGAAGATGGATCACTGTAAACATAAGCAAATGATAGTCTAATAGTGGTTGTGCAGGATGCGGTGTTTACTAGAACAGGTCAAAACAGTCTCTGGCATTTGGTATGGGATACGGACCTGATAAATGTATTCTTTTCATCTCCACCGGAGAAAAGAATCAGAAGCAAGTACATTCACTTAGGACAGCAGTACATATTCAGTCTTGCCTCAGAGCTACATTAATGCTCTCATTCTCCATTACAGTATAGTTAGGAGGGGCCCTGAGTGTTTAGACAGTCCATGGAAAGTCACATTAGTCCACTATATTTGTGACATCACAGTAAACAGACCCAAAGAGCAAAAAATGTCAAGCAGTATGAAAACCATGGTAATATACATGTGCTGAAGTAGACTAGGTAGCCACAGTTGGTTAGTTGGTGTTGGGTGTTCAGGGAAAGGCTCTCTGAGGAGGAAACACATAAGCAGCAACCAGGGGAGGGAATAACTAGTGTAATAGTTGTAAATCCTAATGAATATGACATGTTTGAGAAACAGAAGGCCAATGTGGCTGGAGCACAGAAGACAAAGGGTGTGGGGGATAGTGAGAGTAGATGTTGAGAGGTGGTTAGGGGACCACATCATGTAGGGTCATGGGTCCCAAGCTAAGATATGAAAGTTGTAACTGATCCATTTGAATTTGTTCTTGATCTAAGCATAATGGGGGGGTGGAGGGGGAATGAAAGGCTTTCAGGAAGGAAATGATAATGTCTCAAGTCTGTTCATGTTGCTATAACAAAATGCCATAAACTGGGTAACTGATAAACAACAGATTTATTTCTAACAGTTCTAGAGGCTGGGAAGTCCAAGATCAAGACGTTAGCAGATTCGAGGGCTGGTGAGAGCCTACTTCTCAGTTCGTAGATGGGATTTCTGGTTGTGTGCTTACATGGTGGAAAGAGACGAGGCAGCTTTGTGGGTCTTTTGAGAAGGCACTAATCCCATTCATGAGGGCTCCACCCTCAGGACCTAAGCACCTGCCAAAAAGCCTCACCTCCTGACACCATCCCATTGGGCATTAGATTTCAACATATGAATGGGGGGGGGAACACTTTCAATCTGTGGTAGATGATATGATTTATGGTTTTTTTACAATACTTTTTTAAGAAGTAATCTTTACACCCAATATGAGGCTCAAACTCATGACCCTGAGATCAATAGTCAGATACTCTACTGACTGAACCAGCCAGGCACCCTGATTTATGTTTTTTAACAAGAGCACTTTGGCTGTGTGTGGAGAATGGATTGCAGGGGTATGGAAGTGCACGCAGGATCCTTTGGAAGGTTTTTTTTTTTTTTTTTTTTAATTTTTTTTAACGTTTATTTATTTTTGAGACAGAGAGAGACAGAGCATGAATGGGGGAGGGGCAGAGAGAGAGGGAGACACAGAATCGGAAGCAGGCTCCAGGCTCTGAGCCATCAGCCCCGAGCCCGACGCGGGGCTCGAACTCACGGACTGCAAGATCGTGACCTGAGCTGAAGTCGGCCGCTTAACCGACTGAGCCACCCAGGCGCCCCAGGATCCTTTGGAAGGTTTTGCATTCACACAGGCTGGAGATCTTGGCGCTTGCTCTAATGGCCATAATGGAGACTGAGAGATGTGGATGGACTTAGGGTGTCTTTTATAGGCTATTACTATATTAAGTATCTTCATTAGGTATCAAAAGGGAAGCATCATGTATAACAACATTTTTGGTCTGGGAAACCAGATGGCAATGCCTTTTGGATGGATAAGAAGGATTGAAAGAGGAGG
Source organism: Leopardus geoffroyi (assembly GCF_018350155.1). Classification (NCBI taxonomy): domain Eukaryota; kingdom Metazoa; phylum Chordata; class Mammalia; order Carnivora; family Felidae; genus Leopardus; species Leopardus geoffroyi. The sequence continues at coordinate 38,465,605 of NC_059328.1, forward strand.
AAATTTGGGGCAGAGATAAAAAATATGTGAAAATAAAAAATTCTAAGTTTGAAATGCTTGGTAATTGCCTCGTTATATAAATCTGAATTTCTGGGATGATATTAGGCCAGAGATGAGTATCTGGAATTGTTGGCCCAATTCATGTTTTTCTTTTCTTTTTTTTTTTTTTTAAGATGTCAAATGGTTTGTTTGTTTCTTTGTTTTCTTCCAAGATTTTATTTCAATTCAAGTTAGTTAACATACAGTGTAGTATTGGTTTCAGGAGTAGAACCTAGTGATTAACCACCTACATATAACACCCAGTGCTCATCACAAATGCCCTCCTTAATGCCCATCATCCCCTTAGCCTATCTCCCCACCCACCTGCCCTCCAGCAACTCTCAGCTTGTTCTCTGTATTTAAAAGTCTCTTATGGTTTGCCTCCTTCTCTGTTTTTATCTTATTTTATTCTCATTCATGGGTTTTATTATCATTCACGAGGTTGAGGAACATCTAGACAGTTGGAGGTGGTGCTCTGGTGTCAGAGTGTTTGGACTTTGAAGCCAGACCGAAGTGAGTTTGAATCCTCTTTCTACCACTTATTAGTGATGCGGCCCTGGTTATGTCACTCTGTGTCTCCAACTCCTCTTTTATAACATGGGGACTGTAGTACCTTTCTCTTCCTCTTAGGGTTGCTGGGAGGATTAAGAGCATATGTGAATCTCCTGGCATTAGTAGTAATAGTGTTGGAAACACTGACACCATCATTCATCAGTGAAAGCTACTTGAATTACAGTCTTAGTGCCTAGGAGTAAACATGCCCATTGTATAGACCCAAATCTTTGGAATATGAACTCATGTTCCATACTATTAAAAACAATCTAGGTAAATGCTTATACCGGCCTGGGCTAGGGTGGGGCAGGGTGTAGAAATCTTGAGGTAGGTAGTACCACGTAGGAATGGTTCTGGGCAACTCATTCACACTTGCTTTCCAGTGGTTGGTAAAGCTGCAAAACATCGTCAGCAGATGAACACTTACGTGATCTTCTGGAACGAAATGGATTTTGACGTCAGGGTTCAAATCTCCAGTCTGTCTTAACCTTACCCTTAAGTGTGAACTTCAGCCATGTGGGAGGGCTGCAGCAACACGGACTTCGCATCTGGAACTTCACTGGCATGAGCAACCCACATTGGCTCCTTCGGGATCCACATATTTAATAAATACGTCAAATGCCATCTTTGTCATTTTTACTTTAATGCAGCTCGTCAGGAGCTTAGCATTGAGGAGCCCTTGAATTTGAAGCTTACAGAGCAACTAAACTCCCTCCTGGGACAATCCAGACTTGGAGACTGTCAGTGCGTAGGGATGATTAATTGTGTATCTGTTTTCCCCTCACCAGAACAACGGAACACTCCATTGTTCACCACAGACTTATACTGTACTTCGATGAGCCACGTGTACCTCGCATACTATGCAGTGAAATCTGAGAAACTACTCATCTAATAAACTCAGGGACCGGCCCATCTTCTATTAATTTCTTTTCATTAGCCATCCTCAGGAAAGCACTCAATGGCTGCCTGATGTGATTCCTGCCCACCTTATGGGAATGGTCAGTACTGCTGAACCAACGATGGCCTTGCTGGTAATCAAAGTGCCGACACATCCATGCTGTCATCTTATGACAGCACTTTGAGTAAGAAATGGCCGATAGCATTATCCCCATCAGATCCTGGAGCTTAGAGAGATGAAGTGACATGCCCAAGGTCACTTTGTTTCTCTGCAAAGCCAAATCATTAAAGGAAAGGGCTCTGGAATTAGGCATACCTGCATTCAAATCCCAGCTCTGTCAGTTACAACCATGTGACTGACCTTAGAGGCCCTGCTCAATGTCACCCTCATCCCCTTTCCCTCATTGCTGTGGGCAGCACTGCCTAACTTGTGACTGCCAGCACCTGCATTGATGTGCCCCCCAGAGCCTGCTTAGCTCCCTCCCTGACAGCAGTTCAGAAGTAACCGGGAGAAGTGACAGGGCTCCTTGGGAACAGCTGTGACCAAGACTGATTGGAGTTTGTGAAAACAACCCAGCTCCCTCATCCCTCGTGTGGGATAATTCCGAGAGGAGAGTACACTGGCTTCTCAAGTTTCCCCAGCACAATTAGGCTCCGCTTCTCCACAGTGGCAGCTTGCTTGGTAACAAACATGTCATTGGCTGTCCTGCCTTCCTCGTCTCATTTCCTCATTTTCTTCCTCTTAGCTTGAGACTCTTTTTAATTTTGTTTAATGTTTACTCATTTTTGAAAGACAGGGAGAGACAGAGTGTGCAGGGGAGGCACAGAGAGAGGGAGGCACAGAATCCAAAGCAGGTTCCAGGCTCTGAGCTGTCAGCACAGAGCCCGACGTGGGGCTCAAACTCATGGACTGTGAAATCATGACCTGAGCTGAAGTCGGCTCCTTAACCGACCAAGTCACCCAGGCGCCCCAAGATCTCATTTTAAATAAATCCATTGCATTGAAACCATATTTTTTTGGGTTCTGCTTCTGGGGAAACTGAACCAAGACTGTAACCTTTAACAAATCACTGAACTCCTCTGGAATCTTCAGTTTCCTCATCTGTAAAAAGAGTCTATACACTACTCACTCCCCTCACAGGCTTGTAGGGAAGTTTAAAGGACATATTGCATATTAAGGGTTTTGTACAGTTCTGTTCAAAATTTATAACAAAAAATTGGGACCAAAATGTCCAACAAGAAGGGAATGAGCAAATAAATTAGATTCTAATGGTAGAATATTACATAATCAGTAAAAATTAATGTTTTCAAAGCATAGTCAAAACATGAGAGCTGTATAAGAAAATTATACATTACACAAACCAGCTGAAAAGCTCAGTGGGGGGGAAATATCTAAAACTATACATATATATATATATATATATATATATATAAAATTATCTCAGTTTTGTTTAAAATGTATTAAAAATACATTAAAAGTTATTTATCTCTTGGTGGTGGTGTTACTTTCCTTACCCTTTTTCCTTCCTTTTGGATTTCAATATCTTATTTTTTTTTAAGTGTATTTATTTTGAGAAAGAGTGTGTGCACGAAAGCAGGGGAGGGGCAGAGGGAGAGGGAGAGTCCTATGCAGGCTCCACGCTCAGTACAGAGCCAGGCGTGATCTTACAACCATGAGATCATGACCTGAGCCAAAACCAAGTCTGACACTTAACTGACTGAGCCACGCAGGTGCCTCTCAAATTTCAAAATTTTCTAAGTGAACAATATTATCAGGAAAAAGAAAATGTTAATCATAGAAATTGATGTTAACCTCAAGATTTCAACTATAATAAGAAATAAAGATGGTTGAAACGAAAATATGTATAAAATCTCAAACACTTTGCTTTTGTTTTCCCTTTTCCTGGTCAAATGCACCAATTATTAAAAGGCAATTCAGCTCTTATGAAATATCAACGCAGACCGTTTAGTAAGGGTAAGGTTTTGCAAAGGCCTGAGGAGTTTAAAACTCGAGTCCTTTGAGTCAAAGCCTAGACTACTGGGTCTTCCTGGGCCCTCTCCATGTTCGTCCTGCTCTGAGACTATTTTTCCTCACAATTTCAGTTCAGGTGTTCTCCTGGCTTCCATTTGTGCTGTCGAGTCCAAGCTGAAGTACCAGTTTGGGGCAACTCCATCAATAAACCAGCATCAATGACTTGTTTGGCCCCACTTGCTTGAGCCAGCTCTAGAGTGATTTCTTCTGAGGACTTCTTGCTTTACCTGCCCCTGCCCCATGTTGAATACCCTTGCACATCAAACTCCATCTGCACACCCAACCTTCCACAACCTCCATTCTTCCCCCACATCTGTAGGCAGAAATTTTTCTTACAAAGGAGAAAACTGATCCACCACCCATACATCCATCCAACCATCCACCTATCCTTCCATCTTTGCACTCAGCAAATAATCACTGGGTGTGCAACTCTGTGCAGGCACTGTGCCAGATCCTTGGGAGGCCGAGTTAACTTGGCCACTGTTCCTACCAAACTTCCTAGCCACGAGATAGCAAAGACAAGGCACTCATGCCTCACTTGGCTCTCCTGTGCCCGTGTGGAGCAGATGCTTGTACTGCCTGTCCCCCATCTCCTCAGCCCATCTGATTTCAGTGCAGCCTTAGAGGACAGTTCTGTGTATTTGGCCAGCATCTTTTTTAAAAGCTTATTTACTTTTGAGAGAGAGAGACACAGAGACAGAGTGTGAGTGGGAGAGGGGCAGAGAGAGAAGGAGACACAGAATCTGAAGCAGCTCCAGGCTGTAAGCTGTCAGCACAGAGCCCGACACGGAATTCAAACCCACGAGCCATGAGATCATGACCTGAGCTGAAATTGGACGCTTAGCCCACTGAGCCACTCAGGTGCCCCAAGGGGGGGGGGGTCATTTTACACTATTTCTAAGACCCCTAGAGGGATTGAGTCCCCTTTCCCTTCAGTGGTAATTAGCTTATTAGGACACCTTTTACTGCATTTTCTCCCTTTTCTGTCTCAGTTTAAGCTTTTCCTTACTTCTGCTTCCAGGTATCACCTGGAAAGTACATGCTTGCTCTCAGTTGCTTGTCCTAGTCTCTGCTTTTGGAAGAACCCAAAACTAAGGTACATTGTACCTTTTACAATGGTAGACATTATGAATGAATAAATGAATGAATGAATGAATGATGATATTATAATGAGAGGGGAGGAGGACGCTGCTGGAGGTGAACAAATGACCACCAGCTGTTGATAAAGAAAGACCCTGTTACCCCACCATCCATTTACAATGACAGACCATAGCTTCCAAGTATATGTACCAGGGTGGTCGCTTGACTGACCACCTTAGAAATACTGAGCACACGAGTAATGTGAATGTGGCAAATAATAATAGCTATCCTTGAAGCCACACTTCCATTTGTTCACATCGTGTTATTTATTCTTCACAAACCTCCTGTGACCCAGGCATTAATTAATCCTATTTTGTAAGTAAAGAGACCGAAGTTCACAGAGGTGGCTCAAGGTCACATGGTGGCAGAGCTGATCTCAGCCGGATCTGTAAGACACCAGAGCCACACTCTTGTGCCCACCTCTTCACACAGGTCTATTACAACACCCAGGCTGGGTCCCAATACTCCAGTTGCTTGGCAAGCAATTTATAATGCACACCCTTGAAATCAGGGTGTGCCTTCTCACGGGGTCTAGGGCCGCCATAGCAGGTCTGTGCAGTGAAGTGTAGTAAATAATGCACAAGTCTGTTACTCACTGTTAACCAAGACTTAAGATAAAGCATTGCTTTATTTATTCTGTCAGGCAGCTCAAGCGTGCTCCAGGGTGTCTATTACCCGGTGATGTTAATTAGGTCCGCAGCACTGCACCTTCTGTATGCAAGGTTTGCCGTGTCACCCGCTGGTCTCATCTCTCCAGAGGTGTCTGGTTCAGCATCAGGTCTGAGGGCAGAGAGAATCTTTGGGAAGCCGGCATCACCACCATGCTGCTGAGCCAAGTATGAAAATTTACTACCTAGACATCCTGCCTATAGCATTAGTATCTAGCAACTTGATGTGTTTCCAAGGTCACTATGAGACCATCTTTCAGGGTAGGAGATTGGATTAGGAGGAGGAGTTCCTAGAATCCCCAAATGGCAAAACTCCTCAGTGATCGTCTACTTCAACAGGTTTGCCCATTTTATAGATGGGCAAACAGGCTTAGAGAGGGAGAGTGACTTTTCTAAAGGTGTGTAAATGCTAGGGGACTGGAATTAGATATTTTTTGCTTCCATTTCTGGCTCTATCTAATGCATCATTTCAAAGTCCCTTGCCCTCCTCCCCTCCTATTGTATGTAGAATGGCTGTATACAGAGGATGTTCACTACAGCCATTTCCCCTGAAGTTCCTGAATGTAATCCTGTGGATCAGGAAGAGCAATCAGTCCTTTTTTTTTTTTTTTTTTTTTAATGTAGGCTTCATGCCCATTGTGGAGCCCAACGTGGGGCTTGAACTCAAGACCTGAGCTCAAGACCTGGGCTGAGATCAAGAGTCAAACGCTTAACTGACTGAGCCACCCAGGCTCCCCAGAAATCATTCTTTCATTCCATTCCACAGGTAAGATTGAGGCTCGGAGGGCAAAGATGACGGCCGCTAACTCAGGCTTGAATCCAGGCTTCTGGGTTTCTAACAAACCACTTGGCCTGCCTAAGGGTGAATGAATGAATGAATGGACAAAAGAATGAAAGAATAAATGTTAAACTTTACTAAAGAATGAATTTAGGCATGCGTGATGAACGAGGCTTCATGCAGGAAAGTCCCCATCCTGCGTATTTGCATTTCAACAAAGTCAGAGTCTCCAGCCTCCTGGAGCTGCTCTATGGGCCAGAGCAATGAAGTATTTATTTCACAGCTGTGTACCTCCATTCGGACCACCACTCAGTATTCAGCTCTGCTTAGAGCAGACCCTGAGTGAGTGCTTCTAAAATGGAACAGAAACGAGCGTGCTGGAGCCACAGCATTCAGCAGTCCGGGAGAAATTTGGAGAGGTGCCGGGAGGGGGGAGTTAAGGGAGCAGCCTCTTCCTTCCTAACACCACACCACACCAGCGTTGTTTTGTTTTGTTTACCTTTAATCAAGGCTGGCCTGAAGAAGGAGAAAGAGAGAAACAGGAACACCAAGGCTGAGATACAGGGAAGAGATCTAAACATGAGCTCACCCCCTGACAGGGTCAGGCAAAGGGATCTTGGCGAGCTTCCCATCCCAGGGACTGGCCTGGCTGGGATCCACATCAGCCTTCCCTGCGACTGGGAAGGAAAGGTGGCCTTGACATCCTGCTGGGCACAGTCCCAGGGAGGCTGGGCATAGGCGGTGACCCATTAATATGAATGAAATGTTGAGAGATTAGATAGAATTTCAAACAGAAACTTAACCTAGGACCTCTGAGTAGGAGTTGATGTAAAAATGTGCTTAGAATCTGCAATGATATGTCACTTATATTCAGTAAAGCACGCATAAACATTCACAACTATGAAAAACCATGCATTTTCATACCCAAACATTAAAAAGTTATAAAAGCCTTACACACAATGTAAATATATAAGTACTCTCTCTCTCTCTCTCTCAAATCCTACATAATTGATTTCTCTCTTTCACCTCTCCCAGCCTCTCCCCATCCCTCTTTCTTTTTCTCTTTCTCATGGACGCCCTTAGCCTTAAAGTCCGACAGTTTCCTGTATGGGCCTGTAAGCTAGGTTTGTTCCACTCTGCCCAGAGGTGTCAGGGCTTGCCCTTATTTACGAGCTTCTAGAGGAAGGGAGAAGGGGTGGGCATCAGCCTTACAGAAATGTTCTGCTCAGAGAAGCCACCCCCAGCTTCATTCCCAGCAGCAGCAGCAGCAGCAGCATACTGCAAACTCTCAGGGAAGGGTTACTCTCTGCCTGGCCTTGTGCTTGGCCTTGGGACCTGAGCAACGAGTGAGACCCCAAGAACAATGCAAAGTTGAGCTGGGAAGATAGAGCTGATACACAAGAAAAGTGAAATACAAAGCTATTACTAAGTGCCAGATGAGATGTTTAGACAATAGTTCTCTAGCAGCTCAGAGGAAGAGTTATCTATGAGGGTTGGAAGATCAGGGAAGACTTCCTGGAGGAGGAGTCTTGAAGGATAGGTAGGCATCAGGGCTGCAGAGGAATGGGAAACGACTGGTAAACATAACGTGTTTGGTATATTTTGTTGGATGAATGAAAGGCAGGATGACCCAGGTCAAAGGCAAGGCATAGACCAAGAGGGAAACTTTATAAGATGTTAGTTCTTAGAAGGGGAGAAAATAGTAGGAAATATTTTTTCACAATACTGTACTTTCCCATTCTTCCTGTCCGGATCCTCACAATACCCAAGGGTAGGTTGATTGAGGACTATGCTCCCATATCAAAGAATATGAAACTGAAACCAGTCGAAGCTCCGGGATAACTCAAGACAGGGCAAGACGTTTATGTAAAGTCACACGGCCAGACAGTATCAGAGCTGGGAGCAGAACCGGTTTCCTAATGGCTGTGTCTTTAAAGCCTTCTGACTTTACAGTTTGATTTCTGGGGGTGGGGAGTAGGTTGGGATGGAGGGAGAGGAAGTCTTTGGGATATTTAGAAGGACAAATGCTTGTCGCTGGTGACCAGTCCCTGCTTTTTAATGCAGGAATAGGGTCAGGGGTGTGCTAACAGAGGGGCTAGGCCTCCTCTCTACTACCCCAGGCCGACATCTCTCCTGCCATTACAAGTCCAAGGGTAGCTCCCTCTCTGCCTGTTAAGACATTTCGGCAGTTGTTCAAACGAAGAGCCTCCGGCCTGGAGGACACGCAGGGACATCCAGCTATGGAGGAGAATGCTAGAGCTGGGCTCAGAGGAATAGGCAAAAGGAGGCCAGACGGGAACAAACACGAGCCAGTGAGCTCCCGGAGGCTTTTTATAAACCAACACTTTACGTAATTAAATATCCATTGTCTTGTCAGTCTTGGGACAGCACACAAAAAGGTGGAGGGAAAATGGAAAGAACAGAAGCCCCGGAGGCTGGTGACATCCAGGCGCTGCCACTTCGGCCAGATTCCTTCACCTCCTGAGCTTCTCCTGGGAGTTGTTGTGAGACCGCGGAAGACAAAGCAACCGTGCAGGGCCTGGGACTGAGCAGGTGCTCGGTAAGGGCAGAGCAGCGGCAGCAGAGACAGTAGCCCTCGCCGTAGATCGGCCACGGCAGTACCTGCAGTGGTGGTGGGAGTAGTAGTCACAGTCGTCATCACAGTAGTAGTTATCGTAGTAGTAGTAGGTGAACAAGAATAGCAGTTGCAGTAGTAGGAGCAGCAGCACCAATAGTAGCAGGAGCAGCAGCAGCAGCGGTGGTGGTGGTGGTAGTAGTGGTAGTAGTGGTAGTAGTAGTAGTACTAGTGGTAGTAGCAGTAGTAGTAGATGGTGGTAGTAGCAGTAGCAGCAGCAGCAGTAGCGGTGTGGTGGTGGTGGTGGCGGTGGTGGTGGTAGTGTTGGTGGTAGTAGTAGATGATGGTAGTAGTAGATGGTTGTAGCAGCAGCAGTAGTGGTGTGGTGGTGGTGGTGGTAGTGGTGGTGGTAGTAGTAGTAGCAGTAGTAGTAGATGGTGGTAGTAGTAGATGGTGGTAGTAGCAGCAGTACTGGTGGTGGTGGTTGTAGCAGTAGCAGTAGTAGCTGGTGTTAGTAGTAGTAGCAGCAGCGGCAGTAGTGGTGGTGGTAGTAGTAGTTGTAGCAGCAGTAGTACTAGTGGTAGTAGCAGTAGTAGTAGTGGATGGTGGTAGTAGCAGTAGCAGCAGCAGCAGTAGCGGTGTGGTGGTGGTGGTGGTAGTAGTAGCAGCAGCAGTAGTAGATGGTGGTAGTAGTAGATGGTGGTAGTAGTGACAGCAGTAGCAGCAGCAACAATAGTTGTCTTTGTTGCTGTAAGAAAAAATGGTCCAATTGCCTTGAGCTCTGAACAAGAATCTGGCCATCAAGAAAGGACTAGAGACGAAGTAAATCTATTTCCTCCATCTTCCCCCAGTGAGTATGGCCTTGAAGACTGTCCAGGACTCCAGGTCCAAAGCACTTACTCCACCACACCACGCCGCCCTTCGTGCTGAGTTGGAACTCTGTCCCACAGGTAAAGGGAGCCATGGAGGAAGTCTGAGCAGCGGAACGTCTCCAAGAGCTCAGTGCTTTGGGAAGAGGAGTCTGGAGTCAGGATCCAGTTATGAGGAGACGCTCAGGATGGTGTTTGGGATTTGAGACTCGTTCTCTCTTTTATTCTGCTACACTCATGCTGAGTGCCTCTGATGTGTCTGGAACTGTGGTAGGCGCTACAAGGGGTACAGAGATGAGAAAAACCCAATCTCTGCTCTCCAAGAAATGAAACGATACTGGGGGAGAGGACAGTCGTGGTAGTGGAATAACTGATAAATAGAGACATAAGTGCTGGGGACACAAGGAAAGGAGGGACTTAATTCCAGCTGAGGGGACTGGGGTGGATGCCACGGAGCTGGGATATCCGAGCTAAGTCTTGAATGACGAGAAGAATTTTCTTTAGTTAAGAAGAGTAGCAATGGTGGATGGATCTGAGAGACACTGAACAGACTGAACCATCAGGATGTGGCAGCTGATCAGAAGGGAGGTTGAAAGGCACAAAATTAGGATGACATCCAGGTTCCTTAGACAATTGATCTGAAAGAGGTGCCACAAACGTGGGGTCACATTTTATAGAGATCCTGTAAGCACCTCTGGAGAGAGAGTGAGGAAGTTAGCAGGACAGCATGGGGAGGCAGGATGGGGAAAGAGGGGCTGTTACAGCAATTCAGGTAGGACATGAGGGCGGGAGTGAACGGGAGGGAGTGAGTGGGAAGGCAAGGGGAGTGGAAGGAAGATGCACAGCAAGCCTGTCGGAAGTGTTTCTCCATTTTAATGATGAGGAAAGTAAACTGCTTTAAATGACTCACAAGGCAAAAATTGCAAGTGGTGGAGCTGAGGTTAAATCTCAAGTCTAGGGACTCCAGAGTCACTCCCTTACACCGCTTGCAGGCAGACATATCACAGAGGCAGAAGCAGCGGGCTTTGGGGCCTGGCTGGCTGCGCGGGGAGAGGAAACGAAGGGAGTTGAGCCAATGGCAAGGCTCTGGCTGGGGCGACTAGGTGGGAGAAGACATTAACCCAGACAGACGATGCCAGGGAGAGAGAAGCAGATTTGGATTTAAGATTGACATAAGGTCAGCCAAAAATAGATCCCAGGTCTTTGGGGACAAGCAAATTCTGAGCATCAAGGAGCTAGAAGAGGCGTCACAAGGATAACTTTCTGAACTGGCCAGGCTTAGCGCTGAGGTTTGGCATTGAACCAAAGGACAGTGGGGTGTGGCAGAGGCGGGCTGCTGCCTTGGGCCTGTCCTACTTATTTCCCAGCTGTGGACCACAGTCAGGGGACTTTACTGCACTGATCTGTTTCTTCATCTGCAAGATGGGGAGTAAGCCCTGTGCTTACCGCAAGTGCCAGGAGCTGGGTGACAGCGGGAAGAGCTAACAGAGGGGAGAATGCTCAGGGAGGTCTGAGTTGCAGCCAGCACAGCACATCGGTGTGAACTTCAGAGACCATCCCTGAGAAGGTGCGTGCAAATCACAGACAACACAGAAAGGGCCTCTAATAAATCCTGCTAAAAATCTTTTGTTATTTTAATAAAACAAGGTATCTCGCAGAACCTATACTCCTTTCTCTTTTTAGTTTTGACGGTCCTGCCTCAATTCAGGTTTGGGACCGTTGTGCCCAACACTATCTTCCCCTCTTTTCAGAGCCCCAACTTACAAAGCCTCTCTCCTCTTCCTCACGGGTTCAGGGCCCTTGCCACTACCCCACTCCCAACATTTGTTCATTCCACACTCAGTGAGCACAGCCCTTGGTGCATGATCTCTGTTAATGCTGAAGCCACGATGATGAATAAAACCTAGGTCCCTGGCCTGACGCTGATCCCTCAGCGTGACTGTCACTTTTCTGGACACTTCTCTCACCCCTGTCCTCTACTCAGGAAGAATTTTTACCCCTGTCTGTATGTCAGTGGAGCATAAACAGAATTTTTGGCTCCAAGAAAAGGGGTTTTCAACCTTAGCAAGCAAGTAAGGGGCAAATAGGGATGGAGGTGTTTTGGGGAAAGAGTTCTACTCTATGCCAGGTATTTTATAGATGTTATTATAGTTTTTAGACAACTTTCACTGAGGTATAATTGATATATAAAAACTGCACAAATTTAATGTATACTATGTGACGAGTTTGCACATATGCAAGCATCTGTGATACCAGCTCCAATCAAGGTAATGGACATGTCTGTTGCCTTTAAAAGTTTCCTTGTGCCTCTTTTTTGTTGTTTTTTGTTTTTGTTGTTGTTGTTACTGTTGCTATAAGAACTTAACATGAGCTCTACTGTCTTAACAAATGTCTAGGTGCACAATACAGTATTAACTACAGACATTCTGTTGTACATAGATTTCATTACATTAATCCTCACAATAACTAGGGGGGTTAGATTATCCTTCCCAGGGCTTAAAGAGGTTAAATTCTTTTCCCAAAGCCATACAGCTAGTTAATAGAAGAGCTGGGATTCACATTTGGTTTATCTGAGTTTTTAAACCCAGGCTGCTCTTATGACATTATAACGTCTCCCTTCTTCTGTCTGCTCTGGTGCCCCTCTGGCTAAGCTGAGCCATGAGGAAAGGATCTCTACTCTTGGTGCCCTTAAAATGCTCAGGAGGCAGGACTCAGTGGAAGAATTCTGAACAACAATTGGGGGACACTGTAGGGTCAGCTCACACACTCCAGAAGAAAGGAGATTATCTGCATGGGGTTAGTAACCCAGAGGGTGCCTGGATGGGTCCTGCAATGACTACCTAGCTGAGCTTCCAGAAGCCCTGGGAGATATAGAAGTCTCTGCATGTCAAGTGATAAATGGGCCACTTGCCCAAACCCTACCTTGTTGGGTGTGCTTAGCATGAACTCAGGCAGGTGTGTGGGAGTGAGAGACAGGAAGAAGACAAGGTTTCAGCAACAGGTGCTAAAAAGTCCTAAAATTCTTACTCACACACCCGACCTAGAAACTTACGTATTTCCTGCCTCTCTCCCCATTCCCTGCTACATCTAAGTGATGCCATTGGTCACTTGTTATTCTGCTTCCACCTGTTCTCCTGTTTTGACCTGATTTTCCCTAGAGACCAATGGAGAGGGCCCAGTATAGAGCAGTAGAAAGGGAGCTGGTTTTGAATCCAGATTTTCACTAGCCAAGATGAATGGCAACAAAGGATTTTACTTTTAGGAGCCTCAATTTTCTCACCTGGGCAAAGTGAAAAAATGATACCTCAAGGGACCGTTGGGAAAATTAAATAAGACAATGGATGCAAAGGCATCTAGCACAATGCGTGGCACACAGCAAATGCCCAATAAATACTCGGCAGGTGTATGAATTGAGGCTCAATGAATGTTAATCACTCCAGACTTCCATGGTTGGCATTACTCTTACTACTTAGGAAAATGAGCCAGAGTCCTCTTACGTAGGTCTTAGGTATGTCATTTATCATTGGAAAGGACTCAAGCTCATCCCGTGCCCCTGCCCCAAAGGCAACCGGGAAATCTGTGAGCTAAACGTCCCCTCCTGCCGCGGGCATTGTCACCAGAGGCAGGTGACTCAGCATCTGCTGTGAGCTTCTGCACAATGAATCTGGGTGGCCTCTGGCTTGCCTACCATAGCTTTTGACAATAAATAGACCTTTAGTCCTGTCTCTGAGCCTCTGGTCTAGAGGAGAACAAAGTTGGCAGTGTTCATGGAAAAATGTGTGAGGGCCAGGTAGAAGACCAGTATGTCTCTCCCTCTCCACCCTTCCTTTTGGCAGAGATATCTCACTTTCCTCAGAACACTGGGTCGGTAGCCTTTTCTACCCACTTGTGTCTGGATGCAGAGATGAGGGTGAGCAGGCAAGAAGAGAGGCTGGAGCGCCCCCTGCTGGGGGCTGGGGCAGCTAGTAGCTTCTGGCTGGTTCACCTGCCAGATGGCTGCTGTCTTCTGTCTATCTCCTTGCTGAAAACCTTCCTGTGTAACGTGAGACCATAGGTATAACTTGGTCCAAGAAAGCTGGGGAGTTGCTAAACAGGCCAAGGCCACAGGGAGGTCCACTGGCAACCCCTGGTCTCTTGGATAGCCCTTTCCTTTCTGATCCACCAATGGAAAGAAGCAGTAATCCTATTGCAAACATATCCTACAGTCTGCCTCATAGCTATGAGTTTTTCCCTCTTAAGGAATTATAAATGTTAGCAGGGTACATATGCTGTAATTCAGAGACATTTAATATCATTTGTTTAGCATTAGATGATACTTTTTATACTGTAAACTCCATTCTTTGACATCAAGAATGTAACCACCTGCCTCGTGCCATTCCCCTCCAGAGTTATAGACCAGGAGATGATGTCACAGAGCATCCAGCATCCTCCCAGGGAAGGAGCCCTTTCCATTTCTTCCATGAAAGATGTTCATTAAGACTGTTTGCACACATCTGATAACGGCAAGCTTGCTGTCTCCCTACAAAGCCCATCCATTGGCCAGAAACTATTCGCTAGAAAGTTTCCCTCATATTTTGAGCTGACATCTGTCTTATTGAGACTACCTCCCTGGATTTGGTTCCTACCTTTGGCAACACAGAACAGGTTTGTTTCTTTTGGACAAAAAGAACGTCCAAGATGTTCTTTCCGCTTTTTAGACATTGTGATCTCACTTTCCTACTTCCGCTCCCTCTTATTTTTCATCTCAGGGATAAACAGCTCATCTCCTCATCTGTTTTCAATGGGAAATTATTTGCAGACACCTCACCATCTTGGTCATATCCCAAATAATACAGCTGTCTCTTATTGACCACCCTTGCTGACACTTCCCAGCCCTCAGTTTGTTAAACCTACGTAACAACTGTAATAAGGCAGGTCTCACTGTTACCGTCTTACAGGTGAGGAAACTAAGATTCAGACAGATAAAATAGCTTGCCCAAGATCACACAGACGTTAAAAGACAGAAACAGGGTTTGGATGCAGAGTTAGATCCCAGAGTTTTAACCCGCCAGCATGCCTGGGGTTGTGAGGCCTGTGATCCAATTAATGAACGCAGTTTTTAAAAAGTGGGGGGCCTAAATATGGCCACAACATTATGGAAACAGTCTGACCAGGAAAAATAGATCTGGACTGTCACCATGCCTATTTTCTGCAGCCTGCCTCTGTTCATGCTGTCTCCAGAGACGCTATCATTTCTGAAAGACCTGCCATGCTCTTGGCTCACATTGAGCTGGTTGCACTCAGCTAAACTCCCCAGGACTCTGACACAGGAACTGCTGGAAAGTCAAGTCTTGACTGTTCATCCTCATCCTGATGACAGAGACCCTGACAGCAAAGTGCAAGTTACACCAGATTGGGTTGGCTGGCTGGTTCTTGCGGGAGTGGAAGACCTAAAGGGAAGGGCGCCAAGAACGTTCAGAGCAACAGAAGAGCTGCATAAACCACTTTATTTGTGTCCCTCTGGATAATAAGAACCCAGAGGAGAAGCTGTATATACAACACAACATTTGTAGCCAACTAACATGTGGTTCTTTGTTATCATTTCTGAAAACCAATAAGCAAAGAGAGAATAAGCTTTGCTTTCCATTTTTGCAACAAACTTTAAAACTCTCCAACCCAAAGCAAAAGAATGCTTAACTGGAGCTTTGTGCTAAAGGCCCTATCTCCCTTGAGCCTCCCTTCCTCTCCCTATCTCCAAATCCTCATTTCCGGGAGGTCATTTTAATTAGCAGGCTGTCATGGTGACTCAGCCTGCTGCTTCACAGACAGGAAGGGAGCAGACTCCCCTGGACCCATTCATCATACAAAGGCACTTTACTCTTTAGAAAAATGCACAAGATTTAGCTTTCCCACCTTGGGAATTGCTACTGCTGCTGATTTATTTTATCATCCCCTTGCCTTGGCGGGGGCGGGGGGGGGAGGCATTCTCTTGCCTTCTACATCTCCTTTACCTGGCGACCAGCCTCCCCCCATCGCAGAGTATCCATGCCCACGTCTTCAGTGGCCAGGTGTGACACTGGAATCTGGCGATGTGAACCATGATAGACCTTTTGGAAGCAGTGACCAATACTTTTTGTCTTTGGAGCTAAGGTTTCAGTTAAGCTCCCCAGGTCACTGGGAGATGCATGCAGCTGATAGGCACAGTGACAATATGCCCCAGACTGCTGCGATTTCAAAAATTCTGTCCCATCGTTCCCAGCAGTACATTCGTCTTTGGGTTGTATGTGTTGTTGATGGTGTTTTGGATCAGTGAGCACGGACAGTGCACTTCTAAAACTGTAAACAACCGTCACCTAGTCCCAAAGTAGCTCTACAACTTTAAAAGGTAAAGGGGCTTCAAAAGCACTGACCTGAGATGTGACAAACCTCTCAAAAGGGGTGTGTAGCTTTTCCTCTTCCTGTGAGGATCTCTGTGTTGTGGAAAATAGCATCTGTATTTGAGTGGTTTGAGCCTCCTGTTTTGTTCCTGAACCTTATGCTGAAGTCCCACAATTGATTTTCCATTGGTAAAAGGGAAAACTGATGATGAAATTTCTCATATTTTCCTTCCCTTTCCCTAGCTTATTCATTATCACACACCCCTTATTTTGGAAACTAGAGAAGGGTGATTAATTTCATGCCCCAGCAGAAAATGCATGCTCCCGCCTCCACAAGACCTCCCTGGACTCCATGTCCTTAAAAAGAGTTTGAAGGGTCTTTGTGGTTCACTGAGCTCTTCTTGTCCCCTTTGCCGTTGGGGTGGTTCCTGGCTGGGCCCCGCGTGAGTGGGTACTTGTAGGGAGGGGGCTTTTCTTTCCTGCAAAGAGGAGATAACAGAAAGAGAGAAGAAAGACAGCACATACATACACCAGATTGAAATCTTTTCTGTGCGTGTCTATCTCCCCCACTGAATTTTCACTTCCTGGGAGCAGTGGCTTGTCTTCCTCTTTTCTGTGTCCCAGAAACCCAACCCAGGGTCTGGTTCAAAGCAGGCATCAAAACTCAACAAAGGACTGCTAGATGGATGGATGCATACTTGAGTCTCAGGACCGAGCACCCAACACAATGCCCTTAACACTACTCTTCAGTCCCTGCCTTCTCTCTGTTAGGCTCACCTGCTAGACTATGAGCTCCTTTGCAGACAGGGACCAAGTTTTATCCATTTTTGCATTTTCCCTCATATAGGACCTTGTTTGTTATGTTGTTGGCTGATGAGCTGATGTGGCATTCATTCATGTATTGGACTAAGATTTGTTTGCAGTGGAAAGGGTAGGCTTTAGAGCCAGGAAGAACTCACCAGAGTTCCCAGGTCGGCTATGTATGAGAGGTGTTATCTTGGGAAAGTTATTTAACCTCAATGGGCTTTATTTGTAAAATGGGGATATAATATTGCAATCTTGCAGGGCTGTTGTGAGGTGAAATGATATGAGCAAATGTACCTACAGCAGTCTCTCTTTGCCTGCTGTAATTTACAAAGTCATGGTGCTGGATATTAGGTATGGTCTCATGGCCTCTGGAGACGACAAAGATGAGTCAGACATTGATGTTGTCATCAAGTTGCTTACAATTTAGTAAAGGAGACAGTTGCACAAAATACACAAAATAATAAGAGTTACAAAGCACGAAAAGAAAGTGGTGAACGCCATATATACGGAATCTCTCTTGGGCTGTTTGAGTTAGGACTGAAGAAGCAACTTTCTGGAGCCCCTCACACTCTGACCTTGGGGTATCCATTTTCCTTCATTGTTGAGGAGTCATGAATAAGGTAAAAATGTAAAAGGTGGCAGTACACAAAAGGGACACCTTGCCCCAACATCTCTCCCCGACCAGGAGGCCTCGCTGTTGGAAATTCCACTCACTGCAGGACCCAGCTAACCTGCCAAAGCTGTCCAGCATGGACGAGATACTCCTAGGCCTCAGGACCCATTTACAACCCAGAGCACACGCTTGTAATGTTGTTTACAGGCAATGTGCTCTTGAAGTCCCCTCCCTTCTCTCTATCTTCCGTTTCTTCATTTCTAAAATAGGGAAAAGAGCCCATGTCCTTCCTGCCTCATAGACTCTGGTAAATGGGTGTTAGGGGAGAGCTTTGCAAATTACAGGGTGCCATTCATATGTCATTGAGGGCTGTGGTTCTCAATACCAAAGGGAGCATGAGAAGTAGATGGGTATGTTTTCATGGGGGTAAAGGAGGGTGTACTTCCCCTAGAGAGGCAAGCTCAGTACAATCACAAGCGGGGCAGCCCTAGGTAGATGGTGGCATGAGAGAAGGCATGCAGTGGCCATGGAGGAGTGTGAATGTGCAAATGACTGATAAAGAGCTTCTGTAACGGAAGATGGGGGCAAAGAGAGAGAAAAGGCATTGGAAGGCAAATACCCCATACATCCGGGCCTCTGTTCCTCTTCCTATAATGCCTACTTCCACCTCTCCAGACTCACTTGGGAAGCAGACTTCCCAGACAATAAGCTTCTTCCTCCTCAAGGCTCCTGCAGTACTTTGTGTCTCACCCTTGGTACACCATTTTCTAGGTAGTTCTTTTCCTATCTGTTTTTCTCACTAGATTGTGAGTTTAATGCATTTGCTCTTTCTCTAGAACTCCTGAGCAAAATTCAGGCCTGGCATGGATTAGGAGCTTGGGGAGTGTTGGATGAGTAAAAATGAACTTTTGGTCTTCTCCTTACCATCTCCATTGCTCTAAACATCAGAATGTCATTGCCTCAGAATGTGTCTTTTTAGGCCCCACCTCCTACCTTCCACCCTATCTCCAACATGGAATACCCTCTCTCCTTTTTCTGTTTCACCCGTTTAAGAGCTATATGTCCTTTAAAAGCAAGTTCAAACCCCACTTCCTCCCTGAAGCCTCCTTGGGATAGTCCTACCGGCTGCAAATGCTGGCCAGATGGGAAGGGAATTTCTGGTTGGCTGTCACTGTTCTTTCCTAAACGTGAAGGGGCTGAAGTCAATAATTCTTAGGGGCTTCTTCAGTTTTACCATTCTAGAATTCATACATTTGGGGCTTACTTAGGGTTTACTCCCTGCTAGGCTGTGCACTGTGCACTAAAGATACAGGAGTGACCCAACATAGCCCCTTAAGGAGAAACGTGTCTAGTGGAGAAGCCAGATGTGCAAAGTGCCATGACAATACTCTATGGGACATGCAATGCTACAGGTGTGCAAAATGCAGTTAGGTATCCAGTAAAGAGGAAGCAGGTCTATCTAAGGTGGAGAACAGGGACAGTGAAGCAGAGGTGTGATGTTTCCACTGGACTTGAAAAGTATATAGGAATTCACCATCTAGAGACAAAATGGAAGAACATTCCAGGAAGAGAAAAAAAAAAGGATGAACAAAGACATAGAAGCATGGACGCAGTTGATCTGTTCATACTGAAGCATGAGGTGTAAAGTGGTAGGAAGCAGATGGGGTGGAGAGGGTGCTCACAGGGGAAGAGGTGTGCTGGCAAGCTGTGAATGAAACTCAAGTTGTAAGCCAGAGCTTTGAATGGCAAGAAGAGGAACTGGAACATTACCCTGAAGGTAATGGGGAGCCTTGGAAGGTTTTTGAGAGGGAGTATAACCTGATATGTAGCTGAGCACTTTCCCACGCTGTTTGGTATCTTGTCATGTTACATGCTTTTCTCTGTAATCTAGGCTCCTGATGGGTAGGGGCTCTCTATGTCCCCTAATACCCAGGGCACAGCCTGGCACATGGTGGGCTCCAGTGTGTTGAATAGCTGATCATTCCCACCCATCAACATACACATTAAAACTCCACCATGGATCCAGCCTTCCCGGCCTGTCCCTGAGCCTGAGCCCACCCCATACTCAGAGACCAGCCCACCTTCCACACTCATGCTCTGTCTCCCCACAGAGGCTCACCTGTCCTGTTCATTTTTTTCTGATTTTCATCCACCTTGATGGGACCTTCTCAGCTTTAGCTCTGTAGCTATGTTACTGTGGTCCAGAGAAGTGTGTGGTCTCAGCTTTGGTCATCAAGGCCACATCCCTGAGGCTATGCTTTTGGGCCCACACTGCTGACCCACCCAAGGGACCCTCTCTGAAGGGTGGCCTGGCACCCAATAGGCTCCCACCAGCACATGGGTGTAAACTGACATATTATGATTATCCACAGAGATGAGAGAAAACAAAGATTAATTTTGAGTCAAAACATGTAATTTTCCTTTAAAATCAGAACTACTCTTCCACTTATATTATTTGATGCTTGGGTGGAAAATAATACCAAAAAAGGGGACAAGCTCAAGTCCCAAATCAGAGCCTGTGTCCTCCTGGCAATTCATTTCTCAAGGCCTGCTGACCAACTGAGAGTTCAGTGATACTCATAGTTTGATGAGATCGAGGTGTGAGATGTGAGGATGGAGAGGGAGTTTGTTTTGTTTTAAATTTAAGGGTGGGTGCGTTTACCTCAAGTCTTCAAGGCTGGGAATTTTGAGGAGTGAATCTCCAGCTGTTTTCTAAAGAGGCTCCAAAGCTTAGAGCAAAGAGGTCCAGTGAAACGTTGAACCCAGGGCCCCGAGAGTTCCTTGCATCCTTTCCATCCAGTTTCAGGTTCCCACGTCCTGGCCATCTGGAGGAACTCTTTGCTAACTGATGCTGAGAACAGCAGCCTGGGGGTCGTGGGGCTGGGGCTCTCGTCCTGGTTGTGACCAGTGCTGTGTGCCCCCTGGGCCTCAGCTTCCTCATCTGCATTATGAAGAGGGCCTGAACGATTGCTAGTCTCCCCCAGTGTCAACACCATTTCACCGACAGTGCAACAAGCTAGAAAGAAGTCTAAGGGATCAAAATAATTTTATTCAGGCTGACAGAGGACCTGAAAGAGACAATCCCCAAATTAACTTGTAAATGAGATTCTAAGAATTCTTTTGAGTGTTCTAAAGCTTTGAATTTTTGAGAACTTTAACCAATCAAGAATGACTTCTAAGAATGAACTGAGCACTTTACTCTAGAGGTGAGCTCCTCAAAGGCAGGCAGGGTCATGCCCTAATCACTTACTCATTCAAGCACCTCTCTCCCACCAGGGCCTGGCATAAAGTGCTGGTTTTCCTGAGTGAATGAATGAGGGAATGAATACAGGCTTAGCATGCAGGCTCTGTGGTCTAGGCACTGTGGAAGCACAGAGAAGAAACAGACATGATCCTCCTGAAGGAGTTTTTAATCCACCAGGAATAGGATGGGGGGCACAAATACCCTAGATGATTAGCGAATAATCTGAGACACAGTATGAGCCAGAGTGCGTTGTTCTGTAGACTCTCTGTGGAGACATGGGACTCACATCATGGTGGAAGGTAGCCCTGAGAGAGATCTTCCAGCCCAACCAGAGGAGTCCAGGGACTTGCCCCAGGCCATGATAAACTGGTTGGACATCTGGGGTTGCAACCCAGAAGCCAGAGGAGACGGAAACATTTATTGAGCAGCTATGGACTGCCAGGCACAACACCAAGCTTGCATCTAATTTTTAAAACCATCTTGAGAGACTTCAGTTATTGCCCCCACTTTATGGTAGAGAGAGGTTTCAAGAGGCCAAGAAACTTGCCTAAGATCCCACAGTTAGGATGAGCCTGAGACAGAATTTGAACCCACACTGATAGTGACAAAGACTTCCTGCTTAAGCTGGAACTTAACCCGATTTTAGTCTAGCTTTGGAATGAAAAAAAATCCTAGGTCAAATCCTGCCTCTGCCAAAATCTCTTTGACCTCAGACAATTCTCTTCACCTTTCTGAGCTTTCTTTTCCTCATTTGTAATATGGGGAATATAATATATATGAGGAATAAATAAGATCATGTACAAAAAGTGCTTTGCTCAATAGATAACAGTGATTAATATTGTTTTTCTTAATAATAGGGTGTGGAGGAAGGTGCATCAGTGCAAAGGCCCCGAGGCAGCAGAGCATATGGACAAGGTCATGGGCAAGGTCAGTGGGAAGACTGGTCTGGCAGAAGTAAGTTGGACATCATTCTGTCCTTTAGGGAGGCTGGATCACTAGAGAGTAGGAAATGAGGCCAAGAGGTAAGGCAGGGCCAACACAATTCCAGATGCCATTGGATGTCACTGTCCAAATGCTCACTGGGCTTACTTCCAGGAAGCATGGGAATGCCCGGCACTTTGGGCTCTGGTCTAGCTCCCCAGAAGGATACTTATCCCCTGACCTTCTGTCCTCACTGGCCCAAAATATTGACTCCATCAGAAGACCTGATGTAAAACATCTTAGGCGTATGTCCTTCCCAGCCCTAAACCTTCGCATCTTGAGGGACTATCATGTTCTAAGGGGATATGTGTATGTCTGACAATATGTAGGGTGTTTTAACACACATCTCATAATAACCTTCCAGGTGAGTGCCACCGTCCCCACTGTACAGATGTGAAAATGGAAGGATCAGAGACTTTATGAGCCTAGATGAAATAGGAATTCTAGAGGATGAGCAACCAGATGAAGTAGCACATGGAGACACCCAGACTAACTCAGAACAATAACTGCGCTGAGCTCCCCAGCAACTCCCATCCCCGTGGACTCCCATGTTAGACCCGGAAACGCGACCACCCCACACTGTCTGACACTGTGACGATACTTTATAGTCAGAAAACATGCTGTTAAATTCTTCTGCCCCATACCCTCTGTGGCAGAGCAGGGATTATCTTTCCCATGCCACCGATAGGAAACCGAGGGCCAGAGAGAAGCCAAGGGAAGTCGACCCTGGACACAAAGCTGGTTCAACAGAACGTGAGCCACACAGTTCTGCCCTGTCACTTACCGCAGCCTCGGCATGGGAATTGCCACTTTCTCGACCAGGGGGTTCAGCCGATAATAATCCAAAAATGTTCTTGCCACATTCCGTCCCAGCTTCATATCTGCAATAGTGTGCGTCAAGGAGCAACTTTGAAAGGAGACCGAGTCAGAAAAAAGAGGGCTGGTAATAAAAATGATAACAGTAATAGAGGCAGCAATACCACCTAGAATCACCATTCTAAGCTTTTTCTATGTACTGCCTTTTTTGATCTTCACACAATTTTCCACACTATTCTTTTCCTCATTTCACAGATGAGGAAATCAAGGTACAAAGAAGTTAAATAATTTGCCCGAGGTCACAGGACTAGAAAGGAGAGGAACCAGGATATGGGTCTGGGTCATCTTACCTCAAAGCTCTCTTCCTGGCTTTTGGAACATACTGTGTCCCTCTGGGGCTCACTGGGCTTCTGCGCTCTGACTAGTGTTCGTGGAACAGTGAAATGAGTTTCACCACCGTCTTCAAGAAGTCCCCAGGCTGGGGTAGGACATGGCCCAGGACATGGAAAGTAGCATTTATGGAGCACCTACTATGTTCCTGGCATGGCACTACTACTTTGTTTACTTATACACTTTAAACAGTCCTGTGGGGAAGGCATCTTAATCTCCCTTTTGCTCTGGGAGGTTAAGGTACTTGTCCAAGGCTGCCTAACTTAGGCAATGGTAGAGCCAGGACTCCAGTTCAGGAATGTCTGACTCCAGAGCAGTGAACGTTCCACCACCCTGGGCTGTTTCCCATCCTGAAGGCACCTTTTCTGTCCAGGGCTGAGTCATCCCAGGCCAGTGCCTGGTGGGAGGAGGAAAAACACCAGACAAGTCGTTTATGACACTGAGATGTGCCGCAGGCTGGCTGTGCTCTGGGGCCGCCACCTGCTTTCTTCCTCTGCATGTGACCGACCTTCTCTGTCCCCTTCTTTAAAGAGTTCACAAGCTGGCATTAGGCATGGCCTCTCCAACCAGCAGACCCTGGTCTGCTCCTTTTAACCTAGTCAGGCTCCAGCTGGCTTGGGGAGACCAAATCACCACTGTGTGTGCTGACAGTAAGACTACAGGGGTGCAGAGGAGAGGAGAGGTCCCTGTGGACTGGACTAAAAAAGTATAGCAGAAATCTTGGAATCAGATGCATCTACTCCAAATCCTGGCTCTGCCACATTCTGCGTATGGCACATTGTATTTTTTAAAAATGTCTGCAATGATATTTCCTAGCTCACGTGTTATTCTATGCTATGACTTTGACCTTCCTTCCACCGAGAAGTGTGGTCTATGTCTCCTCTCTTTGGATCTGGGTGGGCTTGTGACTCACTTGTGACCACAAGAATGGCAGAAGCGGTCAAAGTGACACTGTGGGCCTTCTGAGGCAAGGTCAGTAAAGGAGATGTCACTTGTCCCTGGCCTGCTGGACTACTCCAGCTAGGGTCCTGCACCTCCATGCAAGCAGTCCTGCTGCGCTGAGGCCACCATGCTGTGAGGCAGCCCAGACTAGCTCACAGAGGGGTTGCAGGTGGAGGCCCTGCCACTGTGCAGAGACCCAGCCAAAGGGAGACTCCTGCCAGCCCACGGTGCCACCAGCACACTGCTGTTCCCGCTCCAGCAACTGCGCCGCAGGCTCCAAACTAAGACCACTCGATGGCGCCCTCTGCAAATTTTGGACGCACAGAAAGCATGGGGGAAGAGCTGGTGTTTTAAATGCTCCATCTGGGGGAAGTGTGTTACACAGCAGGAGAGCCCTAGAACAGTCTCCTGTAAGCAACTCCATCCTCCTGAGCCTGGGTCCCTGCACCCATGAAATGTGAGCAAGAGCCACCTCACGGGGCCTGTGCTGCGGTGCGTGACTGACACGTGGGTGCTGACGAAATAAGCGAGACAGTGGGGGACGAGGGAAGCGTGAGCCCATCCTCCCCAGCCTGCCTTGGCAGCCAGACTCAAAGCCACCCTAGAAGAAATCTGCGTTAGCAAAACTCTTGAACCTTGCAAGGAGACGGAGTCAGGCTGCCAGTAAAATGTTCCCCTGTGAAGTGCTGATCGTTTTCAGATGAGCCCTGTTTGAAAGACAGGGTTTTAAAGGTGGACTTGCCTGGGGCACCCTCTTCCCTTTGCCTCTCCTACCATGTTACAGATCCCTCAAATCCTGAAGGTCTCATGCCAGGCTACTTACTGCAACGGCCCTGTTTGAGTCAAGCAAGATATGGGACCTGGGTGGGAGGAGGGGAGAGACGAATCAAACATCTGCAGTTAAAACAAGCTGTCTTTGGACAAGGATTTAGGACCCAGACAAGGAGAGGGCACTAACTCTTCTGGTTGAAGCCTTTCCAATATATTGCCCAGTAGAGAGAGAGAATGCGGAGCTCCCGACTTTGCATTGCCAACAAACATCGCCGGATAGCCTAGACGCTGACAATGTCATCTTCCGCATATTCTTCTGTGGCTCACTGATCTGTTTCTGGTGGGGGGTCGGAACAGACGGCAGGTGGGGTCAGGACCCCCAAATCACAGAAGCAGGGGGGCTTGGCTGGGATGGTGTGAAACCCAGACTGATTTGGGGACTTCCACTCAGAGCTGTTTGAACTAAGGGGCACGTGTCAGTAACTCTGGTACTTCCGGGACCCTGTAACAGGTAACAAGGGTTTGGGCATATACTGTTCACTCCCATTCATTCATTCATTCATTCTAACATTCGTTGGGCTCCTCCTATATGTATGCTGGGAGGAAGAGTGACAGGGATGGGGTTAGAGAAAGAAGAATTAGATGAGCACAGTGGCCAGTCGGGAGGAGGAAACTAGCATGTCCCACTGACTATATCACCGAGCGGGCTGCTGCCTTGTCATCTTCACAACCGTTTATTTTAGCGCTCTCCCCGTGCGCTGCACAGTGTAGTTACTATCGCCAGTCCCCACCACAACCCTGCAAGGTCAAAGTACCATTCTACACATATTTTGCAGAAGAGGACACTGTAAACAAGGAAAATCTGCATAAGTGACCTGGAATCCTGTGGCCTGAGAGTGAGGTAGGTAGCATGTGAACCTGAGGGTCTTTTAACAAGGTGCATGTGGTTTCCCCTCTCTTGAGCGTGATTATACATTCCAACACTAAACTCCGTGGACATGTAGAAGGAGATTGAATCCCAACTGGGGGAATTGTGGAAGGCTTCATGGAAGTGGGTATATAACAGAGATTTGAAGCACAAGGATGAATCGCAAGGGGGAGGAAGAGAGAGATGGGATCAGTGGCAGCACGGAGTGTGGCCGGGGCATGTGATCCCGGGCCATAAAAAAGACAGAGAGGGATCAAGGGCCCAGGCCACCTCAGTGTAGAGCAAAAGGTGAGGCTGCAAGGCAAGGCTGTGGACAGATCAGGAGAGGCTTTGAATGCCAAATTAAGGAATTTAAACTTCTATTCCATAGGCAATTCAAAATAGTTGATATGGGTGTCTGTGGTCGTATCTATCATTTGTCCACTCAATATATAGTTATTGATCAACTGCTATTTTCAGGCTGTCTGGAAGTCTCATGGTATACTGTGGTAAACAATAATAAATAAATAAAACAAAACAAAACAACCAAGACAATGGTTCTTAAGTCTAGAAGTGGAGACAGATAACAAAGCAATAAAAACCCAAAGATATAATTGCGATTGTACTAGCGTAGGATGAAAATGCGCAGGGTCTGTAAGAGGGAGTGATGGGGTGCTGCTTCAGACAGGGGATGTGGGCAGGCCTCCCTGAGGAGGACGTGTGAAAGAGCGGACAGGGGCAGTGGGAAAAAGTCCTTGGGTCGGGAAGAGGGTCTGAGAGCATGCTGGCATAGAGGGACAGGCAGGGGAGAGATCACGTGGAGCCTTATTCTGGGTCACCTGAAGGAGTCTAGATTTTCTAAGAGAATGGGAAGCTGCTGAAGAATTTTAAGCAGAAAAATGAGACGGTCTGATTTATAATTTTAAAAGGTCACTGCTGTGCTAAAAATAAGGCAGCAAGAGTGGGAGCAGGGCAGATGGGCCAGGAGACTACTGCAGCGGGTCCGGGGAATAAACGAGGGAGGTCTGGACCAGGACAGAGGCAGTGGCGATGGGCATATATGTTTTGGGAGAGGAGCTGCCAGGTTGGCCATGGGGCCTGCGGAGAGGGAGGGCTGAACGGCGACCTCCTGTGCACTTAGCCAGAGCAGCCGGGTGGATGGGGTGCGGTGACTGGGAATGCAGAAGTCTGAGGGTGGTGGAGCAGGCTCAGGGAAGAGAACTAGGAGTCAGTTTGAGTTCAAGATGCCACTGAGACACTAAGCAGCCGTGTCCTACGGCAGAAACAGGGAAAGAAGCAGATCATGGAAATGGTTTCTGAACTGCCAGTCCTCTGGGATCATGCAAGCCGCAAACTTGCTGACTGTATGGCATGAATGTCCCACTCTGCCCAGCTCCCCACCTCCTGTTCCTCCTGTCAGCATCCCGAGGTCTCTCGGAGAGGGGCAGTGGCTGCAGGACCCTCCGTTCTCCTGTCTCAGGGCCTGGATCTGGTGCATCGAATGAGCACGTAAGTGGGAATCAAGAGACCAACCTGGTTTCAGTCAGTGACTTGCCATGTGACCGTGGCCATTTCCCTGCTCTGGGCTTAACTCCTCTGTGGTAAAAAGTACAGTCTCTCAGGTCCTTTCTAGAATTAATGTGGTATGTTCGATACAATAAACTTATGAAAAATCCCATCCCAATTCTTTCATTCAACAAATGTTTACCGAGAACTTGCTCTATGCCAAGTAGTTTTAGGCACTTGGGATAGACAGCAAACAAAACTCACAAGGATCCCTGTCTTCATGGAGCTCTTGTTCCAGTTATGGGAGACAAACTGTCAATCCTACACATTTGTAAATTATTGAGAATGCCAGAAAGTGAAAGTGATAAGTGCTATAAAGTAAAGATAAAGGACAGTGTAAGGGGAGTACAGCGGGCAGGGGGCACATTGTTGTACTAGGCACAGTGGTCAGAGGAGCCTCACTGAAAAGGTGGGGTTTGAGCGGGCTTGGAGGAGGTGAAGGAGCTGGCCAGCACCCAGGATCAGGATCCCCCTCATCAGAAACACAAGCCCTGACCAGCAATTTCATTTTTGGCCTCTTGCTTGGCCCAGCCCAATCCCACTACTAGGGACAGTAGTCAGCCTTGGGGATGAGTTCCCCCTGAAGGGAGTCAGAAAACACCTCCTTCGTGACACATGGCAGCTTCCTGAGGAAGGTCCTCCCTACGTCCCTGAGCAGTCCCAGAGGGAACGCATCTCACACACGCCTTCCTGCCTGGCCTGTGGCTTCCCTTCCCCATCCTGTTCCTTCCCCTTCATCTCTGCTACCATCTCCACACTTCTCACTCTCTGCAGCTCTTCCAGAACCGTCAGTGAGCCCACCTGGCCTGGCCGGCCCTGAAGGGAGCCAAGGTCCAGCCCCACTCATCAGATACCATATTTCACTCCCTCTTTCCCCATAGCTGTGTGCTGCGGGCAGGTCTGATTACCGTCCCCATTTTGCAGATGAGAACTTGGAAGTGACTTCTCCAGTGAGGCCCATCAAGAACTGGCACAATGAGGACTGAAGCCCATTCATTCATTCATATATTTAGCAAGTGTCTTTTCCATGCCAGATGCTGTTCTGGGACACAGGGAAGAGAAAAAGTCCTAGTCCTCATGAAATCTTTCCTTGCTATCATCCTGCCTCCAAATAAGAAAATTTAACTCCTACTGGCTCCCTGTTTTAAAAGCCCCACCTGGATAGCCCGGCTCATACTCCTGCCCTTGCCAGCAACAGATGATCATCGTTAAAGGGGAAAGATTAATTCTGCAGAGCGGTAGGCCAAGGAAACGTGATTTCTCCTCGGCAAGGCTGACAGCACTGCTGGAATGTTAAGAGGCACCTGTCTAGGGGCCTGTAGGTAAAGCCAGAAGAACAATGCGACAGTGAAATATCTTTTGCCTCTGCCTCCTTCCCCCATCCTCCCATGGTGGCGGACAGGTGCGTGATAAACAGATGAATCCTTCTCCGAAGTGTAGCGTGGGGGCCGCAGAGGTCATTGCAGAGTTCTTTCCAATAGCAGGCGAGTCCTGATGCACCCCTAGGTGAGGACGCCTGTGAATGTGGGAGGGAGACAGAGACAGAGAGACAGAGAGAGGGAGGACATGGAGACAAAGCAAGAGGGAGGAAGAGACATAGAAAGAGGCAGAGGCAGAGACCAAAAGAGAAAGAGATGTGAACAGCCAGGAAGATATGAAGAGAAACCCATCAGGATGGAGCAGAAAGGAAAATCATCGGAGGGGCTGAGAACAGCTTGAACTTGAAAAGTGGAGAGAAATGGAGGGAGGGGCAGAGAGAAGAATAGGAAGCGACTGGCAAAGGGAGAGAATCAGAGAGAGAGAGAGAGAGAGAAAGAGAAATGTAGACAACGGGGAGGGAGAAAGAGAAAGGCAGAGTGGAACAGAAAGAGTCAAAAGCAAGCAGGGCAGGGCGCCTGGGTGGCTCAGTTGGTTGAGTGTCTGACTTCGGCTCAGGTCATGATCTCGCGCTCAGTGAGTTCGAGCCCCACGTCGGGCTCTGTGCTGACAGCTCAGAGCCTGGAGCCTGCTTCGGATTCTGTGTCTCCCTGTCTCTGCCCCTTCCCCACTCATGCTCTGTCTCTCTCTGTCTCTCAAAGATGAATACACCTTAAAAAAAAATTAAAAAAAAAAACAAGCAGGGCTACACAGGCTTTGGAGGAGAGACAGCACATGACAACAGGGAGACTGAAATAGAGGCAGAGACAGAGGAGGGGAGAGACAGGTGACAGGAGGGGGGGGGCCTCCTCTCTGACACATGAGAAGCAACTCAGGAGGGTAGGAATTTCGTGAGAGGAGAGGGGAGATGAGCACATACACAAATGGTGGGGAGGATGCCCAAATCCTCCAAGAGGGAACCCAAGGTGGGGATAAAGGAGGCTCCGGACTGGATTCCTACAGCCACTATAATTCACCACCAACTCGGTGCCTTAAAACAATGGACATGTATTCTCTCACAGTTCTGGAGGCCAGAAGTCTGAAATCAGTTTCAATGGGGGCAAAAGTAAGGTGCTAATGGGGCCACACTCCCTCCAAAGGCTGCAGGGGAGAAGCTGTTTCTGGCCTCTCCCAGCTTCTGGTGGCCGCTCTGCACCTTGACTTATGACCTCATCACTCCAGTGTCTGCCTCGTGGCCACACTGCCTTCTCCTGTTGTGTGTCCAGTCTCCCTCTGCGTCCCCCTTATAAGGACACGTGTGACTGCATATTGGGCCCACCCCAAGAATCCAGGATAAACTTCTCCCTCAAGATCCTTAACAATAACATCTTCAGAGGCCTTGTTTCCATGTAAGCAGACATGGATAGGTTCCAGGGGTTAGGATCTGGATCTGTTTGGGGGGTCCTCATCCAGCCTCCTGCATGTCTCAGAGCTCATCTGGGTGGCTAAGAGCAGAGGATGAAGACACTGCCCGGGTGTCGGGAGTGCAGTTCTGGCTCTGTGCTGGACATCTCTCTGGGCGCTCACCCCCCATCCCTCCCCACTGCCCCTCAGTGCCTCCTGCACAAGCAGCAAGTGCATTTCATTCACCAGATTGGGACCCAGACACGCCCAACTCCAGAGTCCTTTTTATGTACAGTATTTGCTCCAGAGTCCTTTTAATTTACATTATTTGCAGGAAATACCTGTATTGGACTATACGCTGCCTATTTTGCCTCCTAAACATATTGCAGACCTGCCCTTCCTCCTCTCCACTACTATTCCTTTACTTGAGATCCTTTTCTCTCATCTGAACTACGGCTCCAGCCTCCTAATTGGTCTTCCTGACTCTAGTCTTCTTGACTCCATTTTCACTGAGAGAGATGTTCTCATAATTGCTGACCTTGTGACTTTCTGACTCATGACTCTATGCCAATTTCCTGCCACCTATAGGGTAACAACTAAACTTTTAAATCTGGCATTGACATCCTTCCATAAGCTAGTCTAAGCCTTGTCCCCTGACACTAGATTCCACTGTGCATCTATTTGGAATGTGGGGTTAAAGTCCAAAAAGCATGGGTTTTAATATTGACTCCTACACATTTAGCTGTATGATTTTGGGCAAGATATTGAACTTCTCTGAGCCTTAGTTTTCACATCTCTAAAAATGGATAATACTACCTACCTCGCAGGACTCTCATGTTGATTAGAAATGATATATCCAAAGCACTTAGCACAATACTGGCAGGTAGTAGGTCTCTTTATTATCATTATTATTTATGAACCTGTCATCTTCAACAAAGCCTAAGCTCTTCAAGGACAAGAGTGTGTCACATTCAAACTTGTTTCCAGAGCCATTTAACACAGGTTAGGACTATAACAGAGACAAGGAAGAAACAAACAAACCAAAAAAACCAAGATAAGGTAAGAGGGAGACAAACAGGAAATAAGAGATAGGGAGACAGAGAGATGAAATTATTTTTTTTAATTTTCTGGATGTTTAGGGATAAGGTCTTACAGGTCCCTTCCATACTGTGTGCCTCAGTTTCCTTTCTGTAAAATTGGCTAGAGGGTGATCTCTGGTTCTAATCTAGTTCTCACTCTCTCTGCCCCTCCCTAGGAGGAGAGGATACCCTTTCAGGCCACCCAGAGCAGTGCAGACTTCTCAGGCATGGGAGCAGTACCCATCACTCTGGTGGGGTATTTGGAAAAGAAATCAGGCTGGAGGCTGGCTAGGCTAGAACAGATGGAGATCTGACCTTAGGAATAATGTGCCTGAGTCTGGACAGGATGTCCTTGGGGGATTTTTTTTTTTTTTTTTTTTTTTTTCAACGTTTATTTATTTTGGGGACAGAGAGAGACAGAGCATGAACGGGGGAGGGGCAGAGAGAGAGGGAGACACAGAATCAGAAACAGGCTCCAGGCTCTGAGCCATCAGCCCAGAGCCTGACGCGGGGCTCGAACTCCCGGACCGCGAGATCGTGACCTGGCTGAAGTCGGACGCTTAACCGACTGCGCCACCCAGGCGCCCCTTCCTTGGGGGATTTTTGAACTTCAGACCACGTTAGGCAGGTTGTCATTCATTCATTATTTGTTACTCGTTTATTCATTCAACAGACACTTTTCAAGCACCCCTGTGTGTTGAGCCATGTAATAGGAATATAGACTACACTGGGCAGATAGAGTAAACAAAACAGGAATGGTTCTGCCTTCACGCTGCTCACAGTCCAGGCACTATTGAGATCTTGGGCTGGATGATTCTGTTGCAAGGAGGATCCTTGGCTTTTCCCACTAGATACCAGCAGAACCTTCCACCCTGCTGTGACAACCCAGAATGCCTTCAGACATTGCCAAACATTCCCTGGGGTGTGGGTGTGGGTGTGTGTGGAATTCACCCCTGAGTTAGAGACACTGGTCTAAGGGGTGCACGATATCTGGTGGAGTGCAGCAGGTGAAATGGGGGTGGGGCACAAGCAGGAGTTTTAGAAGCGGGTGAGAGCTTGACTGGGAGAGGCCCTGGTTCCCCAACCTGGGGAAATGTCATCCCCGAGTGCTCCTTGGAGACAGGCGAAGGGGAAAGGAACGTGACTTCACAGGCTGTATTGACCTACTAGGATGGTTGCTTCAGCACCTCTACCCACCACTTGGGCAGGAAGAGTGGCCTCCCTCTGTGTCCCGCACCCCTCGGCCTCTGAGATACCTCTCACTTCCCTACTTGCCCTGGACTACTGGTATTTACGGCCCATCTATCTGAGAGCCATTCCTCACTGAAGAGGAAAGTTCGTTTCTCCCCACCACCTCCCACACTCCAGCTTGTTTTGTGACTCGCCCGCTCTCCCTCCGTTCCATGCCGGGAACTAGCAGTTTCCCAGCAGTGCCTCCCTTTGCCCACTGATGGCTGACCTCAGCTCTGGAAATTTGCTCACGAAGTCTGCTGTGCCTGCCCAGCTGGGCCCCACTCAGCAAATGGGGGGGGCTTGGATGCGGTTCAGTGCTAGAGGAGGCTCTGCTTCTCTGAGATGCTCCTAGATATTTTCAGAAGCTTCCACTGACACACAATATAAAAACAAGACTAAAGACCAAAGTCAATATTTGTGCAGCAGCATCTTGGAGCAAGCGGGAGGCAGGGACAAGAAGCATAATAAGTGGGAAAAGCTCCAATGAGTCCTGGCTCTGGGCCTGTCTGGGAGGTTAGGGGGAGGGGCTGAGTGGCCTTGTGTGGGACAAGTGTCAGTTTTCCAATCTGGAAAGTCGGGGGAGGGGCAGACTTGCTGATGTTTTGAAACTTTCAGCTCTGTGATGTTTTGGGAGCCTCTAGATTCCAAGTTCCCACCTGGGGAATTAGGGGCTTCCTGGCCCCTCCTGTATTACGGGCAAAAATTTACGTGTATGTGTGAATTTTCCTAGGGAGGATATTCATAATTTTGCATAATTTTCAAAGAAATCTGCATCCTTCCAAATGTTAAGAATCTCTGCTCTAAATTTGGACAGTGATCCTTGAGTTTATCATCACCTTTAGATAATAATATTCCTTCTCATCTTCTGACTCATTCACTTTTTATACCGTGACTCTTCTGGGATTAGTGAGAATCTGGTGGTGCTGGGGAGTGCAATCAAGTTAGGCTTGGAGCACAGTTAATAGTAGGTAGACTCTGTCCTCAGTACACCTGCATTACCTTAGAGGAGCTCAGAGATTCTGGTGGTGCCAGTCCACTGGAGGGGCCAAAGGAACAGCTCAGCTAAGCAATGGGGGAGCAAAGTAATAATCACAACTAGCCTAGAATTTAAGAGGCCCACTAAACGGTTTGCTGAAGGGACAGACTATAGGGTTCTTGATCTTTAAAAGAAGGTCCTTCCCGGTTCCTTGTTTCTTCATTCCTGACTCAGCCTGAATCTGAATCTGAAGCACTTACATGCATTAAGGGAATGAACAATATCCTGTGAGTCAAGAGACCCATAAAAGAATGTCAGCTTTAACCAAATTGCTGTATGACCTGGGCTGGGTCACTCACCCCCTCCTGGGCCTCACTTTCCCCATTTGTATAATTAGGAGGAATTCAGCTTTTTGCACGATTTCACCTGGGGATGGCTAGAGTACAGTGAAACTCCATTACAATACCTTACTCTTGGCTACCTCCTTACATTTAATCCTCATTTGGGGACATTTTTGTTCCATCTTAAGCAAAATAGAAATGATCCCATCCTTTAAATTCCAATCTTTAGGGCCCTACTGGCTCCAATGTTTTATGATTTTCTTTCCTGCCCTTGTGTTATTTTCTTTTTAACTGTTATCTCAAACCTGAAACTCAGGGGATGGAGCTCATGTTTATGATCATTTACTATCTTCTGAGCACCGTGCTATTTACTATGTGCAAACGAGGTAGATTTTATTATTCCCATGTTACAGGTTAGAAAACTGAGGTACAGAGATATCACTTGTCTAACATCACTCAGTTAGCAATTGGAGGTGAAGACTCAACTCAGGTCTGTCCAACTGCAAGGCCTAAGGTTTTTGAGAATTATTATCATGCTATACTTATATAATTAACCGTCTTAAGATGGATTTATTCACTTATTCAATATTTATTATCTGCTGTGTAAGGCTCTGGGCCGAATGCTATGGATTTGGAAATGATAAGTCAGTCTCGGTCCTGAGCAGCCCTTAGGGAAGACATGTAAATAAAAACTGCAGTGCAGGGCAATGGTCTCGATGGCAGGGGGAAGTAAGGGAATCGGGAAACAGAAAGTAAGACTTAACGTTGGAAGGACCCCAGAAGACTTCTCAGAGAAGGTAACACTTGTGCTGAACTGAGTGGGGGGCTTTTAACTGAGATGAATCTGCATTAAGTAATTCAGTCAACAAGTAATTGAGAATTTACTATGCACCAGGTACTTTTCTAGATGCTGAGATACAACAGTGCACATGTGCTCATGGAGCTCACATCCCAGTAGGGGAGATAGTCAATAAAAAAAACAAATGTAGAATGAGGTTGGAATCTGGGGGACTTGACAAAAGAGTAGGAGCTGCCCAGGCAAAGAGGGGATGACGGCATGGGAAGGGGTCTCTGAAGATAGGCAGAGGCATGTGCATGTTTCCTGAGGCACAGTGATCCCCTCAAAAACTGTAAGACATTTGGTTTGGCTGGAATATCTTCTACAAGATGAAGAAGGAAGCAAGATAAATACACAAAGACAGGTCATGAGTGGCTTGTGTGATGTAATGAACGTGAACTTTATGCTGTAGGTAATAAGGAACCATGGCAAAGTTTTAAGGGAGGGAGAGAGAATGTTAGATTTGGCTTCATAATGATCATTCCTGTGGCCCTGGTAGAAGATGGTTTGGAAGGGACAAAGACTGGAGGCAAGGATACGTCTGGTCTGGGGAGGATGAGGAGGACCTAAGCTGGGACTCTAACAGCGGGGCAAGAAGGAAGGGACAGAATTAGAAATACTTGTCACATAAAATGAATGTGAGCTGGGCATTTAATGTGGGGTAATCTGGGAATGTGGGGTTCTGGCAGAGGTGGCTGGACTAGAAAAAGCATCAAGGATAGCACACTAGGTTCCTATCTTGGGGAATCAGATGCTGGTGTCACCAGTGATCCTGGATATGAAGTCTGAATGTGGCTCCTAGAATCCAGGGAGCTCTGTGTTCCTTAGAGTCCCTTCCATGGCACTCTTCTCAATAGGACAGTTGCGTAATTTTATTTTGCTGCACATTTGCGTCAAGTGACTCATGATTCCTACTTTGAAGCTCCACTGTGATGCCTAGTTACTGGCATTTCCTTACATCTCATGCTCTTTGGGGGACATCTTGGTTTCTTGTCAGGCAAACCCAAAGTGAGCCCACAGACAGGATGGGTAAGAAGCTGGGCTTGAACTCCCCACGAGACTAACACATTTACCCAAATTTTAAAGGATAGAATCTATTTTCTCTGGAACTTTTCTTTTCTATTCTCACTCTCCCACACCTCTGATGGGCCAGCTGGCCTGTCTGCTTGTCTGCCTGACTGCATCCCTCCCTCTGACAAACACTAATCAGGATCTGCTCCGTGTCAGGATATAAAACATGCCTGTTCCACGTCTCATTCAATCCTGCTCTATTTTACTAACAATAAGACAACAAGTCATATTGTAACCCATGCTGTCATTGAGACCCTTGAGAATAGGACTTCCTCAACCAGGTAGATGCCACTTCACACCCTCCCTTCACAGCCTGTGCCTGAGAGGCTGTCATAGACCGTCTGCCTTGCTGCCTCTAGGTAATGTCTGCTCATGCGTCAGCCCTCAGCTCAAATTCCACTTCTTCCAGAAAGCCTTCCCTGACCTCTGCTGTCATATACTTCCCAGGGCCCCTGGCACCCCTTCATATAGGCCTCTCGTGTGTGTAACTTTACACACCAGTGTGGTTTTTGATAAAACCTCTTCTACTAGACTACCAAGTTCCATGATTGCAAAAACTGTGTCTGTCTTGTTCACCATAATCCCCCCTCTGCCTGGCAGTGTATGACACACGTGGTGTTCAATCAATATTTTGCTGCTAATTGTGGGAATTTGGGGAGAAATCTAGGTGTTTGAGGACTTTATTAGGAGGAGAAACAGCGGTTACTTCCTAGTGGCTAATGGTGAATGCGATTTTAAGAATAGAGATGCTAAGGGGTGCCTGGGTGGCTCAGTTAGGTGTCTGACTTCAGTTCAGGTCATGATCTCACGGCTTGTGGTTTTGAGCCCTGGGTTGGGCTCTGTGCTGACAGCTCAGAGCCTGGAACTTGCTTCTGATTCTGTGTCTCCCTCTCTCTCTGCCCCTCCCCTGCTCATGCTCTGTCTCTCTCTCTCACAAATAAATAAACTGTCAAAAAAAAAAAAAAAAAAAGAATAGAGATGCTAAGCTGTGGGAGTTTGGCACAAGGAAGATTGGAAGCAAGCAACACAAACTCCAGAAGGTAAAGTGGCTTTGTTCTTCTGTCACTCCTAGGAAAGCAGGGTCCCTGGAAGAGGGACTATCTGATGAAGAGAAGAAGGAAACTATCACCGTACGATACATATTTCCAAGGAGCCCATGTAAGGTCAAAGATTCAGAGATGAAAAGGTTTTGTGGATGAAACGATTCCCCTCTAGTCCCAGGCAGGTGGATCCTGGGGTCAAGGGGTCAAGGGGTCATGACCCCTTCCACAACTAGCTACTTATAGCTAGAAGGTGAAAACAAATGAATACTTCTGGGCCTCCAGGGACACACCCTCCTCTTGAGCCAAAGATTCTCAGAACAATATCCCACCTAGGCAGAGCTGGGAGCCCTGGCCCTGGCCCTGGTCCTGGAGGGGACAAAAAAGGAGGAATGCCTGGGAGCCAGCGGGAAGAGCTGGGTGTCAGAACTGAGCTAACTCCCACCAGGCTGGGACTGACCGATTACATCCAGAATCTGCACAGCTCTTGGCCTCTCTCTTTCCCGCTAGACCATGAGCTCCCAGAGGGCAGAGCCTGTATCTTCCTCGGTTCCCCACCTCGGTTCCCCATCCTCGGTTCCCCACAGCCTAAGATGACTCCACTAAAGAATGTTTGTAGGAAGAATAAGTAAATGAATGAACACATAAAGCCTGGGCAAGCGTGCACCCCCTAATCCTACATTTTCTTATCTGTGAAGTGGTAATGACTCCTAACTAGAGTATTGTGAAGACCGAATGACATAATGAATGTGAAAGCACGCGGTCAATACGGACTCTCACATAAAGTAGATGTTCAAACATACTTTATCCTCTCTTTTGCCTTTAACCACACCTCCTGACTTCAAGTACTCCCGGAACTTCACTGGCCTTCATATATTATAGGATGAACTTGACAGTGCACCAAATGGCTAGAGAATCATAAAATAC
The DNA here is from genome assembly GCF_018350155.1 of Leopardus geoffroyi. Classification (NCBI taxonomy): domain Eukaryota; kingdom Metazoa; phylum Chordata; class Mammalia; order Carnivora; family Felidae; genus Leopardus; species Leopardus geoffroyi. The sequence goes on from NC_059328.1 coordinate 38,502,813, forward strand.
CTGAGCAGGGGGTACCAACAGCAGCCATGGGTCTTGTTTTGTTTTCCTGCTCTTAATCAATTCCCCTTTCACAACACCCTGTTTTCCCATATTGAGCCCCCAATCTCAGTCTCTGTGTCTCAGGAGGAGTTGACCTCACCCAGACTGTCCAGGAGGATATAGGGTCAATCTGATTGGGGCCAATCTGAGTACTGAATGACTCTTGCCACAGTGATCAGTCGGGTGTACATATGTCCAAGGTGACTCAACTCTGGGACTTGTGAAAGAGGGAATCAGGGAATCCCCCTTAACCCTGAGAGGATGGGATGTCCACCGGGAGCTGCTGGCAGTCATTTTGCTTCCACAGGGGAGAGAGCCTGTCAGAGAATGGTATCAATGCTCAGGGAGCAGCTGCAAACCCTGTCCTGACGACACTGTCTCTAGATCCAGGCATGCTTAAAACCAATATTCCTTTGGACTTTAAAGTTTTGCATGCAAATTAATTCTCCTTTTTACTTAAGTAGGTTTGAATTGGGTTTTCTGTCACTTGCAACAAAGAAATTTGACTAATACAAGACCTTGACGTTTACCTCATCAAACCTCCTCATTTTACATGTGGGGAAGAGATTTGCAAAATCACATGGCCAGTTTTTACACACAGCCAATTTTCCAAATAAATCTATTGCCTCACTTCCTTTTATCTTTACTGCTGACCGGAACAGGAGCTGCTTGTCCTTCTGCCTGGGTAGGGTCATAGAATATTGATTTTGGTCACAGAACGCCTAATCTTTCTCTAACAGAGAGAATTTCCTAATTCAAGTCCTCAGCAACCACTTTTGTTTTGCATTACAATGTTTTTATCCCCCAAGCGGAACTGCTGATGACCGTCCTTTCCCTTCCACACAGTGTAATCAGCAGCAATTAATTCTAATCACAAAGAGACAGCACGAATGAACAGAGCATTAATTGGACGGAAGTAATCAGAATCTCCTTAGCCTGCAGTTGGTACCTGTATGGAAGTATATGTGATCAGGCTCATGCATTCGTGTGTACACACACACACACACACACACACACACACACACATGCACTCCTCCCCCCTCCACTCCAATCAACCAGGGCACAGGAGAGGGTATAGACTGAGTATACTGTCTGGTCACCATGGTGTAGTATTAAAAAATCAAGGACTTTGGAGTCACAAAGATTCTACCAGCAACCAGTTGCTTAAAATTGGCCTCCTCATTTGTAAAACAAGGATACACAGACCTACTTCAAAGTGGTTTGGAAGATTAAATAAGTATATTGTATATAAAGCACTTCTTACTGGTTTTTAGCAGGAGCTCAGTAAGTGCTAGTTTTCTTTCCTTCCACATCAAACACCTTTTATAGCTGGTAGAGAATAAAGGCCTAATGTGACCTGAAATTTTAGATAGTTGACTGTTCTGGACTGGGTCAAACAAACTTGATAGTCCCTTCTGATCTCCCTTTAATCCTATACCACGACTCTCCCCCATGTGTCTACCCCAACACACACACACACACACACACACACACACACACACACTTAGTCTGGTCATTCTTCAAGGCTTAGCCTAGACTGCACCACATACATCCTTCATGAAAATTTTGAAATTTGTTCCTGAGAGCACTATTTTCTTTGAACTCCATTCCTTTTTCACGATATAAAGTGTATATGGTGATATAAAGTGATATATGGTGTCTTTGCTTCCCTATCTCCTCAAGTTCCTTCACTCCATCATTGAACCAACTTCTTGAGCCAGTAGATGCATGGGCATATGACTTGGTCTGTGTCCTAAGACATTCAGGTTCAAACTAGTCCTTGAGCACAGCAACTGTGTCTGACTCATTTTGCTATCCCCCAGGCCTTGAGCCATGGTTATCCTTAAATATGTGATAATGACAATGGGTTGCCCAGGAGAAAACATCTGGGCTGGGACATCAATAGGTCTTATGAGGATACCCAAGGCCAATGAGCTTTTTAAGATTGGGCATGGATTCTGCTGAGCTTTCTGTGGGAAAGGATTCAGTATTACAGAGAGAGATCTGGGGTTAATTAGCCATGTCCCTAGATCATGTCACACAGGATGCATTCAAATCCAAAACCTTGAATCAGCTGAGACCTGGTGTCCAAGGATATATGATTTAGTAATATACCTGCAGAAGCTCTTGCCTGGGATCAGGCCCACCTTTGCCACAAGGTTTCACAGTGATGTTGAACAGTTATTTACCCCTTCTGGGTATCAGTTTAGCCACCTCAATTTTAGTCAGCCAACAACTGTGAACACCTACTGTGTTCCTCATCCTGGAGATATAGAGATAAATCTGATATCATTAGCTCCTTTCAAGAGCTCATTGTCTAGCAGGAATTATGAAAAGGAAAATCAAAGAGAGATGTTGTAACCTCTTTATATTGTGTAGTTCTTTGTTTTTAAAACCTGAAGAAGGCTCCTTAGTGCCTGCAGGATAAATTGCCAATCTCCTTTACCTGGAATCACAGCCTCTTGTGATGTGGCCTCCACCTACCTATCTAGTCTCTCCTTCTCCCATACTGATCCTGTGCCCTGGCCACACTCTAGTGCCCATCACTCTCAATGCTCCTTTATCATTTGTGCCTTTACCCATGTGATGTTCTTCCAAAATTCTCTTTCTGCTAAATTTCTGATGATCCTTTAATACAAAGTGAAAGTATGAAGTATGCACAGAAGTAGCATCACATCTGTAAACTGGAAATAGTTCCAAATGTTATGGTTTTATGAAAGCTTTCTTTTTTCTTTTTTCTCTTCCCTTCCCTTCCTTTCCTTTTTATTCTCTTCTCTTCTCTTCTCTTCTCTTCTCTTCTCTTCTCTTCTCTTCTTTTTCTCTTTTCTTTTAAAGGGAAGATTAGATTAGCTCTACCAATACTTTTAAGATGCAATCACTCACTAATCTTCGTATTGCATCTTTGGAACTCATGATCAATCTGCTCGAGCTGTACCTCTCCTCATGGTGTTTGAAAACATCCCAAGTGCCAATTAACTAGACTGCAGGCTATGGGCTTGTCTTCCTAAAGAAAGTTCCTTTCAATGGTGAGTGAGGTATCAAGTCAACTTCACCGCACCCAAACTTCCTATTCCTAGATTTCTATTCCTGACCTTGATAATAGTTTTCTCCCTTATTTTTTTAAAGAGATTTTTAATTTTTTTAAGTTTATTTATTTATTTGGAGAGAGAGAGAGAGAGAGAAAGAGAGCATGTGTGCGTGAGCAGGGGAGGAGCAGAGAGAGAGGGAGATAGAATCCCAAGCAGGTTCTGTGCTGTCAGTGCAGAGCCCAGCTCAGGGCTTGATCCCACGAACTGTGAGATCATGACCTGAGCCAAAACCAAGAGTCAAATGCTCAACCCACTGAGCCACCCAGGTGCCCCAAGATTTTAATTTTTTTTTTATTAATCTCTACACCCACTGTGGGGCTTGAACTCACAACTCTGAGATCAAGAGTTATATGTTCTATCAACAGGCAGCAAGGGGCCCCTAAAGTTTCTCTCTTAAAAGATGCTGTAAGAGATCACTTAGGTCTCTTATTTCAGAGCATTGAGGTGCTCATCCACAGCTCTGGGCTTTCAGGCCCTTGTGGAATGTCTTCCTCTTCCCCTCTTGGTGAATGCTTAACCACCCTTGTAAACTCAGCTCAAAATCTGTCCCATTTAGGAAGCCTTCTCAGATTCCTTAAGGCTGAGTTAGTTGCTTACTTAATCTGTTCTCTGTGTTCTCATGGAATCCTGAACCCATCTTTTCTTTAACTTTAATTACACCGTTTTATAATCCAAACCAGGTAAAGAGACAAGTTAGGCAGATTACGTACCAGGTACCATGTGTGATGGGATGATAAAACATCAATGAAAATATAGCAAGCTGAAGAAAATTATATTTATCAGAACTGTTTACTAAGATGTAGTTGGAAGGAAATTTGAGGTGTTCAGGTGACAGAACTTGCTCAAGTCATCAAGCTAGACAATGATCTAGAATGGTTTAAATGGTTTGAATCCAACTCCAAAATCAAGGCTTGTGTTGGTTATTCACTCAGTCATATGTGTTGGATGCTGACTGTGTGTCAGGCACTGTGCTAGGCACCGGGGTACAACATTTCAAACATGGCAGACAATGGCAGAGCAGAGCCTAATTCCTTATGTTGGTTTCCAGTGTTAAGATCTGAGATTCTTCTGAGCACCTGGGTGGCTCAGTTGGTTAAGGATCTGACTTTAGCTCAGGTCATGATCTCACAGTTTGTAGGTTTGAGCCCCGTGTCGGGTTCTGTGCTGACAGCTCAGAGCTTGGGGCCTGCTTCGGATTCTGTGTCTCCCTCTCTCTCTCTCTGCCCATCCCCCACGTGTGCTCTGTCTCTGTCTTTCTCAAATATAAACAAGCATTAAAAAAAAAAAAAAAAGATTTGAGATTCTTCAGTCCCAGTGTGTGATTTCACCAGTTGGAAGCTCCACAGCCAGCTTCCCAGCTTCACCCCCCTCTCCAGGAACAGGCAAGAAACTTCCTCATAACAACCCCTGCCTCTGCCCCCAAATCTTTGGCTGTGCCCACTGTGGAAAGAGAGCCAAGGCTGCTTCCAAGTTCATTAATAATTTTGGCTTTCTGGAGGAAGGAATTGGATTGCTTTGCTCTTCAAATATCAAAACATCCAATTAACACAGCTAATTAGCATCACTAGCAGCAGTCAAAAGAATGGCAATTTAGATGCAGGATTTCAAAGGTTTCCTAGTTGTAGGCCAAGGCAACCCATCACTTGCTAATGACAAGAGTTCCTTGCTTAGGCAATTCTATAGCAGCCATCAATTAGCCTAGCCACCAGGCAGAGATTGGCCCCATCCCTGAGTCATTTGTCTAATCAGAACTGTGAGGAGAGAGAAAGAGACAGAGTTGGGGAGCAGGAGCGAGGGGGAGGGAAAGAATGAATTAGGAAAAAAGGGAAGCACAGAGAGAGAGATAGAGAGAGAAACAACACACAAAGACATAGAAATTCTCAGAGACAAAAAGAGACACTGTGTGAGAGAGATGAACAAAAAGGCAGCTTATAAATAGACAGCAATCATAGAGGCACAGAGAAACAGAAATAAACATCTTAAGTATAGAAAAGATAGGACAAAAACTTCCGGCCACCAGTAGCCTTGGGAAAGCGGCTGATCTCTGGGCAGCCCAGCACTCTGATTGATAATATTGGGCTGAGCTGTGAGAACAGATTACAATTTGGCAAAATTTGGCTGCTATGGTGAGACTTAAAGATAAGACACTGAAAGACCCCACCTGAACTTCTTGTTCCCCCTCACACTGAATGTTGGCCTTTCATGAGCCTTGGTTTCTCTTTAGAAGGTGGGGTATGAGGTCAATGTTCCTCTGTTTGTGTACTTTCTCCTGTGATCAACACCCACCACACCCCCCTTCCCTGCTCCTGGCACCGACAACCAGGCCTATGATCAACTGGGAGTTCTGTTGTCTCCCTCAAGGAAGGAAACAGATGGATCTCCTACTGAATTCACTTCAGAACTGACTTTGGAGTCTTTCCTCCTCCCCACTGCACTGCCTCTGCCCTGGTTCAGGCTTTATGGTCACACTTCTAGAATGTCACAACAGCCTCTGCTCTCTTCTTGCTGCTGTCCATACAATTCATGTCACTGTTGCCAGAGTGTCATTTCTTTTTTTTTTTAATTTTTTTTAATGTTTATTTATTTTTGACAGAGAGAGAGAGAGACAGAGCATGAGTGGGGGAGGGGCAGAGAGAGAGGGAGACACAGGATCTGAAGCAGGCTCCAGGCTCTGAGCTGTCAGCACAGAGCCCGACGCAGGGCTCGAACTCACGAACCGTGAGATCATAATCTGAGCCGAAGTTGGACGTTCAACCAACTGAGCCACCCAGGTGCCCCTGGAGTACATTTCTAAGACTTGGGTAGGACTATGTTTCTGACTTAACCCGCGCCCCCCCCCCTCCCTTTTTAAATGTTTTTATTTATTTTGAGAGAGAGAGAGAGAGAGAGCTTGAGTTGGGGAGGGACAGAGAGACAGGGAGACACAGAATCCAGAGCAGGCTCCAGGCTGCTAGCTGTCAGCACAGAACCTGATTGGGGGCTAGAACTCATGAACAATGAGATCATGACCTGAGCTGAAGTTGGATGCTTAACAGCCTGAGCCACCCAAGCACATCTGACTTAAACACCTTTTTAATGGGTTCCATATTTTCTCTAGGTCAAGCCCAAGCCTGTTAAACATGGTATTTAAGGCCTCCTTCTGGGTGCTGGCTTCTGCTGTCTCCTCTGCAGCCTCTCCTGACCCTCCTCTCTCACCCCCCTCTACACTCACACTCCAACCACTCGAGATGACATGGGGACCCCTGGACACTCCACACTGCCTTTACCTCTGGGCTACACTTCATCCTGTCTGGCCCCTGCAGTACCTAACTGATTCCTACTCTTGCTCTGTATCTTTCTATGTCTTTGTTCACACCCTTTCTCTGCCTTTAAATTTGTTCTTTTCACCACCTCGTCTCTTACCTATCAGGTATACAAGGGTCACAAACTCAAAAGTCTTCAGAGGGCAGGCTCATAATAGAAATATGTGCAATGATAGTTGTAAACCAATAGGGGGATTAGTGGCAAATTGGACAGTAAATGCCATGCTCAAAGCCCCTCAAACTCAACATTAAACCAACCAACCTACCAAGTCACCAGCCAGCAGACATGCTCCTGGCCAAACCCACCATCTGCAGAAAAGAATCAGCCGCGGGCCACCAGTTGGTGACGCTCCATCCGTATCTTAGACTGGGAGTTTAGCTTGGCCTACTAGGCCCTCCATGTTCAGACTCCCTTCCATCCCTTGCCATCTCCTTGCATCCGGTTTCTGTGTGCAGGGGTATTTTAGCAGCCTGTGCCTCTCCTTCCCTTTGGGCCCTGCAGGGGTGTTAACTGTGTGTAAATAGCTGCAAAGAGCCCTAATGGTTACAGTGACTAGGCCAATCCCATCACAAGCCTGGCCCAGGCAAGATGTTATTAATCAGCATTTTAATGAAACCTAATTACAGCAGACAATACCTCCCACCAGGTAAGACAATGGTTACAGATGGGAGCAAACCAGGAAATCTCTGCCCTCTCCTGGGCTTACTCAAATCATAGTATGGAGGGTTAACTCGGGAAGGACTGGACAGCTGTAGGGACGAGAGTCCAGCAGAGGGCCCTGCTAGCAGTAAGAAGTGCCTCCTCTCCCAGTGCCAATATAAACAGTCGGGACAGTGAGTGGAGCTGGGCTTCTGGCTTGGGATGGGTCTGGCACATGATGATGATCTCTTCTGAGATCTCTTCTGGCTGACATTCTGTTTTTCTAGATATGACTATGTCTCTGCTTCCAGCACCTATTCCTGAGTCAGACCTTGGGTAAGGCATCCAAGTCTTCCAAAAATGACCATTGTTTCCTCAACTCTTTGTTTTCTCTTTGTCCCTCCATTTACTCTTCTTTTCTCCTTACTACACTCCTTACAACAGGACCCCTCCTAATCCACTGGCTCCTGTCACACAGAGATAATCTGGACTCTGAGATCAGATAGTCTCAGCTGTGTGACCTTGGGAAAGTTATTTTCAGCGTCCTCATCAGTCAAATGAAAACAGTAATCCTGTCCTATCTTCTTCACATGGTTGTTCAGGGAAAACACCTAGGGCAATGCCTGCCGCTTAGCCAAGTCTCTTTCTTTTCTTCTTTTTTTTTTAAATTTTTAATGTTTATTCATGTTTGGAGAGAGAGAGGGAGAAAGAGAAGGAGGGAGGGAGGGAGGGGCAGAAAGAGAGGGACACAAAATCCAACGCAGGCTCCAGGCTCTGAGCTGTCAGCACAGAGCCCAATATGGGGCTTGAACTCACGAACTGTGAGATCATGACCTGAGCTGAAGTTGGATGTTTAACCCATTGAGCCATTCAGGTGTCTCCCAAGTCTCTTTCTTAATTCTGTGCCTTCACTGAATAGTCAGTAGGTGGGAGAAACATTGGGCCCTTGCTGGTTGTTTCTTGACTGGGGAATGAGTATGAGGTCTACAATACTCCCAAAATCATTCTAAGGGGAAGGAACACTGGTCTAGGGTAAACTAACCTGGCTCCCCCTTTCTATCTCCTCCTACACACACCATCAGTTTCTCCTGTTAATACAATTATTTCCTCATGCTATTTTCTTGCTCAAGAACCTTCTCTGGCTACTCATTGCCTATAAGCTAAAACCTCAAATTAGTACTATGGCCCTCAAGGCTATTATCTGGCTCCAAAGGACTATTCCAGCTTTACTTCCTGGGCCTCTCTTGTATGAACTTGCCACTCTAGACAGGCTGATTCCTGAACATGCTCAGTTCTAGCACTGCGGCTTCCTTTATTCATGCTGATCTTGTCTCTGGAGGGCCTTCCTTGTGTCACCACTAGACTGTAAGTTCCTTCACCAGACTGAGAGTGGATGCCATTTTGTTTCGTTTTGTTTTAAATCTCAGTATTAACAGAGCTAGATACAACGAAGACCCTCAATAAATATTTGTTAACTTGGACTAAATGACATCCCTTCAAATTCTTCTTTTTTAAAGTCTGGGATATTTCCCTTTATGTGCCATGATGTAATCAAGTTCAAGATCTGAAGCCAACAGACCTGGCGTCAAACTCAAGCTATGCCACCGTGATGGCTAATTTTATATATCAGCATGGCTGTGACATGATGACCAGATAAGTGGTTAAACATTATTCCAGATGTTTCTGTGAGGGATGTTTTGAAAGGGATTATCACTTAACGTGGTGAACTTTGAATAAAGCAGATGATTCTCCATAATGTGAGTGGGCTTCATCCAATCAATTGAAGGCCTGAGTGGAACAAAAAACTGACTTGCCTCGGAGCAAGAGTGAATTCTGCAATGGATAGTCTTCAGATCTGAACTGTTAAATCTGCTCTTCCCTGGGTCTCCAGCCTGTTCACCTACCCTGCAGACTTTGGATTTGCCAGCCTCCATCATCATATGAGCCAATTCCTTAAAAGAAATCCCCCTCTCTCTATATCCTATTAGTTCCATTTCTCTGGAGAACCTTGGCTTATACAACCATGTTATGCATTTCTGTCAAGTTGTTCTACCTCACTGAGCCTTTGTTTTCTAAACTGTAAAATGGGGATAATTGTTTCTCCTTCACAGAATTGTTGTGACGACTCATTGTGACCCTGTATGTGTGAAAGCCCTGGAAACTGTGAGCTACTGCACCATGCTAAATCTTACTGCAAGGCTCACCACCCTCTAGGAAGGCAGCCCCACCTGATCTAGCCCTCTTTACACTCAGACATTCCTGTGCTCTGAGAGTAGTCTACGCCCATACAAGCTGACTCTGTCCTTTTACTATCTAAGTACGTGTGAGGCCCAGAACTGGAGGGAGATGGAGTGGGTGGGGAAAGGGGTCCCAGTAGAGGCGAGTCTGGGGCAGCTCTCAAAGCTAGCGCAGAGGCTGCTATAAAGGATTCAGACATGATGCTGCAGTCGGTTGGGTCCTGAATTTAAATGCAGCCCATTGCTCTTTGTCTTGACAAGGTAATAAAAAAAATCCTCAGACAGTATATTATGGATGCAAAGGTGCAATGCAGGCTCTCAGCTCTCTGTACGCCATCTGAGAGACGGAAGACATGTCTGGGCCTAGGGGGGCAGACCTTGTGGGGAGGGAAACAGGTCAGAGCTGATGGCACATCCTTGGCAGCACAGGGAGGGCCTAGACCCCCTCACACTAGGCCAGTACTTCACGATCCTTCATGCTGTGACTCACAGAGAAGATGCTATTTGTTTGCACAGCGAAGGGAGAAGTGAGGGGCTGCTTTCTGCTTGAGGTTACAGGCCCCAGAGCCTGGGCCACTCCAGCCTTGTGAGGCTGTGCACAGGCTGAGGTATCAGTATCTTGGTGTAGCAGCAACTCACCCAAGCACCGAGGGAAGGAGTCCCTGGGATACACTTTCCTTCTCAGCTGGGAACACAGAAGATGCTATGGTGCTTATAGTAGACCTGATGGAAAACTCAGCTAGGAAGTCATAATTGGGCCCCCAAACTCCAGTGGGTCTTGTGATTGCTGTCTCTCTCGGTGGGTGGAGAATCCCGCAAATCTGATCACGTTGTTCCTCAGTCAGAATGACTAGCACATGCACTCCTCAGTAGGGTACATAAAACAAGGCCCCCACCCTCCGTGCAGCCCCATCGTTAAGCACTCCCTACCTTAATAATTTTATCTATTTTTCAAACAACATCCGGTTTTTCTCATTCTTTCTTTCCCAGGTATGGATGTGACTGATTTGACTGCCCTAGGATAAACTTGGCCAAAAAGTAGGTCTCCAGGCTGCCTTGGCTGCAGGATGCAGGTGGGCCCCCAGTGTTCATTCTAGGGCTGGGGTGAGGTGACAGTGGCTCCCTATGACGTGATGTTTCCTGGAGGACCACTGCAATAGCCGGTGTCAAGCCAAATTGTACAGGCACAATGAAGACCTCCATCCAAGTCAGTTTTGTTAGTATCACATTCACCAAAGCAAGTCACCCAGATACACCTTACAGCAGGGGGCAAGAAAGAATACTCTGTCCACTGCCATTTCCAGCACTTGAAGCTCTAGACATTTCCAGCTCCCGAGCCACCATGTTGTGTCATGTCTCTGGGCCTTGGCCTGGAATGTTCAGCAATTGTAACATCTGCACGTCAACTTTTCCATCAGATTGTACCTTGGAACACAGGGGCCTCACTTGATCCATTTCTGGGTCCCCAGCCATCCAGTATGGGACCTGACACAGAAGGAATGCTCAGAAAGACCCATCATCTGTACTACGGTTGCAATTTCAGTTCACAGAAATGCGTAACCGGAAAGGACAATAGAGATTCCTTAGTTCAACTGTCCCCTTCAGCAAAGATGCAATGTCTATTAATCTTTGATCCCCAATGCCCAGCACAGGACCTGGAACAGAGTGCGTGCTTGATAAATATTTTTGCATGAATCCCCCTAACACTTCTATAGATAAGAAAATGAAAGACCAGAGATGCAAAATGAAGTCCCTCGGTCACACAAGAAGTTTCTGGAAGTCTGGATTCCCCGATTCCCAGGATGCCAGAACCCAACGGACCTTTTCTAAGGCCTTGTTTCTTGACACAGACGTAAGGTTATGTGAAGGAGGACTTTACTTCTTCCAAATTTGTCTCTGATCATTGACGGATCCAACATAGATGAGTTTCTATTGATTTAAAGCCATGAAGGCAAAAGGCAATTGCTGTAACAGCAACAGAGCTGGCTTTGGAGGCTGAGAGACCTGAGTTTGGGAATCAGCAGAAGCACTTGCTGACTACATGACCTTGTGTAAATCCCCTGTTTACTCTGTGCGTCAGTCTCCTCCCCCTACTTCCTGCACCCCGGGGACCAGGATGCCTATATTTCAGGGTTAGAGTCGAGATCCCCGCTAATGTGTGCGCTTACCTAGAACATATTAATCATAGGTGGCCTCTCACAATGAAATGACATTGTTTCAAACTGTGCTTCAAAGCCGGCCTGCAAGCACTAGCCGTCACCTTTGGAGATGGTTTGCCCTGACAAAGACTCCCAGTCTCGATGCCCTGCCATCCCGGTATTTTAATATTCACAGTGCCACTGCTCGCTCTGGAATAGCCACTGACCATAAAGTTTGACATTTTGAAGATTAAAGTGCTTTGAATTAGTCATGCACATGTGATGTCATTGTTCCTCCTCATCCTGCTCCGGAATCTAAAAATGACTTTCAGCAGAGCCCAGTAACTTTCCCTCAACAATTACCCTCTAGTGCAGAGAGGTATGCAGGAGTTTCGGCCAAGTGAATACTCTCTGTCACTTGGGAGAGAGCCAGACCAGAGGAGAGATGGTGTGAGTCCACATATTTGGAGGGAGGGGTCTGCTCTGCCAGGCCTTGGTGCCCTGCTTCCCTCTGGAAGGGGTGGGGTGAGGCGGGGCAGGTGAAATCTCACAGCAGTCTGGCTGAGAGCACAGAAGCAGAGCAGGGGCTGTGAGATTACAGGGCTCGGGTTTGGAGCCTGGCTCTGCCCCTCACAGGTTGTGTGACCCTGGCTAAGTTAACATCTTGAGCAACATTTTCTCACTTCAAGACAGGAATGGTGGCTCCTTCATAAGGCTGCTGTGAGAATTACATAAGCTAATAGAACACTTAGCACAGTGCCTACCACATGGTAGGCAATCCGTAAATATTTTCCTTCTTTTAAGAGCTTTCCAACTTTCCAAGACTCGGATATCTCGTCATGCTTTAAATGCTGTGCGTTCCCAGAATCCCAGAGACATCCACTGGCACATATTACTAAAACACTTAGGCAAAGGGAAGTGAGTTTGGGATTTTCCAGCCTGCCCTTACTACAAATAAGTAGGGGCAGACTCAAGTCACAGTTTCCTTGTGAGAGAAATCAAACGAAGAATCCCCTTTGTTTTAAAACTAGACTATGGTTTTACAGATGGTGTGGATGATTCTCCATCTAGACAGGAAGTCTGATCTCCAACCAGCTAACCCCCCAACTACCTACTCAGCAGGCTCCTGACCTACTGGGACGGCCATGAAGTGATCATACAGAATTGTAATGTGTGAAAATAGTATCCCTTACTAGGAGCCAGTCAGGGTGTTAAATACTTACATATGTTCTCATTTAACCTCACACAAACCCTGGGAAGTTTGTACCATTATCTCTATTCTCCAGGTAAGGAGTCTGAGGTCCTGAAAGGTGAAGGAATTTGCCCAAAGTTGCACAGGGCTTAGAAATGCCGCAGCAAGGATCTGAAACCAGACATGCATGATTGCAGAGAATGTGGGCTCCTAACCACTGAACCATACCAGCTCAAATATATGCAGTACTGGCCCTTGCCTGAGTCTGGACCAGTTAGCTGTCCTGGCTTCCATATAGCTGGACTGAGAGACACCATATTCCCTGAGGATGGTATAGAAGATGCAACCTGTGTTCGTGTAGCAGCCAGCTAGACCTCAGACAGCTGCAGGTTTGGAGCCAGTTTTGGGATTGTGCCTTTGGTTCTCACCAGGCAACAATATGAGAAGCGACCCCATGATGCTGGTCCTGGCATATGTGGAAGGAATGCTTAAGAGGCCAGACAAAGGTCATTCCTCCCAACATGGGTCCCTGGGTGAGATGTTTCCTTGAGAGTTCAGTGCTAGGAAATGCTTTGAGGAGCTTTATTGAGGCATGTGCCTTTGTGGCAATTAGCGCAAATGGTAAATAAATGAGCAAGCAAATTAGAAGCTAGCCCATGGACACATACACCAGGATATCATGTGGGGCCTCAGGGGATGACTCCTTTCTTGCCACAAACCTTCCACCTTGGATGCTCTGGGAAGGGAGACTCTCCTTGACATTCTCACACCCTCTGGTTGTCCTTAGCTCAGTTCACATGCCCGGATCACACACTTCATCAAGAAGCCATTCTGCCTGCCGCCATGGAGGAGGCAGAAGAGAGAAACAGTGATCCCTGCAAGACAGTTTCTTCAAGGTAAAGGTCAAGTCCTTGTTTTTTTGAAAATCTCAATAAATGGCATTTGAATCTGAATCTGAACTGAGGTTTGAGGAGAGGAGAAAGAGGAAGGAGAGAGAGGACAGAGGACTGAAGAAGAAAGGAGAACAACAGAAAGGGCCAGCTGGCACGATGGGGCTGTTGGCAGGCTGGAAGGGGAGGGCATTCTGAGGCAGGCCCTGGGCAGCCACCTGTTCAGCCCCTGCACAGGGCAGAGCACTGAGCACCCCCTCAAGATGCTACGAATGGAGAATACCGGACTCAGATGTGGCTTTGGGTGCAAAATATTTCCACTTTTTGCCACTATTTGCCTTAAGACAGGAGGGAGCTAAGGAGGAAGAGGAAGGGAGAAAGGAAAAGTGGGAGTGGGAGGAAGAGAGGCCGGAGGGGGAGGAGGGAAGAGAGGGCATACTGGAGATATGTGTGTGTCTGTGTATATGTATATGAGAGTGAAATAGACACATGGACAAAAAGAGAAAGAAAAAATGGAGAATGAGAGGGAAGAAGAAAGAAATGGGTAGGGAGGATTGATGTTCACGGGGAGAGAAACCTGGGAGAAGGGAAGGTGATGTCCCCCTCCCCCTTTGCCCCACCAAGGTGGCTCAGGCCCCTCAGAGCTCAGATTCCAGCCCAGACAAAAGACTTGGTGGCCTCCCAGTCCTCTGCCAGGAGGAAGCTAGACTCTCAAAGGCAGCCATGCACCCTGGGGGCCAGGAGAGGGCACTTCAACCTCAGGCAACAGCAGCAGAACTGCAGCTGGCGGTCCCGCAGAGCAGGCAGCAGGAGGCAGAGAGCCGGGAGAAGAGGCCAGCCTCTTATCAGGCTGGTGGGTTACCAGCACTTCTCCAATGCAGCCAGGTCCCCATGCACAACCCTGTGGACACGGGACCGGCAATGAATTGGCTTGGGTGTCCCTTGGCTGCCTCTACACTAGCCCAGCACCTGCTCCTGCCTTCCCCTGCTCTGATCCTATTCCAGATTTCTGCCTTGAAGAGCAACATGCCTCCAGCTTCCTCCCACGTCCCCTCCTCCTCCCCCTCACCAAGAATCACCCCTTCCATGAGTGCAGGCGGACTAGTCTTCAAAACCATTCCTTACACACTATGCCCTTTGATTTACACAGCCATTCACAAAGTGGGCACAGCAGGGAGAATGGGAAACTGAGGCACAGAGATGGAATGTTAGTGGTCTGACATCACATTAAACAAGTAAAAATCACTGTGCTTTCCAGTTGTTATATTCCATGAGGAGAACCTAAATATCTTAGCTGTTGACTGTGATGTTGCTTCAAGACCAGTGTCAAGGAAGGCTTATGAATGTTGTCTCTGACTACCAAATTCTTAACTTTGTTCCAGACTGAGTCTTGGCCTCAGTCACACATCCTGACTACAGACCAAGCCCTGCCTGATCATTAATGACTATGTTCTGGTAAGAAGTTTTGAATTATGCACGGGAGCAGAGATAATGGAGTCTGATTCCACTGGGGTATCTGAGAACTCCAAACACTTTTAAGAGGATTGCTCTTTAAGAATCTTAGGAATCCCTTAAGAATCTTAAGAACCCTTCAAGGAAGTTTCCATCCCACTCAAGTCTACACTGATTTCATCTTTTCCTGATGGCCCAGAAATTTATTACTTAGATTTCACCCAATTCAGTACTTCACTGGTAACAGTAATAATAAAGCTATCATTTATTGAGTGCCTACCATGTTCCAGGTAATCTATTAGGCACCTGAGAATTTTGTTGTTTCCATCTACTTGAAACAACCCTATGAGGTAAGTTTCATAATCATCATTGCTATGAAAGGGCAAAGTGAGGCTCAGAGAGATCAGGTCATTTGCCCAAGGTCATAAAACTAGCAGATAGCAGAGCGGAGATCTATACCCAGGTGAGTCTGGCTTTAAAGGCCATGTCCCTTTTTATCCTACTACTGCATAATGGCAGCTGTTACAACTCAGCTATTATAGCTCCTCGGCCACATGACTGGTTTCTTTAAAGAAAGTGTCCTCTAGAGGGGCAATAAAGTTTGGATTTGATATCAAAAGAAATAAATCCAAGCTCCTGGGAGGGCATTGCTCCACCACCTACAGACTGTATCACCTGACACAGGCTGCCTCCATCTGACTCTCACTTTGCATACTTCGGGAGTTGGGGGCTGGTTGTTTCTTTGAGTAGGCATTCAGGGTCAAGATGTACCTCCTGTGTTTATAAAACACAGATAATAGTACTCACCTCTCTGGGTGGTTGTGGAGGATCAAACAAGATGATGGCTCTGAATGCACTTTATATACTGGTAAATGCCATTCACTTCCTGATAGTCTACCCAGGGCTCAGCATTCTGTAGGAGCTCCGTAAATACCATGAATATATTTTTGCTTTGAATTGAAATCTAATCATTCTCTGTCTCCTCACGCCTCTCCACAGACACAGGGCAAAATCTGCATATAATGAGAGCAGGTCCTGACCCTCAGGTTTTTCATCCTCCCAGCCATGACTCCTACCTCCTGCCTCTTGAGACACATCAACAAGCCAAGCACGGCCACAACCCCAGCTAAAGGCCCTTGTCTCAGACAAACTTGGCAGCTGCCTCCTCTTATTGGCAGGACATTTATCATCTTGAGGAAAATATTGATGGATAAGAAACCCCAGATAGGCAGTGCGTCTCACTGGGCATGCAGCCTGCTGCTTGGGAAGTGAGATTTGAGGTGCTGGTTCCAGGGCTTTCTGGAAGAAAAGGAGGGTTGGTGATCCTGTGGAGAATGGCCCATGCTCTCTAGGGATGACTGTGTCCAGTACATAGTAGATGTTCAATAACTGAGTTAGATCCGGGTTCAGTAGGTTCTTATACGAGATCTGGAGGTTGGAAGACCTTGGTCCAAACTCTTAATTTCCCAGATAGGAAAGTGGGATCAGGGAAGGCTAGTGACTTGCTCAAGATCACATAGCAGGTCAGTGGCACAGACCATATTACCAAAGTCCATGGCTCACGAATCTCCCATGGGAACACTGACCATTACACATGATGCTACCAGGAGATATCTCAAAACCTCCGGTCAGATTGAGTAGTCTGGGAAGCTGGAACTCTAGGTTACCTAGGGAATCCAGAAGAAGGGGATTCCCTTAATTACATGCAGAGCTGTTCCCAGGGAGCACATCTTTTTAAAGATGAGAAGAATGGGAATAAGGCAGGGTGGTGTGTTATTTGGAGAGGTGGTGTGACATTGGTCTGTGCTGTAGTCTATCTCCAGTTGTCTCAAGCCACCATGTGTCATGGCACTCTCCCTGAAACCACCTACTGGTTCCCACAGCCTTCTCTAGCCTCATTGCCTCTTACTCCCTACCTTGCACCCCAAGGCCTAGACTTGTCCAAAGGAGGGAAGCAACTCTCCTGGTACTCTGGACTCTGCACACGCTGTTCTCTCAGCCTGTGAGGCCCTTGCATAGTACCTTCCTCACTCCACCTACTCCCATTACTGAGGCTGGGATTGATGCTCCTTCTAGCCACTGCCTGTGTCCCCCTCTGTCACAGCACTATACTGCGGTCACTCTCCTGCCTGTCTATACCATCATACTGGGAACTTCTCTAGGCAGAGGCCATGACCACTTGATTCTGCCTCCCTAGAAACCAAGCCAGACCCTGGTGCACAGTAGATGCTCAGTGAGTGTGGCCCTGCCATCTTCCACATAGAGCTTCAAGATGACACTGCTCCCCCTCCCCACCCACCCCCCCCCGGCCTGCCACGGTTCTTGTTCTGACCTCTAGGGCCACATAGAATGGATCTACTCCCTCTGCTCCATGATGGCTCTTTAGAAATTTGACCAAAGCAAGGCCTCTGAATGTCTTCTTTCCAAGGAAAATACTCCCAACTCCTTGACAAGTTCTTCACAAGTCATAGCTTTGGGTAGGGTAACCAACCATCTTGGTTTGCTTAGGACTCTCCTGGTTTTACCACTGGAAGTCCCCTACCTCAGGAAACCCCTAGGTCATAGGCAAACCTGAATAGTTGGCAAACCTCGTTTTGTCTTTCTTTCCCATGTCAGTCCTTCAGAGGCCTTGCACTATTTTCTCAATGTCCTGTATAGAGTGGTGGCCAGAAAAAAACATAGGGTTCCAGGAGTCCGATGACACAACAGAACAAAGAAAGTCTAGCACCTCCTTGTTCCTGACATCTGCTTCTGTTAATGCAGCCAGTAAACATCAATTTTGGCAGGACAGTATGTGGTGGATGTGGGGGTTGATACATTTGCCTTGTTGACCAATATCAAGCTTAATAGTGTCAATTAAGATGCCTCAACCATTTTACTACACAGAAAACCTCATTTCCCTGAATCAGTACTTTTCAAAGCTGCTTTTGTTTTGTTTTACACTAAAGGCAGAAATTAACACCTTTGTTCTTAATATTGCCTAAGTCCTCCAAGTGTTCAAGGCATTTGTCCATTCAACAATTATTTGTTAAACACCTACAGTGTGGCACACAGTCTTTGGCCTTTGAGCTGTCAAAGTTATGTGCAACTCTGCAACTGATGTGAACTGATCTTGGGTAAAATTCTTCCACTCTGGGGGCTGTCCCCACATTTGTAAGAACAAGGGGGATGGGAACACAAGTAAGTGTGTATGTAAGTGTGCAAATGACTAGGAGTATAAACAAACAGGTTCAAGTTACTTAAGAACTAGCCAGCTAACAGCCATAATCCTGAAACAATATCAACTCTTTTTATCATCAACTTGGTTTCCATGGAGGCTCACAGTGCTATTAGTGAAGGCTGACAGTTATCACCATAAAGAAACTTTACAACTTTGTAATTTGTAGCTCTCTCTGTCAGTAATATTAACAGCATTTCGAATTATGGCTATAAACTTGACAACAGCAGATAAAACCCTTAGAAACCTCATTTGTGGGGATGAGGGAGGATGGGGGAAGGTAATGACATTTTGGTTTCTAGCCCTGGAGAGGAGGCACACTTTGATATGGAGGTGGGAGGCAATAGGGCCAAGGCAAGACTCACAAAAGGCAAGGCAGCTCAGCTTAGGCACTGCAGAGTGGGGGCCTGGGTGGCATTTGGGTGATCAGGAATTACAGACACGTCAAGGCCAGGGGTGAGGGTTACAGAAAGCAGGGCTAGCAGATGGACAGGGCTGGCTGGTAGGTCCCAACCTCTGTGGGGTTCAGCAAAGGGCTTTTGTCCTACAGGAAATGGGAGGGAATCTGGGCCAAGTGTAGAGCAGGGAGGAAGGTGAGACAAAGCCTACCAGGCAGGATTGAGAGAACAACCTTGGGCATGTTATTTGACTTTTCTGGACTTTAGTTTCCCTACTATAAAATGGAAGTGCTTATCTCAAAGGCAAAAAATGAAATGATTCTTTCCGTTTCTGTCTGTCTATCGATCGATCGATCGATTGAGAAATCCTATAATTTCATCTTCTAATCTAAAGATAAGAAAACTTGAACCCAGAATGGGGAACATATCTTTCCAAACCAGCACAATCCTCCAGTACAGGGATCCTGACCCGTCCCATGATAAACATCACAATATTATTATTTTTATCATGACTACTGCTACTATTAGCCAGTCATTCATTCAGCCAGTCATTCAGCAAGCATTCATGTTTAAAGATCAAATTCTAGTCTATATCTGCATGGGGGAGAAAAAGAAACTCACAGGCCTGAGTTCAGTGTTGTTTTCTGTTCCCAAAGCTCTCTGATTGAAGCATTTTTTGCTTATGAATTTTAACAAAGGCTTGATCCTGGGCATGACAATCAGGGACTGGGAAGTACCTAGGTATTTATACATGCGAACCAACAGGTCAGACCTGACTGCTGCTTACTCTTCTGTCTAAAAAGTGAAGCCTTCTTACCAAGAAAGAAAACCCAGGCAGTACCCATACCACCCCCCCCCCCCAGCACCCTCCCTCCAACAGCCCTAATACACACTTCTATTCTGATAATTCCTCTGAGCAACACAGATCACATCACCCATTGTCCTATTACTGAGCCAGCTACCCGATGCTGGTGAGGTTGCTTCCATTGCATTAATTAATTAATTAACTCATTCATTCATTCATTCATTCATTCATTCATTCATCCATCCATTCATTCATTGGCATTCCCTGAGATTCTACCTAGTATCAGACTTTAAGGCAGAGAGATGAAGTGATTTAACCAAGGTCACACAGCTTTATGAGGGACACAAGGGGCAAAAGGCCACACTAGAATGGGAATCCTGACTCCCAGTTCAGCATTCTTTTCTCCAACTCATCAAGGGGGAGTCTACCTTCACTGTGCACACCAAGAAAAATTCCTCCCTTCATTATGACTCTACAGTACCTTATAGAAAAATCTATTATGACCCTGCCCAAAGCTCAGGCCTCTCTCCAGAACTTCAGGGTCATATAGCCATCTGCCTAATAAGCTTCTCCGTTTGTATATCACATGAGCCTCCTACACTCAATACATCCCAGAGCTCAAAATATCCCCCTCCTCAATCCTTTTCTCCAATTTAAGTGATTGGCCCCACCATCCACCATGTTGTTCAAGTCAAGAAAATTGGGTATCTTCCTTGACTTCTTCCTTTACCAAGCAATCACCAAAAATACTCAATCCTACCTGTTAGATATCATAACATGTTGCTAAGATGGAAGTATCTTTGTGTTTTTAGTCTTAGTGCTCAGTTTTAGCGAAGATCTCAAGTCTATAGCTACTACATTTCAATGTAAGGCATGAAATCACCAGGCAGGACTTGCAAAGGGAAACAAGAAAGCCACTTTTGCACTCTTTAGCTCACCTTAAGACAAGAGGGCTACTGGAGGGGTATAGTGACCCAACAGAAGTAACCACCAGATCATCAGGGACTGAAGAAGGATCATAAACAACTGGCCTGAGGAGAGGGACTTGGCCAACATCAACAGATATCCAGCACAAGGGAAGGTATGTCTGAAGAAGCTGACAAGGGCTTGCTAATGCCATCTCACAAAAGTACCCATCACCCAAGACCTTTCCTGTTCCTTTCTTCCTCTCCTTCATCCCGCTCAACTTTGGAGGGCTGAACATCTGGGGTTAGCCAGATGGGGGAAAGGGCTGCAAGGAAAGCTGGAGAAACACAAGTCACCTTGAGCTTATTTGAGACAAGGCTGAGCTAGAGGATGGGGTGGTTTTTACTTTGAAGAGCTTTTATGGCTTTGACTGGATCAGATCTGGTCATTGCTGAACTGAGACTTTTTTGTGACCAGAGTTAATCAGAAAACTTTTAATTTCCTGAGACTTATTAGAAAGTCATGGGGCCTGCCAGAGTTTTTACGCATCTAGATCTAGATCTATAATTTATGTACATCTATCTGTAGGGTCAACGGGGGACAAAAAAATACTTTATAATAGCACCCTGTGGGCACTGCTTATTCACTGTACCTGTTACATAGTTCCCATCTTCACCATCTGGGTCTGCCTATGTTTCTTTATCACCTGCTGCTTCTGGCACAGCCTCAACTACCCTCCAATACCCTGGACACACATCCTCTCTCTGGCATTAGGGTCGTTCCCTGTATGCCTACCTCTGCAGGAAGGTTCCCCCCACCCTTTCTCCTACCTGCGTGCCTTTTGTCCTGGAGGTTTGAGACTTAGTTTTTCTTTCTTCCTTCTGCCTCCCTTCCACTCCCAAAGGGTTAGGTGACTCCCATGTGCTTCCCTGACCAGAACTCCCCTCTGCCAGAGCATTTATCCTCTGATACTGCTGTCTCTACCTTTTCCCCTCCTTCCAAACTGTCTCCTCCTTGAAGGCAGTGCCTGGGCCTTATCCATCTATTTCTAGTGTCCAATGAGTGCTGTTTGGTGGACAAGTAAATAAATGATATCTTTAATGTCTGATGCATATTTCAGAGGACCCAGTGCAAGGCTTATAGTAGGCTCTGAATTCAGATCAAGCCAATTAACTGAATTCTGTATCTCTGCATCTTCTCTGGGCCATACCAGCCATGCTCTTCTCCCAGAGCCAGCATTTTCTGATTTCAAGGTGCCCACAGCTTATAAGCCTGTGTGGAAACCAGTCTACTCAGGACCCAAGGTCTCTGTTCCCAGTGTTTTCCTCATCCATTATGTCAAAGAGCTATTTCTTTAGCTTGTAGCCAAACCATAAACAAAGGCCAGAGGAGCTCTGGGTTATTTTACGATTCCAGTTTAGCTTTTCTCTCTCTCTTTCTTCCTCTTCTTCAACTGCTTCTGCTGCTTCTTTTTTGTAAATTGTTTCAACAAAGCATATTTATTATCCGGCAGGCCAGTAAATTGTAAATAGGGTTTGTTGAAGAATGGTACAAAATTCTCAGGAATTTATCATTTCACAACAACACAAACAACAAACCACATGAAGGAAAGGAAAGGGAACTAATATTTAATGGCACTGAACTTTTTTTGTTAATTTGTCTGCATTCTTCCATGTAACCCTCAAAACAACCCTGTGAAGCAAGTAATATCCTCACTTTACAGATGAAGAAGCTGAGGTTCAGAGTGGTTACATAACTGGGTTAGGGCCCTCAGCCAGAATGATGCAAAGCAGAACTGACACCTAAGACTCTGACACCAGAGACGGGAACAGAGACCATCAGTCAGGGCAGAAGCCTCTGGGATGTTCCTCTTTTAGATTCTGTTAAAAGCTATGTGTCTTTTGGGGCACCTGGGTGGCTCAGTTGGCTGAGCATCTCTTGATTTCAGCCCAGGTCATGATCTCACAGTTTGTGGGTTTGAGCCTCACGTCAGAGTCCTTGCTGAGTATGGAGACTGTTTGGGATTCTCTCTCTCCTTCTCTCTCTGTCTCTCCCCTACTCATGCTCTCTCTCTCAAAATAAATAAACGTAAACAAAAGTTATGAGTCTTCCTTCCAGAAAATGACCTATGCGTCTTTACTCACAGTTTACATAAACCATAAATAGTTCATAGGCTCTTCTTGAAGCCCATCCATAAGCCCCTCAGTTAAGAACCCTTAACTAAAAGAATGAAAGTAGCTATGGGCTTAGCCTGATTGGCTGTCTAGGACACTTTTGTATTGATTTTCCTTATTAGATTGAACTCTTACACTCATGGAATCACTCCATATTAAGACTCTTCCAACCACAGAATTGTGGATTGTTAATTTTATAAACTCATCTAAGCATGGAATTATAAAATTTTAGATTTTAGATTTCAGAATCAGAAAAATCTTAGAACATCATAGCTGGATGGGACCACAGTAGAGATCAAGTCCACCCATGATTTCGTTCCATGGCTCTGACAGGTGGAAGTACTTACTGGACAATGAGGCTAAGAGATGGTCAGGACTCGCTCAAGGTTACCTAGTAATGGTGATGGAGTCAAAATTCAAACCCCGGATGCTGACTTCAGAGCCAGATCATCAGGTTAAAGCCTCACCCAATAAAAGGAAAGCCATGCAGTCTTCATGATGAGGGGAGGGGAGAAAAATGGGGGCAGGAGGAACATCTGTTGAGTACCTATCATGTGCCAGCATTGCCTATGGGTTGGAGACACAATGCATCATCTCACTTTCCCATGAATCCTGCAGCATGAGTATCATTACTATTTTCATTTTACAAGTGGGTAATTGGCTCAGACTGGTGAGGTAACAGTCCAACGTCACACGGCTAGGGAAGGATCGGTGACTGCATCCATTGTTGTATTTCTCTGAAGGAGTGGAGGAGGAAAGTCAGAGAACAACACCCTGATAAAGTTTAGCTGGTGCTTTTCCAGGGAGAAAAATTAAACTGACAAATACATATGTTCTGGTGGGTGGAGAGGCAGACACTATTGCTGGCCTGAATGAAATACCCCTCAGGCCTCCCGTAGTCCTTCTCTGGTCTTATTCTCTCATCCAGCATGCCCCGGATAACTAACGTGTCCTCCACGTACCCTGATGCTGACAAGGGCTGTTCTAGATAGCAGACATAAAAACCGTGCCATGGGAACTACACAACTGCTACTCTGTGAACCGTTGGTGTTGTGAGGTCGGGGCTGTCAACTGTGGTGACTCCACTGAGACTTTGCCCCATGAACCCTACCAACACAGCCACAGCTCTCTTGTTCTAACAACCCCTTCTTAACATAAATGCAGGTCCCCATTCACAGTCACGTAAGCTTTATGATGTTTTAACCAACAGTCACTTAATATTTAGAGCTGACAGTACATGCTCATATACATTATTTCATTTTAACTCCTTGCAGCTCAGTGAGGTTAAGTGTTATGTTCTCCTGTTACAGATGAGGACACTGAGGCCCAATCAGGTGACGAAACTGGACCAAGGTGACACATCTAGCAAGTGGCTGAGCCAGGATTCAAACTCAGATTTGTTTCAATTGAAAGTCTGCTCTTTGCTTAATAACCACACTTCTTCATGACTGTCTCTATTTAATTCCCATAAAGGGGATTAGGAAAGCAAAGGTTTGTAGTCCCTCTGTGAAGGTGATGGGCTCACCTTGGGGAGGTGAGGACTTGCTGAAGGACACTCTTTGAGATGGCGCTGGTGCTGTCATCAGAATCCAGGTCTCCTGACTCTCAGTGTGGAGGACACTTCCTCCCAGACCATATTGCCATTGCCATCAGACTGTGTAATTTCTCTTTCTGATCAGGACGTGGAGCCAGCAGCCAGCGAAGATCAAACTCCGTCTGCCTGAAGTCTCCCTCTCATATGAGAGGAGACACACATTTCAAACAAGAACCAGGTTAAATCGCTCTTAGGTGGTGAGCTGGTCTGGCTTCCCTGGTGCAACTCCTGGGTCCTCTTCTTGTACCCAGATGACGGGACAAGGCAGGGTGGCTCTGATGGCATTTGGTCCACTTGGCTCATGCACCACCTCACTGTTCACTCCGAACTCCTCCCAGTCACTAGCTCCTGCTCCTCACTGACACCCCCATCCAATCCCTTACCAAATCTACATGTATGTGGTTCCCCATTCTACATACTCCCTGGAAGCACCCAGATTTAGGCCAGAATCATCTCCCACCTGGATTGTCAGAACAGCCTCCTATGTGTGTCCTTGCCCAAAGTCTTGGCCCCTTCCAATCTATTCTTCCCACTGTAGTCAGAGTGGCTTTCCACCGTGGTGTGAAACCCTTCTATCGTTCTCCATTGCCTTCATATTCAAGTTCAAATTCCTCACAGTCTGCCACTTCAGTGTCATCTCTTATATCTGAAGTCCTACAGCCATCCTGGACCACCTTCTTCCTCCTGCACACCTTCCTTCCTCCCCTCTATCTGTCATGTCCTCCCTCCAACAGACCCTAGTCCAGTCTGGCTAATTTCTACTCAACCTTAAAAACTCAGCTTAGATGTCACTTCTATTGCGAAGCCTTCCTTGACCTCCCCAAATTGTGCTTGGGTCTCCTTTTACTCCCATACAAAGACATATTTGTCATTAATATGTTCACTGCTATATCCACCATGCCTAGAACTTACCCTAGCTTCTGACAGACACTCATATGTACTTGTTAAGGGAAGTTCCCCATGGCTCTCTGGAATCCCTCCACTACAAGACTCACCATGCTCTATTATAATTGTCTCTTTCCTTTTCTGTCTCCCCAAAAGCTCTGTGAGCCAGGGACCATGCCTTTTGGTTAGTATTTTACCCTGGGTGCCTAGTATGATTCCGGGCACATACTGACAATGTGGTTATTTTGATGCACAAGGACTGGGTGTTGAAGAGAAAACCTGGGCCTGGGGCAAGGGAGGGGCATTCTACTAAGAAACACATTTTCTTTCAACACAAAAGCAGGCGAGGTGCTAAGAAAGCACCTCTGACATCAGAAATCAACAGCAGACTAAGTGCAGGTCTCCTCTGGAGGGACCTACGGCTCACTGGGAACAAGTATGTGGAATCCCTTTGGTACTCATGCTCAGATACTTCTTCCAGGCAACCCTCTCGATCTCCTTTGATCATCCCGGGAGAACAAAGCAAGTGTGGTGTGGAACGCCACCTATACATGTATTACAGTTGTTAGCAGGTCCTGGAGAAGTCATGGGCACACACCAAGTGTGTGTGTGGGGAGGGGCAACGTGACACATAGAAGTGGCCAGGATCCTCTGTCTCACAGCAGAGCCTACTCCCTTGGCCTTGCTAGGCCAAGTAGTTATCAAAGCAGATTTCAAGGTGACTGTCTCAATCTTGGTGACTGCAGGGAAGGGACTCTCAGTTCTTATGATCTCTCCAGTGCTCCACTGGATCCAGAACACTGCTCTAACACCTGGCCTACCTGCTTCTCACCCTTTGGTCAGGGGCCATCGCCCTGCCTCCATGTTCTCAGCAAGGTAACTGGACCCCCCAGGGCCACCAGGCTGCAACCGACTGGGTGGACTAGTCCTGAGTCATGCCCCGACCAGAAAGGATGCTTTCCTGAACGAAATATGGCAGGAACTCCATGAACACTCATCAAGGGTTGAACAAGGGCTAAAAGGAACACTTCTACTTCTAGGGAGAGAGAAATTATACATATATAGAGTTAATATCATCCCTTTCCATTTTGTTCCATCAACTATAATGCTTTCTCTAAGAAAACTAAGTGTTAGGAAAGGAGAAATGGGTCGATCCAAAAACAAAAAGATAAAGGGAAGCAAAAACTGTCACAATCTGTCACAATCCTTATGTATGGACCTTGACATTAAAATCAATACCCAGGGAACTAGAATGACTAAATAATCTCTAGAAATTCAAGGAAGCTAGAAAGTAACCTCTAATAGTTTCATTATGACAAGCGTGGGGGATTTTGGAGAAATTGTAAGAGGAAGCCAAGAGGAAAAGCAAATTGGGGAATGTCAAAGCAGAGAGAAAGATGTGCAGAGGATGGGAAGGAAGGCAGGGAAGACACAGGGGAGGCATGGGGAGAGAAGGAGAGGAGAGGAGGGTGGGGAGAAGAGAGAATCCAGGAGTGGGGGGGGGGGTGGACATAAGAAGCAGGAAGAGAAAAACACAGGACAGGAACGGAGGGGGAGCTAGAGGAGAGAGGACAAGGGGAGGAAAATGGGTGAACAGAGAGAAGAGAAAGATGACACAAGCGTAAAAAGGCGGGAGGTGAAAAGACAAGATATAGTTTTACATGTTCAGGGTTAGAAGGAGTCCAGACCACCCAGGTCTTCTTCAGCAACCAGGGGGATGATCATTCTCCAGCCCATGTGCTTACATACCTTAGATGGTAGAAGACGTACTCCCTCGTGAGGGTGTGGAGGGGAGATAGAGATGGGAGCAGCAGAAGGCCGTCGCGGAGCCAGTTGGGATGGGGTGTGTCCATTAGAAGGGCAAGGGGCAAACAGGACAATCCAAAGATGCCACCAGCATAACCAGCCTCCATTCTCACCCCAGAGCCTCAGCCCTCGCCCAAGCTGAATGTCGGATTCCTGCCTGCCCATTAAATGTTGCCAGACCTGGATACTCGTGGCTAGATGAGGGCTGGCCCAGGCCTGGGGTGGGGGTGGGGGGAACCTGCCAAGGATACAGGCTTCTTCAGTGTAGGGCACAGCAGCTGTAGTGCCCCCGATGATGTAGCTGTAGAAGGAGACTTCGAGGGTGTAGCAATAGGAAGTATGGTCCAGTAGCCCACCAAGGAAGCGACGGCCAGTTCCTGCTTTGACAGCATCCCGGTTAAAGGATGTGCTGGACTGGGAAAGACAAAGTAGGGAGGAGAGAATCAGGGCCAGGCACCTGCTGGCTATCGGATCTTGGGTCTTACTACACCTTTGGGTCTCAGCCTCCTCATCTGAAAAGTGGATATTAACCACACATCACAGAGTTATTATGGGGACTGATTACATAAACAAACAGAATTAAATGAAAGCATCCAGCAGAGTTCTTTGGATAGTAACTGCCATTTAACAAATATTTGTGGGAATTTGAATGGGGACAGATGGAGCAAGGAAACGTAGACAGAGAACAATAAGCAATTATATTGTGATGATAATCAAAATGAAAATTTGGGCAATGCTTGCAACTTTGTAATGTTGCTTCCTACATGGCGTCTCATTTACACTTCAAAATAACCCCTTGACATAGGTGTTGCAATTTTGCCCCTCTGGGTGCGAAAATGAGGCTCACAGAGATGGAGCAGGCAAGTGATACAGCACAGAGTTGAACCGAGGAGTAAGTAACTCCAGAAGCGCTGACACTCCTTCACAATGGCTCCCTCCGCTGGGGGCAGCCGAACTCCAGCTGGATATCACCAGAGGGTAGGGATCATGGTTGTTTCTCCACAAGAGTGTTAGCTTCACCCATGGAGGTGGACAGAGAGAGGACAGAGCCAGCGGGTCAACATCTCAAGTCCTCTGTTCAAAGACAGGCGAGATGTTGGGCAACTTGCCTTACTTGGTTTAGCCTCAGTTTTCTCATCTGTAAAGTGGAGGTGATAATACCATCTCTTTCACAGAACTGTGAGGTAATTCATCTGAGGTTAAAGGACATTCCCTGCTAACCCACAGAGATCTAAGGAAATAAAGAGACTGTGGTTTTAACAAGAGAATGTGTGTCTTGTTCAGCAGAGTATAAGAGAAGAAGGAAAAGAGGGAGAAAGAAAATAGCAAGACAAGGCAGAGATTTAAAGACACATTTAAAGGAAGAGAAACTATGTGCATGCACGTGCATGTGTACATGATACGTGTGCATGTGTGTGCGTGCGTGAATTCTGAGATAAAGCAAGGGACCAGAAAATTAGAACGTCACGTCTGAAAGGACCCTTGAAGTCCATGCAGTGAAATCATTTTAACGTTGGGTACTGAGGATCAGAGAAGAGACAGGGACGGGTGAGGACAGATTACTTTGACCCTGGTCTTGAGCTCTTAAGATGGCTGCAGTGCAGGAACACCATCAGCCAAGGCCAGAAATAAAGCTCCTAGACCGAGCCCCTTTTGTTTGCCCTGGAAACCTCACCCCTGTGAGGGTCTCTGAGGCCTGTGGCCCAGCCTCCCAGGGAATGTGGATCCAGGAGACCACAGCCTGCTCTGAAATTGGAGTGGTTTCAAAAAGCCTGGGGCTAGCCATCCTATGGATTCCTACAGAAACAAGCGTGGTTGTTTCTACCCCAGAGATGTAAATGGGGAGCCACCTGGGTATCTCTTGGGTGCAAAGAGGAGACTGGTCCAGTTCCTTCCGGGTCTGGCATTCAGAACTTCTGAGATTCAAAGCATCTTATCTCATGGAGAAATTCATCATCTCCACTAATGTCCAGGCCTGGAGTAATGGGCAGGCAAGCCTTCAGCTCATCAACTCAAAAATTGCTATGACCTTTGTGGGCCTCTCCCACTCTGGCCATACAGAAATAATAGGCCTTAGAGAATTAGTATCAGAATAAAGGAAAATGTGCAGAAACTCTCTCCCATGTCCCCACACCACATGCTGACTCTACTCCTCATCCTCTCTCCAATACTGCTTCTTGCTGCAAATTATTCTAGCTGCCAGTCCACGGCCGCTGCAGTCTTCTCGGTGTGTGAGGTGGGTAGCAACAACCAGCCTCTGGAGTCTGCTGAGTCCTTACTGTCTGCAGACTCCTTTGCCGTCTATTGCTGTGTTTGTGCTCCCAGGAAGCTGTGATGCAGGCAGGGCAGAACATTATCACCCATGAATTACTGACAAGGAAATTGAGACCCGGAAAGGGTCATGGAGGGAGACAATGGGGAGCATACACTGCCCTCCCTGCTTCAGCAGGTATGTTAGGCTCCTACTAAAAGGGCTGGTGAAAGTAGGCCCTGGGGCAGGGTCCGGTCTGGCACGTGGTGGTGGGCGGGGGGGGGGGGGGGGGGGGCTTGGTGAGTCCCTTGTCTTGCTACTGCTGGGGTCAGACCAACTGAACAAAAAATGCCAGCTCCTCAGAAAGACCACGTGCTGCCTTGGAGTCTCCCTCCTGACGCAATGGGCTGCTTGAGGGCATGGGCGAAGCTCGTTCACCTCTATCTTTATCGCCCACACAGGGCCTGGCACAGAGCTGGCTGGTGGTCTGTGAATGTTAAACCCAGCTGAAGTGAGTGAAGAGGAAGAGAGGTAGGCAGTAAAAGGGAGGGGGCTGGGCAGGAGAGGGGGCGTGCTGAGAGAGAACCCTCAACTTACATAGGAGAAGTCTTCAGCATTCTGGCAGAGGAGCTTGGGGAAAATGGCCTGCCTCTGGAACCGTTCCTCATCCTCAAAGATGTTGCCATACATGAAGCCATTCATCATGGTGGAGTGGGCGTGTATGTCAATATAAAACTCCAGGCTTGTTTTCTGTTGAGAGAAAGGATGACAAATGAGAAGTCTGGGGTCACAGAGCTTGCCTTAAAGGATCAGACACTAAACATGGTGCATGAACGTACTCACACACACACACACACACACACACGCTCACATACTTCCTTCTGAGCCGGGCCTACGTGTCAGCAGATTTAGCAGCCGTCTGCAATGTGATTGGAGGGGTTGAGAGCCGTGAGGATCAATTTCTCCCCACTTTTAACACCATCTGCCCCCAAGGTCTGAGAACACTATAGTTAGTAGCATCCTTCTTCAAGAGGTGAGGGCTTTGTTGGGTTAAGGCTTAATGTTGCTTACCCAGAACAGTTAATACATTCATGACTAAAGGCACTAGCAGACTTTGTTTTTCGGATCAATGAGAAATACGTTTTAGGTAACATAATTGCATTTACATTGGGCTTGCTTATAGTTTTGGCCTGACTGGGCCATTTCTAGCTGAGGAGGTCTGGGGTAGATCACTGCCCTACTCTGAGTCTCAGCTTTCTTTTTTTTTTTTAATTTTTTTTTTTCAACGTTTATTTATTTTTGGGACAGAGAGAGACAGAGCATGAATGGGGGAGGGGCAGAGAGAGAGGGAGACACAGAATCGGAAACAGGCTCCAGGCTCTGAGCCATCAGCCCAGAGCCCGACGCGGGGCTTGAACTCACGGACCGCGAGATCGTGACCTGGCTGAAGTTGGACGCTTAACTGACTGCGCCACCCAGGCGCCCCGTGAGTCTCAGCTTTCTTATTTAGACAAATGGGTATTTTAACTCCAACCTCAGAGAAGTTATACTGGGAACCAAGCACTGCAATAAAAATTACTATCATTTACTGCATATTTAATGCATGCCAAGCACGATTCTGGGAGCTTTATGTACGACATATTAGTTAATTCTTTTATTTAACCTCATTAGATGTTACCACACCTACTCTCCAATAATATATAAATAGTGCATGGAAAAAAAACAATACACACTATGCTCTGTAATCTGTAAAGATGACTTTGACTAGTCTTTCTCTGCTCTCCACTTATACATATTTAAGGCATTCCCTAGCCTGAAACGGTATTATTTGCTAGTGTTTCCACCAAGGAACTCCCTGAAGGTAGGGAGATGTCTCTAAACAGCCCAGTGCCTGGACGTGAAGGATGATACTCAGGCGCTGTATGCAGAATGACTGCACAGGCAACCCCAGGGAGATTGCCCTAGACACCAGAATGGACTAGCAAGAATTAGGGAATTTTTTTGGCCCATAAATCTTTCATGTTCCTCAAATCTGACTTTCTCTTCCAAGATATCAGCACAGTGTATACCTGATCATCCTTTCTGAGAGTAGCAGAGGCTCCAAGTATGAAAGAGACTTGTCCAACCTGGCATAACTAAGACTAAAAAAGCCCAGGTCTCCTGATCCCTGGTGCAGTTAACTTATCGCCATCAATGGCCAACTCTAGAAACAGTCATGGAAAAATCTGGCCACCTTTCCATCCCTTTTCTAGTGTGTGTTCCTGGGAAAGAAAGTCCACACTTAGAAGAGCTCTCTCTCTTTGGGACACTTTGAAACGAAGTTAGCACCAAATGAAAACCATGTTGCTTCTAGAATGTGGGCCTGGTGACTGTCATTTCATTTGCCTCAGAGTTGGAGTGAAAAATTACCTCTTGCTGAGCTCCCAACTCTCTGGGTAGCATAAGCTGTCTTTTGAGAGATACAAGATGCACTGCTCTGTGTGATATTAAACTCATCATTTTCAGCTTTGGAGGTGGAATACACAACGATTCAACAGGAGCCCTATAAAAGTCATCTTCACAATTTTATTTTCTTCAATTGTCTGTCTTTTCCTCTGAGCTTTTGATGAGTTGCAGAGGAAAGGAGGAGGTAGAGAGATGACTTAAGAAATGTGTAAGGAGAGGCTGCAGTTTATATCTCTGAACACCCAAACTGGAGAGGGTCTTAGACACCAGCTGCTTTGACCTTGTCTGGCTCGGCGCTGTGTGGGGAGCTTGCTTGTGTAGGGCTGGCCAGCGAGTTAGCGAAGGAGTAAGAATTAGAACCTGGTTCTTCTGATAACATTCTAGAGTGGCTTTTACTGCCCTATTCTGACACCTGGCACCTAATGTGATTTCACTTTAAAAAACCAGCAAGTACTATTGATTGATTTACATGGTTCAAAAGTCAAAAAGACATGAAAGAATTTATAGGGAGAAACCTCCGTATCGCCCCTATGAATCTCCAGGCACCTGGTTTCACTCCCCAGAGGCAATTCATGTTACTAGGTTCTCACATATGCCTTTCAGAGATACTTTATGCACAAACAAGAAAATATCCACCCTCTCCCCGACATTCTCAATACACACACATGGTAACACGCTAAACACACTCTTCAGATCTGCTCCTTTCTCTTAACATGTCTTGGAGGTATTTTTTCTCAGTACATAAACAATTACTTCATTCTTTTGAAAAGCCCTATATAAACTATTTAGCCAGCCTCCTATTGGCAGGCATTTAAATTATTTCCAACCTTTTCCTGTTACCAGCAATGTCTTGGTGGTTCACTCTGTATATACGCTAGCTCACCTATGTAATTGTATGTAAGATAAATTTCAAGAAGCAGAATTTCTGGGCCCCTGTGCATTTGCAGTGCTGATTAACACTGACAGACTGACTCTCTCAGAAGGACCAATTTATACCCCTAGCAAAATATTCAATGTTTCTTTTGCAATTACACTGACAACAAGGGTGGAATGAAACTTTTTGATATTCATCAATTTGGTGGGTGAAAAATGATATTGAAGATTAGCTTTAATCTGAATTTCTCTTAGTATAATTCTCTTTTATTACATGGTTAAGTGTCTTTTCATATGTTTATGAACTATTTGCATTTTATTTTCTTTGAATTGTTAATTTTATCTGCCCATTTTGAAAGCTGGATTGTTGGCTTTTATGTGTGGTATAAAAATATTTTTGCTCAGTTTGTCATTGTTCTTTGACTTTACTTCTACTAGTACTTTTTTCCATGCGGAAGTTTTTAAATGCTAATTTAAAAAAAAAATTTTTTTTTAACGTTTATTTATTTTTGAGACAGAGAGAGACAGAGCATGAACGGGGGAGGGTCAGAGAGAGGGAGACACAGAATCTGAAACAGGCTCCAGGCTCTGAGCCGTCAGCCCAGAGCCCGACGCGGGGCTCGAACTCACGGACCACGAGATTGTGACCTGAGCCGAAGTCGGCCGCTTAACTGACTGAGCCACCCAGGAGCCCCTTTAAACGCTAATTTTTTAGGGGCACCTGGGTGGCTCAGTCGGTTGAGCGTCCGACTTCGGCTCAGGTCGCGATCTCACTGTCAGTGAGTTCGAGCCCCGCGTCGGGCTCTGGGCTGATGGCTCAGAGCCTGGAGCCTGCTTCCATTCTGTGTCTCCCCCTCTCTCTGCCCCTCCCCCGTTCATGCTCTGTCTCTCTCTGTCTCAAAAATAAATAAAACGTTAAAAAAAAAATTAAAAAAAAATAAATGCTAATTTTTTATACAGATTTATCAATCTTTTCTTTTGTGGTTTCTGGGTTGAACTCTTTCATTGTTTCTTCTATTATTTTTATCGTTCTACTTTTTATAGTTAAAAATTTCATTTCAATTTTGATTTATGTGGAAGTAGGCTGTGAGGTAAGATTACACTTTATTGTCCCACAGTATTTATGAAATTGTGTATCTTTTCTCCACTGACTTGAAAAGCCATCTTTACCATATACATTTTTTTGGTACGTATTTGGGTTTATTTTTGGACTTTTCATTCTTGTCTAATCATTTCTCTATTCATTATAACACAGTTTTAATTATATTAAGTTTATAATGTATCTTATTTCATTTATATGTTTAAGTGTAGTTATCACCTGTCACTATGCGACACTATTACAATACCATTGACTATATTCCTGATGCAGTACCTTTCCTCCTCATTACTTACTTATTCCATAACTGGAAGCCTGTATTTCCCACTCCCCTTCACTCATTTTGCTCACCCCCTGCCCCAGGCAACCACCACTAGTTTGTTCTCTATATTCATGGGTCTGTTTCTGGGTTTTTTTTTTGTTTTGATTTTTAGATTCCATATATAAAGTGAAATCATGTGGTATGAGCTCTGACTTATTTCACTTACATAATGCCCTCTAGATCTACCCATGTTATCATCTGTTATCACAAATCCCAAGATCTCAAGATCCCATTCCTTTCTATGACTAAGTAATATACCAATTTATATATATATATATATATATATATATATATATATATATATATCTTAAAAGATATATTAAAAGATTAGCTTTTAATCTTAAATATTAAAAGATTAGCTTTTAAAACACGCACTCGGCATGTTTGAATATATATATCTTAAAAGATATATATATATATATATATATATATATATATATATATATATCTTAAAACTTTTTTTAATGTTTATTTTTGAGAGAGACAGAGACAGAATGCGAGTGGGTTAGGGGCAGAGAGAGAGGGAGTCACAGAATATGAAGCATGCTCCAGGCTCCAAGCTGTCAGCACAGAGACAGACGCGGGGTTGGAACTCACGAGCTTGAGATCATGACCTGAGCTGAAGTCAGACACTCAACCGACTGAGCCACCCAGGCGCCCCTATATATATATATCTTTATCCATTCATTTATTCATGGACACTTGGGCTGCTTCCATACCTTAGCTATTATAAATTAATGCTGCAATAAACACAGGGTGTACATATCTTTTCAACTTAGTGTTTTATAATGCATTTTAATATTTGAAAGGCTATTATCACCTCACTATGCTTCTTTTCCCAAATTTTCTTTACTGTCTTGCATATTTTTCTATGTGATCTTTATAATCAGCTTGTTTAGTTTTTTCTCCCCAAACCCTGTCAATATTCTCAATATTTGAGAATACTATTCTCAAAAATATAATCATATAGGATTTTTGTATTACCATACGAAGAATTGACTTAGAAGTTGGAGCCTTCTAATCCACGAATATGTTTTGACTTTCCATTTATTCAAATTTTCTCTTGGGTACAGTAGGAAATTTTCAAAGTTTTTGTTTTTGTTTTCATATAGACCCTGAACATTTATTTTTGATGCCAAGGCAGTTTATATTTTCACTCTCTGCTGTAATTACGATGCTTTCTTCCATTAACTCTTCTAACTGATGGTTCTTTATAAATATAAAGGCTCTTGTTCTCGATATATTAAATTTATATCCGACCCCTCACTAATTCTATTATTATTTGCAGTAATTTGTTGTTTAATTTTTTTGGATTTTCATTTGTTTATTCAACAAATAATCACTGGGTGCCTACGATGTGTCAGACAGTGTTCTAGGCATTGGGGTATGCACCAGGGAATGTGCTGGGTGCTAGGGATAGAGCAATGAACACAACAGAAAGTTCTTGAACTTGAAGAGTTTATATTCTTTGAGGAGAGAAAGGGAATAAACAAATCAATTAAGAAATATACAGGATGTCAGGAGGCATTAGGGCCACGGAGACAAGTAAAGTAAAGAAATGGAATAGAGGTCTTGAAAACTAGCAACATGAATGGAGCAGGAGAGGTAGTCTTGAGGCTATCAGTTAGAAGAGTCTTTCAGGTAGAAGGAGAAGTCAATGCAACATGCCACATAATGTGACACGCACTTGGCATGTTTGAAGAACAGCGAGGAGGTGAGGATGCCTGGAAAGAGGGAGTGAGTGAAGAAAGGGGACATACTTTCCAGGTTTGTAAACTTATTACTTGCACATAGGAATTCTATCTCATTTCCCCCGTAGTTTTTATGCTTCTAATTTCTTGTTCATGTACTACATTGAGTAGTACTTACAAAACAATGGTAAAAGATTAGTTTCTAAGACCACTTCCCACTCTGAGACTCTAGGGGCTAGAACTGGAGTAAAAAAAAAAAAAAAAAAAAAAAAGGAAATTTATCTGAATAGGGGTCTAAGTTTGAGGTCTTAGTTTTTTTTCCTCTCCACTGCACATATCCACCACTTTGTTGGGAATACCAAAGACCACAAATACTAATTCCAGCCATGTCCTTATTATGTTCTCTATCTAAACTGGCTTTATGGACTCATGTGGTCCAGTTAGATGGAACATGGAAGGCAGGGGCAGGGTTTCTACACAATCTGTGCCTATGGAGAAGTGGAAACTCTTCACTGTGCCTCAATTTCCTTATTTTATTTTTAACTTTTTTAATGTTTATTTATTTTTAAGAGAGAGGCAGAGTTCAAGCGGGGGAGGGGCAGAGAGAGTGGGAGACACAGGATCTGAAGCAGGCTCCAGGCTCTGAGTTGTCAGCACAGAACGCAAAGAGGGGCTTGAACTCATCAACTGTGAGATTTTGGCCTGAGCTGAAGTTGGATGCTTAACTGACTGAGCCACCCAGGCGCCCCTCAATTTCCTTATTTTACAGGTGGTTGTTGGATGAGACAGAGGCGCTATGACTTCCTTAAACTTGTCATGATTTCTTCTTGTCCTCAGTTAAAATAAATCCCTCATTCTTCTTCAAACAGCTGCTTGCTTGGGCCTTGGTATCAGCACTTGTTATTCTATACCTAATCTGGCTGATAAGTATGTCTGTGAGTCTATGAGGACAGGGACCACGTTGGATCCAGGTGTCATCACCTTTACCTGTTCCACTACAATAGCTTCTTACCTGGCTCCCTTGCTGTTCAGAGTGACTTTTTAAAATGCAAATAAATGTCACTTCCCTAGTTAAAACTGTTCTGTATTTTGGGGAAGCCGGGTGACTTAGTAGGTTAAGTATATGACTTTCGATTTCAGCTCAGGTTACATGAAGCCCCACGTTGGGCTCTGCACTGACAGTATGGAGCCTGCTTGGGATTCTCTCTCTCCCTTGTCTCTGCTCCCTCCTCACGCACACATGTGCGCGCGCGTGCACACACACACACACACACACACACACACTCTAAAAATAAATAAACTTAAAAAAAAAACTGTTCTGTATTTCTCTACTGCTCACATGATAGAGTCCAAGCCCCTTAATAGATTTTATTTTATTTATTTAAAAAAAAAATTTTTTTTAACGTTTATTTATTTTTGGGACAGAGAGACACAGAGCATGAACGGGGGAGGGGCAGAGAGAGAGGGAGACACAGAATCGGAAGCAGGCTCCAGGCTCCGAGCCATCAGCCCAGAGCCCTACGCGGGGCTCGAACTCACGAACCGCGAGATCATGACCTGAGCTGAAGTCGGACGCTTAACCGACTGAGCCACCCAGGTGCCCCCCTTAATAGATTTTAAAAGGGCCTGTGTGATCCAGTCGCTGTCCCCTGTCTAGTCTCAGCTCTTGACATTTCTGGTCTCACACTGTCCGCTCCAGTCCTGTGGAATGACCGGCAGTACCTCGCACTGCTATGCTCATGACTCCGGCTTCACATTTACACACAATAAATATCTCCTTTGCCCAGGATACAGTTTCTCTTTATCTGGCTAACTTTGATACAAGCTTAAAATGTGAAGCAGAAACTGAATGGATGCTCATCAGTCTCATTTCCTTTTCCTGGACCACGGAGGACACTTCCCAGTCTCCTTTGCTATTTGGCTGGGATCAAATGGGATGTCAGCAGTGGTGACAATTGCCACTTCCAGACCTGACCATAACACTCATACACAATCACCCACATTCTCTCTTGTTCTTATGCATGGAAGTTACATGTAAAAACAATGGTGTCATAAGAAGGAAGAAGCCTATGTCCCTGAGTCACCACTGGGAGGAAAGTGGCCAGGAAAGCCTTTTGACCTGCATCAGACTATGATGACATTTCATTGTATTAAGCCACTGAAATTTGGGGATTGCTTATTATAGCAGCTAATATTATTCATCTGACTAGTATAAAATCTCAGTTCAGGGGCACATGGGTGTCTCAGTGGGTTAAGCATTTGACTTCGACACAGGTCATGATCTCAACGGATCATGGGTTTGAGCCCCGCGTGGGGCTCTGTGCCGACAGCTTAGAGCCTGGAGCCTGCTTCGGATTCTGTGTCTCTCTCTCTCTCTGCCCCTCCCCTACTTGTGTGTGTGCTCTCTCTCTTTCTCTTTCTCTCTCAAAAATAAATAAACATTAAAAAATAAAAATAAAATCTCAATTCAAATAGCCTATTTTATTCCTCTGGATGAGGTAACAGCCTCCTTTGTGCTCTCATAATTCAAGGTACAGCTCTCTCTCTCTCTGAGACAGTGGCATACAAATGCTTTGTTTATTCCCATCTCCCATTCAGGGCAGGGACCATACATTGTTGGGTTTTTAAATCCACAGGACTAGAACAAGGCCTGGTGTATGGTAGGTTATCTTTAAAGGGTCGGCAAAAGAATGAATAGAAAATAAAGTGATGGAAGAATGAGTGAATTATATGACCAAACAGGTGCATCTTAAGTTTTTCCCAACAGTCAAATGAGGTACCTTTCTGTGGCCAAGCCAGAGCACAGGGTGTGTTGCTAATACAGGGCCCTTAATTACAACCTGGGACTGAGATTAGAAGTGAAAGAAAGCATCTCTGTTCTTTCCTTCCAAACTTAAGAACCTTAATTAAAACCAAGTGATGAAGGGCCATCCCCTTGCCAGCAGCCAACAGCTCATCCTGCTATCAGGGGCTTGAAGAGTAAATTAAAATCAGTACCAATAAAATTAAAACTACCTTAGGGCATATTTGCAACATAATTTAGTGTGGGGTTTGCTTCCTCCTAGACACCAGGGAGGAAATGGGTTGTTTCTTCCCCCCTACATTCTGAGCTGCTTCCCTGCTTCTCAAATCTGAGCTTGGTGCTGTGCTGTGGTGCTGACTCCTTCACATTTGAACAGCTCTTCAGGGTTTATCACATATTCAACCCAGCAAAGGAAGGGAAATCGGACCCAGGAAGGGCAGCGGGGTTTCTCTCAGGCTTGGCGAGCAGAAAGGAACTGAAGCTTGGCAGGGATAAGGACAAATGGGAAGGGTGAGCTGCTTTGTTATCCCTACTCAAGGAGGAGGGGGCTGAAGCTCGGAGAGCAGGGAGCGTAAGTAGCCAGCCCTGCATTATGCAGCAGGAAGTGGCAGAGCAGGGGCCTGGGTCCTTCTGGTTTCCAGACCGTGCTCTGCATCCTGCTGTGCTCTCAGGGGCTTATAGTCTAGCAAGGCAATCACGCTGATCTTAGGAGGGCAAGACCTCCTAAGACTATGCAGTTTCCTTCATCCCTGGGCTGAGGGGCTGGGAGGTCTGCGGACTGATCCTCACAGGCTTGGCCTCTAGAATGGCACTGGGAGGCTGGGTGGAGGGGCAAGCAGCATTCCAGACCTTCCAGACAGCTTCCTCGCTGAGATGTGCCCCAGGGAGCTGTTTCCCCATGGGCCTCAGGCAAAAAAAAACACCCCAAATCTATTTATTATCAACGAAAGTATTTCCCTGTGTTTTTTAAAGTCAAAGTAGGAAAAAAAAATTCAGCACAATAAATATGAAGCTAAAGGAAAATAAAAAAGGTAAAGCAGATGCTTATGGAAGTCAGGGTACATGTCCTAAGGCAGAAGAATTTTTCAGAAAAACTGAGAACTTTTTCTTTAAAAACAACTGAGCAAATCAAGCAAACAAAACAGTGTCACTGTTTATCATGCATAATCTTGATCTCTGAAGCAGCACATTTAAGGCTTCTCTGCTCAGGTGCACCCTGAATATGGCTGGACAGCACTTCTAGTCACAAAAACAGGATTGGTGAGTCAATGGGGGGCAATAAGAAGAACAGGTGTATAGGACGCCTGGAGAGCTAGCCTAGGGCATGGGGGATGGGCTCCGGTACTTCCTTTCCTGCCTTTCTCCATCTTCTGCTCCCACCCTACCTGCAACTTCCCCAGCACACATTCTCCTACTCCATGCTTCTGTGCCTGCCATTCCTGCAGGTGGGAATGCCTGTCCCTCCCATCCCTTTCCCCCTGATGGTAACAGCTTGCTCATCTTTCACTACTAGGCCCAATGGCTCTTTGTCCAAGAAGCCTTCTTTGACCCTCTCAGGGACAGCAGTTCTCTTTTCTGGACTCCCATAGATTTTAGAAATATCCCTGTGATAAAGTATTTGTCATCCAGTTTATTCATTCATTCATTTATTCATTCATTCATCTGACAAATATTTGCTGTGAACTTACTGTTTCTAGGACCCAGAGTTGAACAAAACAGACAAGGTTCCTGACTTCGAGGAGCTAATGGGGATGAAGACCGTGAACAGCAACTAAACAAGGTGATCCCAGATTTGTAATACATGCTCAGAATGCACTAAGGGGAGCCGCAGGATGGCGAGTAACCGAGTGGATGGGGACCGGGTCTATTTTAGTTGGTGTGATCAGGAAAGACCTCTGACATGTGAGCTGAGCCTTGAAGGATGATAAGAATGAGCTGTTCAATGAGGCTGGTGGGAGAGTTCTGGGCAAATAAGGACCTGCAAGCAAGGACGAGTGTGGCACTTCCAAAGACCAGAGGGATGGCTCACGGAGGGATTGTGATGAACACTGAAGGTGTGCCTGGGGAGGTTCATAGGATGCAGCTCACTCAGAGCTTTGTAGCCTGGGGTCAGAGTTTGGAGCTTGTCCTATGTACAATGAAAAGCCATTTTAACAGGGAATGTTTAACAGGGATTCCCTTCCCTGTAGTGCAGATAATGGATTTGAGGGACCTGTGTGGAAGCTTTTGAACAGCTCCCTCTAGAAACCATAGGAGCTTAAATGAGAGTGCGCTGGTGGTGATGAAAAGAGAAGGGAATATTTGATCAATCTGTTGGCCTCACCTCTGTAGGACCTGTGCATGGATTGTATGCAGGAGAATCAAAGACAGATATAGGGTTTGTGACTTGAGCAACTGAGAGATGGAGAAGACTGGGACGGAGACCAGCTGGGCTGGTTGTCAGAGATATCTCTGCTGTTTGAAGCGGCTGGTGGACACCAGACTGGGCGTGTCAAGTAGGCAGTTACACATAAGACCCTGGGGCCCTGGAGAGAGGGCTGTCCTAGAGGTATGAACATAGGCCTGGTTAGCACAGCGGTGTCTCTGGGGCCCCTTAAGCTGAGAGTTTAGGTAGATGATGAAGTGAAGGAGACTATGGAGTAGCAGGGAAATAGGAGGGAACATGGACAGTGTGGTTTCAAGAAAACCAAGAGCAAAAAAAAAAATGGTTTTAAGAAGGAGGGAGTAGTTTGTGAAGAACCCACTAAGGTCTAAGACCATGTCTGGTTCACTCCTGTATCCCCAGGGTGTATCATAGGGCCTACCACACAGTAGGTACTCAGGGGACATTTGCTGAGTGACTAAGTACATCATGAATGAATGAATCCAGGTATCCTGGCCTCAGAGAAAGGGGCAGAGGAAGAGATATGGTATTAGGAGTTTTAGGGCCTAGATTCTAACTCAAGGAGGTATGAAAGGAAGATAGTAATAACAACATAGTGCTTACCACCACCCGTTTACTCCTGCCACAACCCCCTCAGATAGAAACATCATTTACAAATGAGGAAACTGATGAATAGCAAAGTTGAGGTAACCTGCAAAAGAACCCCCAGGTTACACAGTGGGAACTGGCAGAACCCAAGCTGACTGGCTCTGTGGTCCATGTTCTTAACCATGACATCATCAAAAGCAACTGACATTTATTGAGT
This sequence comes from Leopardus geoffroyi, assembly GCF_018350155.1. Taxonomy (NCBI): domain Eukaryota; kingdom Metazoa; phylum Chordata; class Mammalia; order Carnivora; family Felidae; genus Leopardus; species Leopardus geoffroyi. Next base: position 38,544,246 of record NC_059328.1, read on the forward strand.
GCTTCCTATTTGTGGCCTTGTAGCAATTCTGGTAACAATCCTATGAGTTAAGTACTGTTATAATCTCAGGAGGAAAACAAAGCAAAAAGCTTGCAAGTGGCAGGGTTGAGATTCAAACTCAAGTCTTTCTGACCCTAGGGCTAAGCTCTTCATCTCTAAGCTACTTATAAAGGCCCAGCCTCTCCATCTGAGGCCTCTTTCAGGACAAAGGAAATTTGTGAGTCATGCACGCGTGTAGGGAAAAATCACCAGTAGCAGCAAGATGAGGAATAAAAACATTTTCCTACTTCCAATTTGTCTCTTACAATCCTACCCTCCTTAGAAGTGAAAAGTAGGATCTGCATGTAAATAGAGCCATTTCTGCATCTCCTCCTTCTAATAAGCTAGGAGGAAGCTTTCCTCTTTTTCTACCTCCTCCTTCACCTTTGCCCTAAAAAAGGGAGAGAGACCAGAGGCTCAGCACAGATGGTCTGGGTTCATAACAGATCTTCCCAGGGCAAAAAAGTCCTGGTCTGTCTCCTACTCTCCATAGCAGTGATTGGTGAACCCAACGTTGACCGTCACAATGATGATGATGACAGAAGAAGTGTAGTCATGGAGTAGGGTGGTTTGGGGTTCTGTAGACTTGGCTTTAAGTGTCAGCTTAGCCATGGGTGAGCTTTAGGACCTGTAGAAGTTACTTTCCCTCTCTGAGCCTCAGTTTCCTTGACTAAAAAGTGAGGATAATAATTCCAACCTCAAAGGATTGTCATGAAGTTAAATGAAGTACCTGGTTTTGTGCCTAGCAAAATGTCTGGCAGTTTATACACTTTCAATACATATTTTTCAATTATACAGTGATAGATACTATGAGGAGGTGCTGTGCATGGCACCACAGATATGGACCTCCTTGAGCTCAAAACCCTGCAAGGAGGATGGACATTTTAAAACTGTGTATACAATGGAAGATTTGAAGAGACATACAGGATTTATAGGAACACAGAGCTGAGTGGTGGTTGGGGACCCAGTTTACATAAATGTAAATTTCTTCCCTGTTCAATGGGATGTCTATTGACGATAACCATTGTCTTACACATTTGTAGAGTTTATAAACCATTCTCACACCAATTAGCTCATGTGATTCTCTCAACAATCCACTGAAGTAAATGGGAGCTTGGTTTCTCAGAGAATCTCAGAGCCAGGCTTTTCAAGATCTCATAGCAAAAAAGGAACTCAGCTGGATTCTAAGTTACATCTCACTGCATCCAAAGCCTTTGCTTGCTCCTTACCCTTGGGGGTCACCCCAGGTGCTCACACCTACATCAAGAGTGGACACAGATACAAGTGGAAAAGCCAGACCTCCCTGCAGAAAGCCCCAGTCTGAGCAGAAAGACGAACTAAGAAGAGAATGGAGATATAATATGTAAGCTTGTGAGAGCCGAGGGACATTTTAATTTCATAATTAAAAGTTAATGTTGCTTCATTATAAATCAAAGGCTGATGAAACTAGGGCACCCCCAGGAACATGTTAGGAACTCAATAAATATGTGTGGCCTGAATGCTTGGAGACATCTCCTGTAGGAGGTTGTTAGCTGATCCAGGGAGATAAAAATATACGTCTAATCACTGAGCTGGGGTTTGGGAAGTCCTCAGTAAATCTTAATTCTTTTCTTGCCAGGAAACTCATCTTGGCTCTCCTACTAACCTGCTCTGTGACCCTAGAGAAGTTTCTTTCCCTCTCTTCAATTCATTCATCCCTCTTCTTCATTCATTTAGAGAATGGATTTGGTGACTTTTTGTGGCCCATTATACCCTGAGAGTCATATCTTTCAATTGTCTGATCTTTCTGCTTTGCACTGTTTTTTTGTTTTTTGTTTTCCTCTCCTTCCTTTGGCCTCTGAGGACAGATTCTGTCAGTTTCCCACCTTATCTGCTTCAAGACCTGAGTCCATGGTCCTTTTCCTTGGCATGGCCGTGTGGTGAGAGCCTACTGTAAGACTGAAGTTCAATTATTTCCCCATTAAAATGAAATCTTCCCCTTTGGCAGGGTAGGCATTGCTGTTATTCAAAGAAGTGTTCAGGGGTGCCAGCATTCCTGCTGTAACTATGTACTTTATCTTGGAGAAAAATAAAGTGGTTCCTGGCTGCTTTATTCAGTGTGGGTAGCTGAGGATGGGGTGGTGGGGAGAAAGGTGCAGACAGATCCTGTATTTGCTCCTCTGTTCCTTCTCCCCCTCTCTCATCTTGCCCCTCTTTCTTCTCTCTTTTCATCCCTTCTCTCCTCTGGTCCCCCCTTCCCACCTCTTCCTTTCCATAGTGTGGTTGGGGGGAAGACAGGCAAGGGAACAAGTACATCAGTCTTTCTTTCAGGGACTCAGAGAGATATATGTGGAGACTGGGTGAAGATACAGCTGAAGGAACCATCAACTTATTGGGTGGTCAGGAAAGACTGTGCAGAGGAGGTAGCTGTTGAGCAAGGTATTGAAACACAAGAAGGTGTTCACCAAGTGGATGAAAAGGAAAAGAGCCCCCAATGGGAAGAAAGACATTTTAGACAAAGGGAGCTATGTGAGCAAAACTCACAGGACCCAAACCACCGGGCCCACTAAGGGACATATAACGTGTTTGGCATGATGGAAGAGTATGATGAAGAGGCTTCCTTGGAGTCATCATGGAAGGCCTTGTAAGCCACTAAGGACTTTTCCTATAAAGTAGAAAATATAGAGAAGTATTTTATGAAAGTACAACTTGATTATGTTTGCACTGCATTCTAGAAAGATTTTTCCGGAGGCTTTGTTGAGGAAGAATAAGAGGTTATAAGACTCAAAAGCATGTGCAATAGTTAGGGCATTTCTGTTATAGTCCAAGTGGGAACTGACTGAAAAATAATAAGCTTCTGAATTCAAGCAGGGGCAGGGAGGGAGAGAAGAAGGGTACGTATTTGAAACCTATGGTAAAATAAGACTGACAATGCTGGACATGGGACCTAAATTCAGACAGAAACCTAAATTCAGGTTTCCGGCTTGGGTGGCTGAGTGGAAGGTGGGGCCATTCCCTGAGATTTGTGCTGCCATCATCTTTTGGTGTGATGGAGGTTTGCCTCCTAGGTACTTGTCTGCAGTTGGAGGAAGATGCTGTCAGAAGGTCTATGGTCTTGGATTGTGACATTTTGATACAAATGAATTGATTTTTCCCTAAGCATGGCTATTTGAGCAAAAGTAACATATTTCTCCATGTAATCTATGTGTTGCCTATAAATCTGGAGCTCCTTATCAATACAGGTAAACATAAGCATTGTGCATTTTCATTGTATATAAAATCAGAACAAGAGTTTTTAAAAAAACCAAACACCTAAATACACATATTCAAACACTTGGGTGCCCCAAATGGGATGAGAGCAGGGGTGTTCTCAAGCCATTCCTTTGCTACAGGTTTTCTTTCCCTCTGAACAGAAGATTTTGGTTGTTACGGACCACATCACTCAGCCAGAGAGCAGCAAGGAGGGAGGGGGCAGTTTGAGAGTCAAGCAATGGTTGGACAAGGAGGTGTGGGGACAAACCAGGCTTTATCTCCTGGTTTGAAGGCAAATGCCAGAACAGGGCAGGCTCCTTCACCCACATCTATATCCACATGAAAAGCCTTGATTAAAATCACATAGAATTAGTTTATGGCTTCTCTGGTTTTTGAATGGTCTGGAGTTTTGCTGGGTGGATCCTTTTCTTTGACACAAGAAATACTATACAAGCGACACAACTTGTTTACAGTCATTGGCTCATTTTGTCTCATTGTCTCATTTCCATTTTACAGATGAACACACTGCTCGAGATTACACAGCGAGGAAGCAGCAGAGTCAAGGATAAAACCCGTATCTTCTGGCCACAGTACAAGTTACTCTGCTATATCATTATGCTTTGATCCTCTAATTTTAGGGTCTTAGGGGAGCCCAAAGGGTGAATTAACACAAGGCATGGGAGGTATCTGGGTGTATGAGTATCCAATCCTCAATGACCTGCCTCCACCTCCAACCTCATTTCCTGCCATCTGCTAACAGGAATCCAATGCTTTCACCATGCCGAACTGACAGCTTCCAGACATGCTCTTCTGTGCCTTCCAATGTTTCCTTATGTTGTTCCTCCAGCTGAGAAGGCCTTGCTCTACCTAGCCATTCTCCAGGGCCCGGTACAAGCTTCTCTTTTGCTGTAGAGACTTCCTTAACCCATCTGGATATGTCTGACCATGCCCTCTTTCATTGACATCTCACTCGGCCCTACATTTTTATTATACTCATCTCATGATGTCATTCTTATGGTGGTGGCACCTATATCGTCCACTGGGCCAGGCAGTGGTCAAGACCGGAAATCTCTGTGCTTCTAACCCCCAGCACAGTGCCTGGCACATAGTAAGTGCTGAGGAAATCCTTGATGAATGAGTAGATGGTTGAGTTAAGGATGGAGAAGAAAACATTCCTGAGCAGAGACCACCCCCACCTTTGATCTTCTGGGAGAACTGCCTTTGTAGAATAGGGAACAAAAAAGGCAGGCATCAAAGGGATACAATGGATAAAACATTCTTTCCTGTTCTCTCTGGTTCCTTCCTTTTTATTTTTCTTCTTGCTATTGGAACAAAAATGAAGAGTACATCATAAGCAAAGCTGTATTTTCTGTTTATTGCCACCAGGTTAATAACAGTAATGGTGCAGGAAGAAAATGAGGTGTTATGTAAAATCCTGCATTGCAGATTTTGCTGCTGATGTAAAGAACTCAATAAAGTGTAACACTTTAATCATAGAGATAAAAATCACACAGCAGCTTTCCCACAGGCTCCAGGAGCCCAAGACAAAATAGTTGTGGGGAAATGAGAGATGAGAGAAGAATATTATCAGCCATCGGAAAAATTATGTTTGGGCTTTTGTGTGTGTGTGTTTTTCCTTCATCTCTAAAAAATGGAATAAGATTTTTCTATCTTCTTCTAAGACATCTTGTATGAATTTCTGTATTCTCTGGAGGCTATACTCAGATTTCTGGGGGAAGATTTGCTCATTCTTTGTAAAAATTGATTTGTTTAGGGAGAACTGAATTCCTGCCTTTTAGGTGATTCTGTGGCCTTTAAGAAAACAGGGGCTGTCTCTAAAAAATGAAAGCAGGATTGGGATGGAGGCAAGAAGGTTGGTGATAGTAAAATCTCTATTTTTACGATGGTCTTGCAATGCAGAGAAAATATCATAGCAGTGGACAGAAGCTCTTGTTAGGGAACTTGGCCAAACTTCCAAAATGACCTTCTTGCCTCTGTGCCCCAGTTTTATCCTTCTTCAAACAAGGACTCTCACTAGATGCAAAGAACACTCTAAAGGTTGTTCCAGCTCTGATGCTTAACTATCTGTGAGGCTCTGGGCAAGGAGGCCACCAGTTTGGCTTACTGACATTGGCTATTGTGGTTCTGAACTCCTGAGTAGCCACCCAGCTGACCTGTTTGCACTCCAACACCTCCTTCCCTCCCTTAGCACCCAGATCCACTCTCCATCCTGTAGCCAGAATGATCAATTTATAATGAGAGAAAATGATACATACACCTTGGAGTGAGACTGGGGTAAGTGCCAATAGGAAGCCCATCAGGCAGGAGCATGCCTAGAGAGTTCACTGAAGAACAAGCTAGCCAGTGTCCCCGGAGAAGAGTGAGTAGAGTCATGGGAGACATGTAGACAGATAATGGAGAGCCAGATCAAGTGGGTCTCACAGGCCATTGAAAGGGTTTCACTGCCCCATGTGTAGTCCCTGAGTGCCCTTGGAGACAAAGGGGGTGTAGCTGATGTCTGCATATAGGAGACACTGCTATGAGGCAGCATGAGCAGAGGTCATGAAAAAAGAAGCGTTTTGGAATTTGAGATCTAGGCTCAAACCCTGAACTGGCTGTGTGACATTGAAGGAGTCTCTTCATTTCTCCAAGTCTCAGTGTCCCCTTGTCGGCAAACAGGAGGTAATGATAAGACCACTTCCCTCACAGGGCTGACCTGGGTTAAATGAGTTAGTGTGTGTCCAAGTGCCTGAAACGCCGTAGGTGCTCAGTAATTTTTTTTCATCCCATCGTAATTACTTCAAACCACAAACAATATTCTATTTGATTGTTTGATTGTTTGATTGATTGATTGTTTGATACTACAAACAATATTCTAGGGCCACACTGTCCAATATAGCAGTCACATGTGACTATTTAAATTTAAAATAATTTAAATTAACTTAATAAGAAGTCAGTTTCTCAGTTGCACTAGTCACACTACAAATGCTCAATGGCCACATGTGGCCAGTAGCTAGTGTCAACGGACGGTGCAGAAGAACATGGCCATCATTACAGAAAAAATGCTATAATCTTAGCAGTCATAAGTGGTACATTAGAATTTAAAATATGTATCCATATACAACTACACTTGCACAAGCACGTCTGATTTCATACACACAAAACACACACACATACAAAACCACAAACGCAGGGTGTGTAGGTTAGCAACAATATGTTTCATCACTAAGGAAAAATAAATCTGACTCTTGTCATGAGCCAATTTAATGAGCATACAAGAGGTCAGGTACTGTGCTAAACACTCTGGACATCATATCACTACATCCTTACAACAACCCTAATAGGAAAGATTATCCTGATCTTGTTGATTCTGACATTGACGCCCAGACTGCCTGTGTAACGTGATTATAGTCACAGAGCCTCTAAGCAGCAGAGCAGGACTTGCTCCCTGTGCCACAATACTTCTTCTTAGAGGACATTTCAGAGACAAAGGGCTTGCAGAGCAAAGGCACCACTCACTCTTTACAGTCTTTGTTAAAGATGAGGATGTTTGGAATTGCCTGAGGACTATCTGGGGACTAGCTGGCGATGAGTCACAGAAACTGTAAAATTCAATGAAATAAGTTCCTTAAGGTTTTCAACCTAGCTTTCTTGGCTTATGGAAAGTGGCAGTGTCCAATCCATGTAGGATCAGCTCAAATCTTCAGGAGAGTCCTGGAAGTCAAATGACTGGGTAAAGAATACACCCTCCAAGTCATCTAGAGCAGTGGTCTCCTTGCAGCTCATTCTTCTCTCTTCATAGACAAGGGCTCTCTAACACTTCACGGTGAAAGGTGGTCCACAATAGGGGTGGGGGTCACATGGGGGAGCCAACATGACCTAGATGGTTCTGAATCAGTGACTATCTGTGAATACATATGTAAGCACAACTAGAGAGCCAAAACAACCAGCGATCCAGAGAGAGAGATAAGGATGGATGGATGGATGGATGGATGGATGGATGGATAGATGGTTGGATGGATGAACAGGCAACTAGACAGATAGATAGGCAGCAAGTTAGAAACATACAACAAAGCTTCTATTTTAGCTTTTTGTGTGCTTCTACTACACTCTGATCCCCTAGAAGGATGGTATTGTTTCTGATTTATTGTAAACTCCCCCTCTCACCAGATATACAAAAAGGTGCCCAGCCTAGACTGGATACTCAATGAATGTTTGTTCAAAAATAAATAAACAAACAAACAAACAAAATGTAACACCTGACTGAGACATAGCTAGATAATAATAATCCTTCACGTTTGTATGGTACTTTGTAATATAACGTGCAGTATCAGACTTAATCCTAATCTAACTTTTTGAGGCTGTCATTATGATCCTCATTTTATTGATGAGCGATGCTTGTCTCAGAGTGGTGAGGTGTCTTGCCTAGGGTTACACAGAGAAGCTGAGGACCTGGATAAACAGGCAGGTCAGATAGAGGTAGAGAATGATAATGGGATATAGGCAAACAGAGACAAGACAGACCAGAGGAGACCAAGGCATGGAGAAATGATGGAGACAAATGGAGGTGGATGGACAGATGCTGAGAGTACCTCCAAGCTCTCCACCTTCCACTCAGCCTCTTCACATGGCTGGAGACAACTTTCCTAAGCACAAGTGTGACCCTGTCCTGTACCCACTCTATAAAGCTTTGTTACTTCTCCCAAAGACTTCAGGATAATGCTCTACCATGAAGAGCCTTCTTGACTTGGCCCTACCCATTTCTCTACCTTATATCATATCACTTTTCTCTAGCACTGTTCACTCTAGTCACAGGACCCTCTTCAAGCCCTACAAAAGCCATGACATTGTCACCAGTGCACGTTTATCACCTGATCTTCCCCCTGCTTGTGGATGCCTGGCCAACCTCTGCTTATCCTCTAAGACTCAACATAACTGTTGCTCCCTTTGGAGAGCCTTTCCTGACCACCCTTCCAGCATGGGTTCATTTTCTGCCCTCTTAGGTCACCCTCTTCTGTACAGGAGTCAAGAGAGTAGGATGAACCTGGACTTGGAAATAAGAGATGTTTATTTAAACCCTGTTCACCCACCTATCAGCTGCAGGACTTAGGGCAAGTCATGTACCTGCTTAGCCTTGGTTTTCTCATCTCTGCAACATACCTGATCATATCTGTTCTAGGATTATTTGGGGATTAGGGATAATGTAACAAAACAAAACACCTGGCATAGAGTATGTGTCCTACACGTGGAAGCTGCTGCTGTCCCTGCCTGACTGCTGCGGGGGCCACAATAATCTTCTATTGGATCTGCCTCACCCATTGGACTATGAGCTGCCTGAGGGTAGAGGCTGGGTCCACCAGCCTCTACACCCCCAGTGCTCAGTGCCTAACCCATGACTGAGCGTGCTGAATCTTCCCTACCCACACTGAGGCTGCTGGGTTGGATGTGCTTCCAGGCACCAGAAGGCACCACCTATAGTGACTCTCCAGAACCGCTGAGGCTGGGGAGGACAGCTGGAGAGGTGGTGTGGGGGTGCATCCCTGAAGGGAGATGATTGAGACCTTTGACAGGTTCATGTTGCATGTTGAGGTTTTGGTTGTATGTATTTTGAAGATAAAGATAACGTTTAAATAAAATTAAGAGGCTGCTTTGTTCCCTCACCTACAAACCTCTGGAGCAACTTTGTGCAGTTTTGACTGTCACCAAGCATGTTTAGGGGGAAAGTGTCAGATTAGGTGGTCAAAAGTATTCTATACACTTTCTTTTCTCTCTCCAGTTTCCTTCATTTCCCTCTTTTATTTTCCCAGTGGATTCAGATTCCTTGTAATTCTCTTCCTTATCCTCCCTTCTCTCCCCACACTCCCTCCCTGTTGGCCCCATTCTCTACCCCAGGAAACCAGCTTCCAGGTGGATGATGAGAGATCCCTCCTTTCCCCTACACACATGCACCTACACGTGCACACACAATCTGGAAGAGGGGGGCATCAAATGTAACTAAACAGCTCTCCACATGCTTGAGGACAGGGAACCAGCCCAGATCAGAGGAGCAGGGGCTGGCAGCTGGGCCCTGAGCCAGCAGTATTGACTCTCCTCCCTGACTGCCAGGGCAGCACCCCCGCCAACCCCCCCCTCCCCCAACCCCCCGCCAGGTCATAAACACCCACTATGAGTTGGGCCAGAGCCTTCATTGAGATTCTGTTCACAGGGAACGCCCATTGCCAAGCCTGCCCAGCTCTGTCAGCTGCCCTGATATCTGTGTGTGAAAAACTGATGGCCGCCGGGCCCTCTGGCAGCCTGACAAATGGCTTAGAAGCAGGCCTGAGGCTCCCTGGCAGAGGCCCAGGGCTGCGAGCTTCAGTGAAGGGTGGGAGGGAAGGGACTCTCCTGTCAGATGGCCTGACTTCAAGGCAGGGAGCAGAGAGAGCAAGAAAGAGCAGGGGGCGAGGAGAGGGTGGTAGGGGAAGGGCCCCAGACTTGCCAATGCCTACCTCGCCCCAAGGGTAGAGAGCTGTAGGGACTAAGTGCACACTCTGGTGACAAGTGTTGTCTGTAGGACTACAGGGATAATGCATTTGTTTCCTCACTCATAAAATGGGGATAGTAATCCTAATATCTATCTTGTAGTGGTGAGAATGCTAAACACACACACACACACACACACACATATATATATATATATATATATATACATGCATTTTTATATATATATATGCATAATATATATATAATACTATATATATATATATATATATATATATATATATATATATATATGCATGTTTACTATATATATAGGTGTGTGTGTGTGTTGTAAACCAGCAATCCTCACCATTTTATGAGACTGTCAGGTATTGTTCTATGTTTTACATGCATTACTCATTTCATTTTCACGTCAGTTAGAGATTTACATATTGTCCTCATTTAAAAGATAAAGTTTCAGAGCGGGTGCCTCACATGCCCAAGGTTACACAGCTGAACGAGAGAAAGGATTTAAAACCAATCTGCAAGACTGCAAAGCATACGCCCTTCATCAGTAGGCTGTACTATAGATGAGCATTTTGTGTGCCTCTTTGCCTCTATGTATCTTTACTGATGTAAGGGGAATAAGAATCTTTTAAAAAATTTTTAACATTTATTCATTTTGGAGAGACAGTGCATGAGCAGGAGAGGGACAGAGACAGAGACGGAGACATAGAATATGAAGCAGGCTCCAGGCTCTGAACTGTCAGCACAGAGCCCAATGCAGGGCTTGAGCTCACAAACTGAACCGTGAGATCATGACCTAAGCCGAAGCTGGATGCTTCGGCGCCCCAGGAATAAGAATGTTTTTAAACTCTCTACTCAGAAAGAAGCAAACACAAACTCAAGATAAAAATCAATCCCCTTATTTTTAAAGTTTAAGTGCTGCAACATTCCACAATGGGGAAAAGAAAAATAAACAGCTAGGCTCAGAAACAGGGAGCTCTCTTAGCCCCAGGGAGGCAGAGAGAAGCAGGAGGCAGTGGGAGCTGCAGGGGACTGAAACCAGCAAACACAGTGTGGAGACAGCCCAGGCTCCATGCCCTGTCAGGGGGTCTGAGGGTTGGCTGCCTAGCTGCTGCAAGGCTGCTCTTTGTGGGAATCGGCCGCTTGCTTGGACGGAACAGAACCCACAGAACCGCATTCATTAATTCATTCAACAAATGCTCACTGAGCACTTTTGTGCGGCAGACCTGAGCTGAGTGCTGGAATAAACAGATAAAGAAGCTCCAGTTCCTGCAGCAGGGAGGTGCACTCTCAGGCAAGAGAGAGGCAAAAATCAGGCAACTCCACTGCAGGGGGATCAAGGCTGTGACAGCTTGCACAAGGGCGGAGAGCGCAGGGGAAAGCTGCCTGGGGATGGCTGGGGCACGAAAGGCTCCCTGGAGAAGTGGGGTCTACAAGGACAGCATGGGATCCACTGAGTTATATAGATGAAGGTGAGGAAAGGCATTCTGTAGGTGTCATTCCCTACAGAAGCTCAGAGCCGAGATCTGAACACAGTTGCTGGTCAAAGGTGAAAGTTAAATCACTTGAAATCCTATAACCCAGAAGCAACGATTATTAACAGCTTCCCATATGCACAGACAAAACAATATATAGCTGCTGGCCAAATAGATGCCTAAATTAAAAAGCTTTTACAAAAACAGAATATACTATAAATATTTCTATTTAAAGAGGTACTGAATTCAATTTTTCTTAAATTTAACAGAACTAAAAAACTGTTCCCTCACATGAAACATTATTTTCTAAAAGATATTTCTAAGGTTAAAAAAAGGAGAGATTATGAGAAATATTAAGAGGTTGAGGCCATTCTGGCTTTTTTTAATGCCAGACTTGAATTTTAGTAGAAACACATGAAGACATGGGGAGAGGTTAAATAACTTACCTATGATCACACAGCTAGTCTGTGGTATAACTGGAACTTGAACCCAGATATATCTGATTCTTTCTATTACATTCTTTGCTTCCCTAAGCCAACATCCTCATTTTAAAGATAAGAAACTGGGGCACCAAAAAGGGCAAGTGCTATATTTTGATTGGGCAACAAGGTAATTTCAGTCCTTGTTCTTGACTCTCTCTCTTGCTGTAACAAGGGATCTCCTGTTGTCATTTATTTGCCTAAGAATCCAAGAGGAGTCTACATATATCCCCACCTCACTGACTTTGGCCTTGGCCTTGGGATATGCTTTGGCCAACGGAATATGAACAGCCGTGACATTTGCCACTCCTGTGTGGAAGCCTTGAGCGGGATTGTATTTCTGCCCTCTGCCATGAAAATGGCCCATCCCAGATGGATAAATACTCAGCCTGGGCCCCGGATGAAAAGCAAGGATGGGGGTGTGCACAGCCTGGCAGAGCTGCGGCTGACTCCCTCACAGCCCTCGTGTAGCACGGGCATGGAATAAATGTTTGCTGTGATAAGCTCCCAAGCTCTTGGGGTCGTTACCACAGCAAAGGTGATGCAAAGAGCACAGTTTCTTGTAGAAGTCTGTTCTTCTCATGGTTGAAATTGCGTCTAATGGTGCAATGATTATGAATTCAGACCATGCAAGTAAGGGCTGTGTTTGTGAGCATTTTAAGCAGTCAATGGATTCAAAATAATTAGAGAAAGAGTTGAAAAGTATATGGTACGGGAGGAAAAACCAGCACCTTCTGATGAAAAGAAAATGGCGGTGGAAGTCCACCTTTTGGCAGAGAGACAAAGATGAATCAGACGTGGCAGTTTCTTTCTCGGACTTCTGCCCCATGAAGAACCAATGGCACTAACTACAATATGTATTCACCCATAGGCACCTAGTTCTGAAATAGAAGATGCTACAGGAAAAAGATGCAGTAAATGCCAAAAATCAATCTATGCCACCAAATTGCTATGTGACCTTGAGGAGGTCACTTTCCTTCTGGCATTAATTTTCTCATTTGTAAAACGAAGAGATTTGAATGAGGATCTCTCATTTTCCTTTTGGCTCTGACATGCTAGGATTTGATTGCCTCTAACTCATCAGTCTCAACTGGCTTGAATGGGACCCAGTAGTATTGAGAATAATCATAGGAATCCATTAAAACATAGCCCAAAGAAGGTAATCTTGAGACTCAAGTGAGATAACCCAGGGAAAGTGTTTTGCATACACTGAAGGGCTCTAGTGCTTACTCTTCCATGGAAAAGAGGTGCACAAATGTGCGTCTGGTCCCCTAACTTGCGTTCCCCTAGCATCCTTCCCCCCACTTACATCTAGCAGTCGTCCGGGCCATTCTGCCCACCTCACCCTCTTTCCTCTCACCATGAAGAAAAGTAGCTCTAAACCAAAGGAGGGTATGATGATACAGTTGGAGACATAAATAACATGCTGGGGGAGGGCAAAGGACTTTGGAATGCAACAGATCTGGGTTGGAATCCCCCTATCTCTTTTTGCTCATATATAAAATGGGGGTGACTCTTCCTTCATGTGGTTTTTCTTGGAATTGAAGGATATAAAAAAGCTTGTGGGCTCACATAAGCACTCATTTATATCTGGGACAATGACAGAGGTCTTCCTGGGAGTGGTGGTGCAAAGACAAAGCTGAAAGCTACATAGAATCCTGAGAGCTGGGAAGAGAGAGGGAAGGTAATCACTCAGTTAGAGAGGAGTGTGTGGGGTGAGGGTGCAGGGGTGGGTATGGATGTGACAAGGGTGGCCTGTGAATGTGGGTGAGTCAAGTGTCCTTTAGTAAAGGAGGAACAGGCAGTTAGAATAAGAGTAGAAGTTTCATGCAAAGGAACATAAAGGAAGGAGTCTAAAACTTTGAATGTCAAGCTGGAGGCTCTTAACCCAGAAGGTAATGAGGGTCCCTGAAGGGCTTTGGGAAATTATACCTTAGGAAGTTGTAAGTGTGCTGATGCATCTTGGTAAAGAAGCTGCAACCCCACACAAACCACAGTGTGGGGAGGGAAGGAGATTGTCACCTCCCCAGAGGAGCTCTGTTGCTACACTCCTCTGACATGGAAATCTGAGCTATGGGGAAAACATCAGACTGCACCTTGAACTAAAACAGATGTGGTTACGACAGATAAAATGTTTTCAAGATTTTAAAAGTTCAATTTTCTTCCTTTTACTCTCTCAGGAGAATCACTGGTTTTAAACCCAGTGAAAATCCTAGGTAGCAAAATGAATGCAGAACTCCATTTGCTGACCAGATCTGAGTTAGACTGCTTTTATTGCTTGCTTTTCTTTCAGGAACCCTAACCCCACAACCTCAGTGGGTCTACCCTGGGCCCAAAAGTTTGGTCCTACCATAGGTCATGCCCTTGCTACTCAAAGCAGAGTCCTTGAACTAGTAACATCAGCATCACCTGGCAGTTTATTAGAAATGTAGATTCTCAGATCCCACTCCAGACCTTCAGAACAGAATTTGAATTTTAAGAGTTTGAATAAGAATACCCAGATGTTTCCCACACATTAGGTTTGGGAAGCACTGACTTACACCATGCCTTCAGATTGCAAGAGTTTCCTTATAGCCAGAGGAGGTCAGGGTTGGTCCAATCTCTTCATTGAACTAACAGGGACCTAAGATCCAGACAGAGAAAAGAACTGGGCTTTCCAAGGTTACCCAAGAAATAAGTATAATTGGTATAGTAAAGTTAATAACAGTAGACCATGTAATATAATAAAAAAGAAAGAACTCTCTCTAGCTAGCCAGAGATGAAGCACAGTATGTTTCAGGCCACTCCAATTTTGGAGTCAACTCAATGTGCAAGATTTACAACCCAGGTGGGCCAAATTATTTCATCTCTCTGAGCCTCCTTTTCCTCTTTCGAGCAAGTGGGAACAATACGAGGCTCTTGATAAGGATGTGAAGGTTAGGTGAAATAATGTACGTGGAATACTTACTACAATCAAGGCGCTCACTAGCTAGTAACTGTGCTATTTCAGAGATGCAGCCAGAATCCAAGGTTTCAGGATCCTACCTACTGTCTTTTCTCCTAATCACAGAGTCAACCCAAGTCCTACTAATGGGCATGGTTTCCTAATTTAAAAAGAGTTCCCTCTGCAGAATGGATAGCCCCTTCTGTTTGCCCCCTTGGCTTTCCTTTCATGGCATTTAGACACATACAATGGCTGGTTTCCTTCTCTGACTTCCACACTAGAGTGTGTCTTGTCTTAGAGCAGGGACCATGTCTTTTATCTCTGTCTCCCCAGAGCACATTATCATGGATATGGTAGCAGACGGAAGAAGTGAGGGATAGAAGAGAGAAGGGAGGAAAGAAAGAAGGAGGAAGGGAAGGAGGGAAAGAGGGAGGGAGCTGAGAAGATGTTGGGTTTTGGAAGCATTTTACAGCATGATGGATTCATTCAGAGAGTAGCTTGACAGCACAGAATTCATCTTTTTATGACTGTGACAACACTAATACATTTATTTCCCTTCTGAAATTAACTTTCTAATATTAAGAAAGGTCAAGATGAACTGCAGGAAAATGAGACATTTTGTCATTTTTAACAAATTATACCAAAGCAGACTGTCAGATTAAAGGGGTCACCGTTTTGAGGTCTAAACGCTGGTCCTGATTGCATAATCAGAGCTAATGCTTGTCTTTCCACACTTTCCCTGCCCACAGACCTCCAATAGTTCCCTTTGGCCCAAATGATAAAACTCAAATATCTCAGCCTGGTGTTCTGAGGCCCTTTAGAATCTGATGACTTTTTAAAAAATCCATTCCTTCCCCAAAGGGACATCCTACATCAGCCAGACCCAGCTCCTTCCTGCTATTCTCTTCTTCCTATGTGCCTTTGCCCATGTAATATTTCTTGTCTTAACTGTCATCTCTCCTACTGATGCCCACAGAAAGTCTCTCTGCCCTTTCTCTGCCCATAGCCATCCAACCCACTGGCTGGCCCTTTGTTGCTCAGGATTTGACTTGTTCTGGCCTTGAGCCTGCTACTTCTGCAAGGCAACTTTTTAGCCTTGAGTTGGCCCTGCCCATTGCTTGGACCCTGAGCTCCCACCCTCACCCACTCATGCTCTACCCTCCTTCAGAGGCTTTTGGGGAAACCTTGGAGGTCTGTGAGAGGACACTGAATGTGGGTGTTTTGAAAGGAAGAAAAGAGCCATAACCTTTTTTCCTGTTCCTCCTGCTCTCTTCTTCCTTTGATATTTGTGTGCTTGGCCCTGGGCTGGACTGAGGGCCATCTGGACTTGGAAGAATGAAAATTAAACCCTGACTCTGTCTCTTCAGAAAATTACTTAATAATTGTAGGCCTTAGTTTCCCCATTTGCAAAACAAAACACATCATCTCTACCTCACAACACTGTAGCCACCATCAAATGAATGCTTATATGTGACTGTGCTCTGAAGACTATACATTTCTGTGACAAATCAGTGAAAATAATTATAACAAGACCCATGTGCTAGTGATTCATCCCTAGCCTACAGTACATGTGCTCCAATCTGACACAAGTCATGAGGACCTGAGTGTGAGTCCCAGCTCCACAGTACTCTCACTGTGCAACCTTGGGCAAGCCAGTTTCCTGCCCTGGGCTTATGTGTTCTCTCTATATATTCTCTTCCTATGGAAGATTAGTTTGGAGCACCTCTTTGGTTTTTGCAGCTTGAGTTTCTCTGGCTCCACAAAGGGCAAAGTAAGCTCTGAGGCCCCAGAAGGCCAGAATTAAGTTACTAATTCAAGGTCAAAAGTGGCCAAATCAGAGGTTAGGAATGTGGACATCCTCAGGTGGTGCCCACACCCTGTGGATAAAGAGGAGACATCCTGAGGTGCAAACCTCTTGACTGCATTGGTATCAGCCAGCCCCATTTAAGACCTCAACTTCTGGGGCACCTGGGTGGCTCAGCCGGTTAAGCATCCGACTTTGGCTCAGGTCATGGTCTTGCGGTCTGTGAGTTTGAGTCCTACATCGGGCTCTGTGTTGACAGCTCAGAGCCTGGAGCCCGCTTCAGATTCTGTGTGTCCTTCTCTCTGCCTCTCCCCTGCTCACACTCTGTCTCTCTGTGTGTCTCTCTTTCTTTCTTTTTTTTTTTTTTTTTTTTTATTTTTTTTTTTTTCAACGTTTATTTATTTTTGGGACAGAGAGAGACAGAGCATGAACGGGGGAGGGGCAGAGAGAGAGGGAGACACAGAATCGGAAACAGGCTCCAGGCTCTGAGCCATCAGCCCAGAGCCCGACGCGGGGCTCGAACTCACGGACCGCGAGATCGTGACCTGGCTGAAGTCGGACGCTTAACCGACTGCGCCACCCAGGCGCCCCTGTGTGTCTCTCTTTCTTAAAAATAAATGAACATTAAAAATTTTTTTTAATTTTTTTTTTTTAATAAGACCCCGACTCCTAATTCACCTGTCATGTTCAACCCATGGAGTTCATTTTGGATTTCTCAAACTAAGTGCTCCTCAGGGAGGGGCAGGGTATCCAAAGTAATGGACTAAATCTGGAATTCCATTTACAACATCAACAGAATCAAGACAATGGGGACGATTCTGAACATTTGCTACTAAAAGGTGTCATCATATTCAAGAAAAAAGTAAATCAATAGAATGCCTCTCTTCTAGGTTCTCCATTTACATGTGTTTTAAAAATGAAAGAGGAGACCCCCTGGGAAATGTTGAGCCTCCTGCAGGCTGCTCTTCCCCTGGGGAGCAGCTCACCCGAGGCACTACAGAAGTCGGCCCTGGGCTCCTGCAGATCTTCTGTTTCCAACTGCTACTACCAGTTGCCACGACCTTGCAGGTTCTGACCGCTTTTCATTTGTTCCTTCTTGCGACTGACATTTTACTAACGTGTTAGGTACTGTGCCCTGGGCAAGAGACCACAGAGGTGAGAGATACAGTTTTATCCTTCAAGGAGTTCACAGCCGAGTAGAGAAAACAAGCACATAAACCAATCAGTGTGCTGTGGAGTGATAAATGTGTGCAACAGGGGAGATTATGGTTGGGGTGGGGAGTTGTGGAAGGTGTCATTCACTTTGAGCCTCAGTCTCCTCACCTGAGAAACAGGGATAATGATGCCCATTTCATATGGTTGTTCTATGGATTACATGAGACAATGACTAAGCACTTAATACCTGCTCAATAAATGACAGCGCCTTCCCTCTTTCCTACTCCCACCCCCACCCCAAGGTCCTGAAAAGCTGTCTTCATTTGTCCCATCCACTCCAGAAAACCCAGTCACATAGCAAAGATGTCTATGAAAGAACATGCCTTGGCAGGTAGAGGATTTTTCAAGGTTACAGCCTGGAGCTAATCTCCAGCAGAAAGAAAGTATCCATTTGTGAATGGGAGCCTGAGTAAGTCAACTTTTCTGACTGCTGAGTGTGTGCTGGTCGTGCCAGGAGTTTAAAGAAAAGCTTTAGCCTCGACAGGCCCTGTAGACACAGCCAGAGAGAGGCCATTTCGTCAAGTAGACTTAGCTGCCAATCAGGGTCCAAACTCCACCTTCCAGCAAGCCCAGGTCCTGAGCCTCAGCCGCCGAAACCAGCTCCAGGCCACACTCAGGGTCTGGAATTGCCCCGGAGGGTTCCTGAGGGTCACGTTTCCGGTATTCATTTTGGAACCATCCTTGCTGTTGTCATCCCTTAGGGATTATACACAGACATGCGCACATACCCAAACCCTAGAAGTGACAGAAATCTTGCCTTCTTGCCTTCTGAAGGTTAAACTGTAAAATTCACCCAGAATGGATTAGAACGGACCAATACAGGAAGCCCTGAGAGAGAAAGGCTCTCACCCCTGGAACTGAGCTTACTGTCATGCAATTAAAGGTATTAGCTCAAGCTGAAGAAAAGACTCACAGATGGGAGGGAGTTGGGGAGTGGTCAGAGAAGCCCAGAGAAAAGTGAGGGCTTGCTCTCTTTTAAGACCTACTTGCAATGCTCTTTTAATAACCAGAGCTATAGCTATTTTTTAAATACTACAGTTTATAGATGGTGATAATGTTCTGAAATTAACATCGAAATTGTGAAATTAACATTGAAATATCAGTTACCATATACTACTAGATTTGAGTTTATAATAAGAATAAACGCTAACATTTATCGGGTGCTTATAATTTACCAGCCTTAGAAAATACCACACTACGTGTAGTGTCATTTTCTAACCTTATAATGCCTCCATGAGGAAAGACTATTATCCCATTTCACAGATTGGGCCACAGAGTCTGAGAGAGGTGAGATGGTAGGTAGTGCAGGAGCTGGAGGCTGGTCCAGCTAACTGCTCAGTCCTTGCTCTAAGTCCCTAGGAGAGTACAGGGTCTGCCCCCTGTCCTTCCTGCTTACAGGGTGGTGCTTAAAGGCCAAGGTACTTAGCAGAATGAGAACAAAGTAGGAAGAAAGGGCACAATCTGAGGTTTGCTCTGGGGTGGTGAGGTCCCTGTTACACTTACCAAGAGGGCCAAGAGTTGGCAGACTTCCTAGGATGTTAGAAGCCTGGACGTGGGTGCCTCTGGGATAGGAGTTGTGAGCAAAGGGTAGTAGAGGTACAATGGATGGATGGTTGTGTGGAAAGACAGACAAAAGGATGGCTAGTCAGAAGACAGATGCATAGATAGGTATCAACTGACCCCAGTTTCCTTCTCTAATGTGGGCTGGGCTGGCTTCCTCAGGCTCTAACCCTAGGGACTGGCCCAGCACCAAGTAGCTGCCTCTGAGGGTTATTTTATTTTATTTTATAAAATGAGGTCCCTCCTCATATCTGGGGGGCCAGCCTCCCTCCTCATTCCATACATTTTTTTCCAGTTTTAAAGTTAAAATATACTTGTGGAAAATTGCTGGGAAATATACAAAAGCAGAGAGGAAGGAAACAACCCTAGTACCCAGAAATGCCACTGTTAACATCTACTTTACATCCATTCCTTTGTGTGTGTGTTAAACCTAGTTGTTATATGTCTTAACACCTAATACACATGTAATTTTGTCTTCTGATTCTTTTCATTTAAAATTATAGCATAAGCATTTTTATAATATTGTACACTCTTCATAAACATCCATTATATGAATGTATCGTGATTCACTTAATCAGTTTCCCACTGTTAGGCATTTGGATTTTTTTCTTGGTTTTTCACTGTTTATAAATAATGATTTGGTAGACTTTTTTTTTTTTTTTTGCATAAATCATTATTCACACTTCAAATTATTTTAGTCTAGGTTTGTAGTACTACAATTGCTGGCTCAAGGCTACAAACAGAACAATGTATTTAAAACCCCAGAAAGTCAGAGTAACATTTTTTTTTCCTCTCCCTTTTGAATTCCGCGTCCTTTCTACTCTCTAATAGGGAGCTCCCTGGATTTCAGGATGAAGCCCAAGCTTCCTGGGCTTTATGACTGGCCTCTGCCTACCCCCTCTCCTCACCTCCCACTTCTTTTCCATATGCTCCCCCAGTCCAGCTCACCAAACTCCTTAGAATTCTGAGTATAGTCACCTGATAGGTTTATGCTCACACACGCTGTTGCCTCCGCCTGTAACACTTCCCCAGTCTGTCTAAACAGCTCCTCGTCTATCTTCAAAACTCACCTCGGAGGTCACCTTCCCCAGAAAGCCTGGCCTGACCCCAAGTCCAGTGGCGATGACCTGTTTCTCCCACGTGGCACCCAGGCCCCTCGCCTGTCAGAGTGCTCAATACCCTGGCCTGCGGTCCTCAGCCTGAGGCGGAAGTCCTAGACCAGGGGTTTGTGAACTTTCTCTGGCCATGGAATCCTTTATTCAAACACGTTTGTCATAAACTGATAAAGGTTAACATCTGTTGAGAATATCTATCCCTGGCAAAGTGCCTTCAGCAAGTCACAGGAATCACTTCTGTTAACCCTCACAACAACGTCTTACAAGGAGGAAGCAGCTGCTTGCAAAGGTAAGGGACGTGCCCAAGATAGCAAAGCTATAGAATGTTGAAATGAGATTTAAACCCCAGGCCTGAACCTGAGCCCTTAATCACAAAATTCTACCGCGCAGGTGAAAATGGAGAGGAGCTACCCATGGGAGCCCCAGACCTCTTGCAGTTTTTCTGAAAACAGTTTGAAAACCACTCTCTATTCTGGATCATCGGTTCCTTGAGGGAAGCGACTGTTTCCTGTTTGCCTTTGTCTTCCAGTATATGGTGCCTGGGCTCTGAAAATGTTTTTTGAATGGATAAATGAACAACCTTTTTCTTTTGAAGATTGCAGGGAAGTTACTCTTTTATCTATATACTTTACTAGTCTTGGAGTGAGAACAAGAATATGAACCTGGAATGGCTTGCTGAGTGGGATAGCACGAAGCCTCATTGGCCAGAAGGTCAGGCTGTGTCCGGGCTGATAAGACGTCTCACAGCCAGACACCTGGGACCAGGACAGGGCTTGGGAGGTGGGCATCAGAACTTCTGGAGGATAGGGGCAATTTCTGGATGAAAGGTTAAACAGTTCACCTCTTGCTGGAAGCAGTGATTAGTCTGGTTCCTTTCATCAGAATTCAGCTCTCTCCACCACGGTAAATAATGGACTAATTAGGCATCTGGCTTACTTGATTTCCCATGGCTAAGGCCAATTTCTGAAATGCAATATGCTATTTGATGTACCAGCATGAATTCTTCCTGGGCTTGAGAGCCTCCCAACAGCAACAGCCAAAAATAACGCTCTGAGAAGTTCCTCACACATCGAACACAAAACATCTTAAATGTGACTTGTAAGTGGTAATAGGATGGTCAGGCTGAGAGTCTAAGGTGGTAACAGGCTGTATGCTGATCCTAACCTGCTCAAACCAGGGGCCCTAAGGGGAGGAGTTTTCTGGGGGGTGAGAAATGGATGGGATAGGTTACTGGGAACTCCTGGAAGAGATAACATGGAGGTATACCAGACGAGAAGGGTAAATGAAAAGAGATTATTCTGGGACTGTCCACAGAGACTCCTTTTCAGCTCATTGTGGCTGGATAATTGGGTGATCATGGGATAGGGAAAATGGAGAAGCAAGCTTGGTCTAATTTAGAAATCAGGGTAAGTTAAACAGATATTGGTAGCAAATCCTACATGACTAGATTCTAACATTCTAGAATTTCTGAATTTGTGAGCTTGAGAACAAAATTCCACACATGGGAGCTCTTAGTGACAAGGGATCAGCAGGGGCAAAAAATGAAGGAAAGAAGGTGAGTCAACAGAAATGCAATGCAGTGAGAGAGAAGTGTAGGGATTTGAAAGTCGAGGGTGCCATGGATTTCCCTGGGATGCTTTCGTGCTATCGTTCTGGGAAACACTGTGTCAGATGAGGTGGCTAACAAGATTTCCCTAAACGTTCATCAAGGGCCTACTAAGTAAGGGTGGGTCTCTGCCAGGTAACTGAGGTATAAGCTGAAAAAGACAGAATTTCTGTCCTTGAGAAGCTCAGTCTAAAGGAGGCAGGAAAACCACCACAAGAACACAGCAGGATGTGTGCTTAACCAGGGGTGTACCCAGCGCTGTGGGATGCATATAGAAATCCTAACAACCACCCTCTAGAGAGACTGCATTTTAATCAGTGCTGAAGAGGTTCTCACTGAGCTACCAGTGAGTGGCCAGCCCTGCCCAGGGGAGCAGGGAGGTAAAGGCAGATCCTTGGCTCTGAAAGGGTTTGCGGTTTAGCTGAGAAACTGGAATCCAGAGGAAGTCAGAGGAGATGCTACTATGGCACCAAGCCTACAGAATATACCCCTTGTGTGTTTATGGAATAAACTACTAGATTAAAGAAGCAAAGTCTGATGATAGAAGAACAAAGCAACAAAAAGCGTTGTGGGCCAAAGGGTTCAGGGAAATCTTAGAGAAAGTGGGCCTGGAGGTGGGTTCTGAGGATTAAGTAGGATTTGGAGAGTGACTTAGTGTGTCTCTTGACTTGAAATACTCTTCCTGCTCTTGACTCAGCAAATTCCCATCCATTCTTCAGAACCCTGTTCAGATGTTAATTCTAGGTCTTGCTGAGCAGATTTCTTCTTCCCTGCCTGTCTTTCCTCTCTCTCTCACCCAACACACATTCATGGAAGGCCCGTGCCCTGGGTATCAGGGATCACAAATGGCTAAGGTGAAGTCTAAGACCTCAAGGGAATCAGTCTGTGGTGGGGTATGGGAGCTGGGGACAGTGGGAACAGTGAGGTAAGTGCTGTAATGGCCAAATGCATAAAATACTAGTGGCTCCATTTCTCATATACCTACCATTGACGGCTATTTATATACATATTATCTTATCCTGAGAGAAATCCCAGGGGATGGGCATTGCTAATCCCAGTTTACAAATAAGGAAAATGAGATACAAGAGTTTAGTTGAGCTGGCTCAAAGGGAAACTTCTGGAAGCTTTGCTGATCTCCGTGCCATTGAAACAATATGTACCTAGTTACTTGATGAGAAGTATCCGGAGTCTTTCAGGATGAAAAGATGTTAGAGAAATTGAAGGAAACAACCACCCTGACAGGAATATTACTCTGAAGTGAGAGATCCCTCTCTACCCTGCTTGCCGCCAGAGTCAAAGTTATGATCTAGAGAGATAGAAAAACCATGCCTTTTATCACAGATGGGAGAAGTTGCCCTTTAGAAAAATAATGATTTTCCCTTAAAATTTCCTAAAGTTTC
This sequence comes from Leopardus geoffroyi, assembly GCF_018350155.1. NCBI lineage: Eukaryota > Metazoa > Chordata > Mammalia > Carnivora > Felidae > Leopardus > Leopardus geoffroyi. Next base: position 38,567,579 of record NC_059328.1, read on the forward strand.
AAAACCGTCTCAGACTATTGTAGGAAAAAACTGTAAAATTTTCATGAACCCGAAGTCCCCTATGTTCTCAGAGCCCCGTGTACAGTATTATATTTACCTTCATTCTTTACTTCCACATTGAACCTTTCCCCTGGTGGCTATTTACTGATTTCCTGGGCCATGTTGGTAGGTGTGGAAAGACAGCTGAGTAGACTGGCATGTGTGATCTATGGCTGTGGTGTGAGTGCATCTAGTCTATCCCTTGTGAAACTTCTGGCAGCTGGCTGTAGTCTGGACACTTCAACAGGGCATTTCTCTTCACCCTACCCAGGGCAATAAATAGTCCTTCTTCACCTTGATAAAACGCTTTACATTCGCATACATCGGATCTTTCTCTCCATCCTGTGGGTAAACAGGCCAGGGCTTATTCTTCCCTTCTACCTGATGGACACACTGAGGCTCAGGAAACAAATGTTTACAGAACATCTGTCATGTGCTAAGCACCTTCAGAGGCATTCACTCCAGGCTGTCCTTCTCTGGCAGCAGCCAGACTTTTGTGCCTTGTCATGGAAATCTCACCCATCAGGGGAGCCTTCACAACCAACAGACAACTCCAAGATGATGCAGAGACATAGACTGTTGGAGCCAGATGGGCCCTGGGGAGTCTATCCTTCAACCCCTACAGTGTATAGACTGGGGTGGGGTGAGGTGGGGTGGGAGCGGGTGTGGGGAGTGAAAGGCCCAGAGAAGGGAAGAGACTTGCCTAAGAGCACCAAGCAAATTAGTGGTTCTGCCACTCTGGTGGGGGGTGGCTAGTATTCTCAGTCTCTCTTCACAGGCTTTAGCTGCTCCCTGCAGGGGATCTTTGGGGTAATATAGCCAGAGACATGTGGATGCAACAAAAGCTTGGGAACCTACAGTCCAGATTCCTGAGCTCCTGAGGCCTCAGGGAGATAGTCTGCAGATGCCCTAGGGATGTGGTACAGCCTCCTCCTAGGGGGTGATAAGCACCCTGCCACAGGGGGAGTATTTTCCCAGCCCAAGGCCATGGCTGTGGCCTCCTCTCCTGGTTTGCCCCTAAGTATGTATGTGCGTGGGGATGGAGTGCCCCCAACCTTCTACCCCCCTGCTTGCCAAGGTGGGTTTACCCTTTCCATCAGCAAGGCTCCTCTCCCAGGCTGTCAGGTATGAGCACACAGGCACCCCCTAGTTTCTAGTGAGGAGCTACCGTCTCAGGGCCTTCTGGTCTGGCGACCCTGTGAAACCTCTGCCCATGCGAAGAGCAGACCTCAAGGGCCGCTTCCTGCCATTTTGACTGGGTGGGGAGACTGTCTAGCTGTGTGTTTGTGTGTATGTTCCATGTGTGATCACGTATAACTTGACACCTATCTATGTGTCTGTCTTGTATGCACCGTGTCCATGGTGCTTTTATGCATATATTTTCTGTTTTTGGTATGTGAATGTAGGCATTTTCTGCACATCTCCACATTGTGTGACTGTGTGAGTGTGTGTGTGTGTTTTCTGTGGAGTATGAATGAGTGCCGGTTCTGTGTGTGTTAGATGACCATGCCACCGGCTGCTCTGTTTGTCATGCAGATGTGTTATAACTTATTTATTTATTTGACAGAAAGAGAGCAGCTTATCTTGAGGACTACAGGAGGCAAGCAAGGAAAAAAAAAAAAAAAAAAAAAACCCGGCCCTGTGTTGCTCTATTTTAAAAACTGCTCCATGTTGTTATGGCAGCTAATTTTCCTTAAATGATTTAAGGAAACAGATCTGTCTAAGAGCTACAGCCAAGTTGTTATAGCAACACAGGCCGTTCTCCTCCAGGAAAAAGGAGGAATCCCCACCACCACCCCCTGCCCCCCACCCCTGGAGCATAGAAGCCTCTCGCAAAAGCAACCCTTGGGTTCTTGGGGGACTCGGGGGGCAAAAGAAAGAGCAGGAGGGGACCCACTCACCTCCCACTGTCAGTCCTTAGGGAGTCTTCTTAGCAGCTGTGCTCACCACTCTCCAGTTCAGATCTCATTGTCCTTCACCTGCACTACTGGAATAAGCACCGAACGGGACTCTCTCCTTTCGTTTCGTCTCATCTCCTTTGATCCACTCTCCACACTGCAGCTTTCGTAAGTTTCTAAAGCGTATGTCATTCAACATAATATTCTCTCTGGTGCCATGTTCTCTGTTACGTGCTGGGTATGCATGAGGCATGTCTTTGAATAGCACTCCTGACGTTGGCCTTTATTCCCAAGTAATAGGGAGTCATTGAAAACTCTTAATCAGGCAGGGAGAGATCCAGTTGGATTTACATTTTAGAATGACTTAAGTTTTTAAATTGGGGGACTGAGTGGATGGAAATACTATTCATTGATCCCTGTCTCCCTTGCTCAAATGTTTTTGATGGCTCTCCATTGACTACACTGATCCTTAAGATTGAGAGAGGGTGTGTGCTTGGAATATTCCTAACAAGTGACGTTTTGTTCCATAGCTTTGATTTTTTTTAATTCAATCAAAAATCAATGCAAAAGAGGGCCTAAGACTTTGATTTTAATGAGAAGAGAGCACGGGGCCATAGGAAGAAGCCAAATTCCTTTGCTCCATGTTCACTCACCCATGAGCTTCTTCCCATCTGCCTCTCACACTGCCCTCTTGCGCTGCCTATCATAAATCCTGCATACCAGCTCAGCATCTGAGGCCTCTCTCACTTCTGTGAGAGCTTTCCCTGGAATGCCCTCTCCCCTTTCCCTGTAACCTCCCTCACCCCTAAACTACAGCCGCCATTGCTAGAGGCCCAGTCCAAAATCCTTGAGAAAACCATCCTTCAGACACCACACATATTCGATGAATCTCTCCCAACCCCATATTTCCAAAGCATTGCATTTTCTCTACCATAGCACACCTTCCTGGCTGCCTTGGATTAAAATTGTTCTTAAGAGTCTGGACTTCCCATCAGATTATGAGTTCTTCCTGACCTGAGATCCTGCCCCATTAATCTCTATGACCCCAGAAGTTACAGAGGGTCTTGCCCATGCATTGAGAAATGTGCATTTCATTCAATTAACTGAGCATTTTAAAGCAACACCTGCTTTTTTGTTTATCTTTGCCGAACACTTCTCTGGGTGTGCCTCTCAGATCGTTAGGTATTAGTAGACTTCTAGGTGGGTGGTCCTAGGAAGCTCATTCGTAAATGGGCTTAACTTTTTAAGATTGTAACTGGACATAGGTGAGAGAGGAGGGCCCTGTGTGTGCTCCTGTGTGCAAGTGGCTCTGGTTGTGTGGCTGATGGTGCGTGTGCCAGGATAAAGCCAAATTTCCATGGGTAGGGGTGAGCTCTCACCTGAAAGGTGATGTCATTTCTGGGGCTAATTACCTGGGGAAGAGGTAGAGTACTCAGACCTAACTTCAGAATGGAAAGGAGAAACCTGGATATAGAGCAGAGATGGAACTGGCTCCCTGGTCTTCACCACTGAAGGTGATGAAATGTCGAAGAGCAGCTCCCGAGTAAGACATGTTTGGACGGTGGGAAGACTGAAACCCAGGGATCTGAGGGGGCTCTGGGTTGCCAGAGAAAGCCAAGTTCAATGGTGGGTAGAATGGGGTGGGCACTGAGGCTACGAATGGAGCATATTAGTGAAGGTGACCAGAAGCCTGTGTCGTGGGAACCAGAGCAGGTAATACCATCTCAGGTTTTGTCCCTGAGAGCTTAGGACAATCTCAGCAGGTTGCAGGGAAACCTAGGAGAGGCTTTATGTCCATAAACCAGAGTCTTCAGGAAAAGAGGACACATGGATGGTGGTGGCAGCATCCGGGACACTCTGAGTGGGAGGTGAGACTGGGGAGAGGTAATACGGCCCAGTTGCTTCTTTTCATCAGGGAAATCCTATTAATACCAACTCACAGAGGCTCTGGTTTACTTCATCATTTGCTCAGCATTTACACTGAGTGCCTGCTCAGAGCTGGGTCCCTGCTGGGCACTGGCGACTCTGAGATGAATCAGCCAGACTCTGCCTAGGGGACAGTTCATCACAACTGGTAAACAAGGGCCAGGCTGTCCACAGGGAGCTGTCCCAGGAATGGGGCATAAAACACTTTATGTCTGAGATCCAGTACAGTCCTCTGGGTGAAACACTCCATGGTCAAGATCATCACTTAGTTTCCAAGACCCATAGAGTGGGGGAAAGGGCTTAGTGAGCAAAGGGCTAGGAAAGCAGCCTTTGAAGTAAATGCCATCATCAACACAGGACACCAGCCTCCTGTTGTCAGGTGGGGACACAGAAGAGCTCGTGCCTGAGACTCATAGTGTAGATTGGACATGTTACTTTTGCTCAACTTCAAAGTCAACATGTCTAAAGTTTGTGCCCGGGCTCGCTGCCCCTCCTGAGTTCCCATCTCAGGAAGGGTACCACATCCACTCCACTGTCCAGGCCAAACGATGGGCATCATGCAAGACCCCTTCCCATCCAATCAGCCAGGCACTAAGCTGCCCTCATCTCCCTCCATAATGCCTCTCTAAGCCTATAGCAGTAAGCTCTACTGGTCTCCAGCCTCTAGCCTGGCCCCGTGACCCTCCAAAACGGCCCCCTTACAGACACCAGAGGGGTCTTTCTGAAATGCGAACCTGATCCTATCATTTCCCTGCTTAAAAGTCCAAATTGCACCCTGTATCATAACCCTCTCTGCCCTTCTGTCTGCTCCTAGTACTAGCCACACTGAATGACTTGGAAATCTCCTGAGGGTGCCTCCCTCTCAAGGCAGATGCACAGATGTCTCCTTTTCCTGGAAAGCTTTCCCTGCCCTGGGAATCTTTCACACATCAGCTCAGGTGTGGTCTCCTGGGTTGGGTTCCTTCCATGGGCTCCCACAGCCCCTGTGCCTCCCTCTACAAATGCACCTGGAATAACTGCCTGTAAATACCTGTCTCTACCAGGCTGTGAACTCCTTAGGGGTGGACAGCAGCTCTGATTATTCCCAGCATCCAGCTAGAACCTGAAGGGGTTCGGTGAGGAACGACGATGCTCACAGACATAGTCCCTGCCCACAAGTGAGGGTCTGCTGATCCCCTGCTTGCTGATTCTGTCAAGCAGAAGGCCACTGGGATGAAGGAGTGAGGCTGTGAGCATTTAGAAACAAGGCCAGAAGCTGTCCTGGCAGTTCACACAGCTTTGGGTTGAGTGATTATGATGATGTGCGCAACAGTGAAGGTCAGGAGTAGAAAGCATTTAAAGCTATTAGGGCAGATGCTTTTGGGTACTGCAGTGTCTGCAATTGGACACAATGTCCCTTAAAGTCAAATGTGACTTTTAATCCAATCCAAATAATGTTTGTTGAGGATCTACTACACACGAGGTACTCTGCTAAGTGCTTTTACATAGCTTTTAAGTAGAGAGACGGTATAATTTATCATCCAAACTGGGACACTTCTAAGAGCGAAAGGGGGCACTGTTCATACTCTAGGACAACAGGTATAAGTGGGAACTGCCCCAGGCAAGCCAAAACTTATAACCATCCTACCCACAGGTTACATTCTCGGTGCTTTTTTCTCCCCCCGTAACTCCACACACAATTTGTAAATCTGTATTTACCAGTATTTACTTACTTAATGTCTATTTCCCTGTAGATTGCAAGGGTTAGGGTTTTGTTCACTACTAGAAAAAGCCTCAATGCCTAGTATGTAGAAACTACTTGATAAATATTTGTAGAAAGAAGGAAGGCAAGACTGGAGTAAAAGCCTGGGCAGGGAGAGAGGGGTGGGGAAAAGAGAAGAGGTGGAGGGAGCTGGGATCCTTGACTCCCAGGTTAGTGCTCCCTGTTCTTGCTTAGGACTTAAAGGAGTGGACTGTCAGGAACAACACAGCTTATGCAATGAGCTCAGCCTCCCCGTGTGTTTATTAAGTTCCAGCCAGCTGATGAGCAACCTATTCATGGCACAGAAAGTGTCTACATATCTCTGTCACTCATTCTTGCCTGATTTATGCTCTATAGCATGGACGAGTGCCCAGTTGTTTGTGAGCAAACCAATGACTTCCAATTGATGATAGCAATGGCAGGCTGAAGCCTCTTCTCTTTAGCAAACCTAACCCCCTTCACTTTGGTTCCTCCTCCATGCCCCGCCCCCCACCTCTCTCCTCAGGGATTCATCTAAAATACCATTTTGTTCAATGGCTCCTACCTTATCACTGTCCCATGTCTTTTTTTTTGAAAGCCATTCCTCATAGTTCCCTCAGTGAATAACTGTTTTCTATCTATAAACCACATTACAGTTGGCATAACACGATTTGCCATAGTTAATCCAATTCAATTCAACCAATAGTTATTGAATATCTATAACCAGCCAGATCAGAAAAAAATTTAGGGGCTATGGAAATCAAGGGATCATGAAATCACAGTCATCAAAGTTAGAAGAGATTCAGATGCCATCTCACTACAGCATCTTCCAACTGAATCTCCTCTATATGCCATTTTGACAGTGTCATTTAGCTTCAAGGTGAACACTTTTAGTAAGGCAAAGTTCACAGCTCCTACACCCACTCTGGCTCAGGCACCTCTAAATGTTAAAAAGTTCTATTTCTCTACAGGTCTTACCTCTACCTTTGGACTCCACCCAGAAGATGTCTGTCCTGTCCTCTCTGATAGTTCTTCAGAGATAGAATGACTATGGTCGTCCTCCTTTCTCTAACCTATGAAACCCCCAATATCTTCTCCTATTTCTTAAAAGTCTTACCCCTATGAGAAAACTCAATATGGACACCCATTGTTCTCCTTCTTTCTGGCATAGCAGGCCCTCTTCTCTGGGAACAAGTTCACTACCACCACCACCACCACCATAGCCCCTAAGTCCAACCATGTGGTTCCAGTGAGGCTGTCCTGTCTTACATACGCTTGCCTCTGGGGCCACAGTTGACTTGCCCAGTGGTAGCATGTCCTCCCAACTAGGCCAGTCATGGTCCTTTTGGAACTGGAACTAGAAAATGAGAGCGAATCACTCTCCAGCGATGGGAGTCACTAGATGTGACACTTGACACCTGTCTCCTACAGGGGAGGAGGGCCAGTCTACAGTATTCTGGGACTCTTATAATAAATTCTCTATTTTGCATATTTCAAGTTGTATTTCTTTTGCTTGTAGCCAAAGAGCCTTGACAAATATGAATCTGCTTCAATATATTTCCTTTATCCCATGAGACCTCCTGAACCCAACTGAACCCAGTATTTGTGAAGGGAGGGGAAGCTACTCATTTAGAGATGAGACCAGCGGCCTAATACCCACCCTGGTTTGACCCTGCACTCCTAATTTGTAGCTCCTAGTAGATATCCCCAGTACAACGCTGCCCTTTCCCAGATTAAGGCATAAAACCAGCAGGTGCTGAATGGGTTTGGTTACTCACTGGGTCATTGTACATCTGGATGATGAGCTGTTTCACTCCATGCAGGGTAGGGTGGGCCCACGGAGAGGGATCCAGCCAGTGACGGTTCAGGTCAAACCCCATTAGAGAGCACCTGGGTAATACCCAAAGTCAGAGTCAGTAGGAACAGGACAAACCAAGCTTCTCACTTACCAAAATACAGTTAGGAGTAGGAACAATCATTATGTCACTTATCTAGTCTTTATTTTTTGCCAGAGACAGTTCTAAACATTTTACATGTATTAATTCATTCAATGCTTTCAACAACCCTATGAAGCCACTACTGTTATAATTCCCACTTTACATAAGAAGAAGCTGAGTCACAGAGAAGTTCAGATATTTCTGTCGACGAGTCTGACTTCAGTATCCACTCTCTGAGACTGCAGATATATGTACATGTGTTACACAGAGCAGTAGAAAGAAATGTTCAGGCTGAAGTCACTGGTGTCCCTATTATTCCTCTCTGTCTCCTACCCATAGGTAACCCATTGTCTCTACCTTCAAAATGTATTAAAAATCAATACCTTTTTATCACCTCCATTGATATTACCTTGAGCTTGGACCAAGGTCCCAAGTATTGTAATAATCTCTTACCTGGTCTTATTTCCATCCTGACGTGCTCCCAGCCCACCTCTCACCTTATCTTCCCCTTGCACCCCCATTTTCCACACAACGTCCAGGGTGATCCTCTAAAACATAAGTAAAATTATGTCCCTTTCCTCAAATGGTCCCTATTAGATGCAGAGTAAAGCCCCCCACAAGCTACAAGTCCCCATGTGGTCCTTCTCTGCCAACCTCTCTGACTTCAGCTCCTACCACCATCCCTCTTGCTTCCTCTGTGCCAGATGCTGGAGTCCTCATTGTTCCTTCAACACACCAGGTGCATCTTGTCTCAGGGCTTTTGTACAGACTGTCCCTCTGCCCAAATACTCTCCCTCCAGATATCTTATGACTCATTCTTACTTATTTAAAATCGGTGTTCAAATGTCACCAGCTCAGTGGAGGCTATCCTGACCACCTTCTCCATACTCTCCCTTGAGCACATTAAAGAACCTCACTAGGACAAGTGCAATAATGGCTTCTGGTTCTCTTCTCTTCCCTCTTCCTCCTTTTCTCACTTCAGATCTACTCAAAGCCCTGCTTAGACTTGGGAAGAGATGTCACCTCCAGGTCTCTGTCCCCATGCCACCATCCACCAGGCCTTCACACACTCTAGGTACTTTCTAGCCCAGCCCTGGCTGAGGTACAAATTCCCGAAACTCTGTGCTTGCTCACAATTCTAATTGCCACTTTCCTTCTCTCCAGGCCATCCTATTCTAATCACCAGACTGTCTCCCACACAGACCTGACTGGCTTGCTTTCCTAATCAAGATTCATCTATAGGTCTTCATCATCTACAGGATAAAAGTCTGCTCTTTGCAGATTTTTAACCAGATTCAAAACTGATGGGTATCATTCTCTTTGTCTTCTGGGCCTCAATTGTCCTCCTTTTTCTCCTCTATCCCTATGATTCACTATTTTATACCCCCATCTTATCCTCCAAGCTCCTCTCTTTCCTTAAGCAATACAGTTTAATCCCCTCTCAATTTATTAAATTTCTATCCCCCGTCTATCACCCTACTCAGAAAAATAAAGGATTGTACTGGGAATCTATCTCTCCTTCAAGATGGTTGGGGTAAGAATGGGGGGTAAATATGGGGGAAATAAAAATTTCCCCTTGTCACTTAAAATAAGCATTGTAGGAACCCTGTAGGAGAATAGCTAATGTTTCATGAGGCACATGGGGAAAGGCATCATTGAGGAGAAGTCATTTGAGTTGAGCCTTGCTGGATGAATAGAATTTTTCTCGGTGTTGGGGGAGAAAGGAAATATAGAAGCAAAGAAAGGAACTGTGAATCCACCCGGGATACTGGGGGAATAGTGGACAGTTTGGTTTGGCTAAGTCATAGAGTATGTAGTGGGAAGGTGGTGATGGTAAGGCTATAAAGGGAGGTGGCGGTGAAATGTGAAGGGCTTTGAATTCCTGGCAAAGAGTTGTTTTATTATTATTATTATTATTATTATTATTATTATTATTATTTTGTATTGCTGTGTTGAGATCAACCCGGTGCTGATGCTGGCTTTTTAACTGCTTGCAGAGTAAGAACAGAGATAGGCCTACATCTAGGTTACAACAGCATCACCCAATGAAGCAAACACAATCAAGAGAACATTTGCTGACATTACTCTGGCCTCAAGAACTAAGTACTTTACCAAATACAAAATACGTAATTGAAGTTAATGTAATGTGGGTGGTGCTATTACTATTCTCATTTTGCAGATGTGGAAACTGAAACCCAGAGAGGTTACAAACCAAAGTGCTTGAGAGAAAAGAGGTGATGTCAGGACTGGTTCACAAGCAGACTTCATTCCTGGCCTTTAAGAACATAGGCTAACAGGAGAAAGAAGAATGCTCCAGGCTTATGTCCACTTATAATTCAGGACAATATTGTGAGGATTAAATGAGATAAACACATGTATTGAACTTAATTTAGCATGGGTTCTGACATACAATAACAACTTTAAAATGTTATGTTGTTGTTTTGTTGAACATTTTATTATTGTTTTATTTTTATTTTTATTATTTTTTTAATGTTTATTTTTGAGAGAGAGAGAGAGAGAGAGAGAGAGAGAGACAGACAGGGCATGACCGGGAGAGGGGCAGAAGGAGGGACGTACAGAATCCGAAACAGAACCACGAGATCATGACCAGAACCAAAGTCAGACGCTCAACTGACTGAGCCACCCAGGTGCCTCTGTTATTATTTTGTGCTACATCCTATAGGAGTGACATAGACTAATAAGTTTTCAGTGTACAGGGGCCTGGAATGGGCAGTAGACAGCAGTGGTCAGGGATACCCCATAGCTTTTCTTCCAGTCTGGGAATCAGGCAGATCAGAGTGCATGTCCATGTTCCTAATGTAGTAGGCATTTGCCCATTTTCTTTGGGGGAATGGCTAGCATCTAACCCTATGATTAGATGGGACAGGGTTGGGAAGAGTATGCTCCTCCAACATTATAGATGATGAGACTATGGTGGTGCCTTTTTTTCCTCCCACAGAAGACCAGATGAGCCATATGCTCTCTCTTTGTGATTTGCCAGCCAGGGCAGCAACAGGAAACCAGACTCGGGCAACAGCCACTTCCCCCAGGATTTAAACTTGGACTAGGTGATGCAGGCTGGAAGTCCGATGTAGAGCAGTGCTACCATGGTACAGAAGTAGATTACTTCTGCCAAGAGCCAATTTTCTTCCTTCCAAAGCCAGTCTATTAATTGTTTGTTTTCCAAATGTGATCTTTCCTATAAATTCCCTTTTTGCTTAAGTGGCTGGAATTCGTCCTTGTTTCTTTAACAGAAAGCATCCTTAACCATATAACTCTGTAGCCTAATTTATAGAAAACTCCAGCAGGCCCCTATATTGTTCACTTCCCAGTAGCTGGTCACTAAGAAGATGGAACCATGGGTCTGGGTGTTATGATCCCAGAGTTCTTCCAGCTTCCACTGAGCATCTAAAAACTTGGAATGGAACATTGTTGTTAATAGGACTTAATCACAAACGACTGTTCCTTAGAGAAGGTTAGCTTACTTACCTCTCCTCTGCCTCCAGATAAGAATGCCCTAAGCAATGTTTTAGCCAAGTCACCAGCTTGCTCCATGATATTTCTATGACCTGGTACTCACCACCTCCCCAGGCAGCTTATCTCATTCTGGGACAGCTCTGCTAGAAAAGTCTTTCTTCTCTTTAGCTGAAATTTGTCTCCCAGTGACTTCCTCCACTAGTCTCAGCCTTGCCTCTGAGAGTCACACAGACCTGTAAGGCAGTGTTGTGAAGACCAGAAGATTTGGAAGCCACAGTTGGGTTTAAGCTTTGGTTGTACTCCTTACTAGCTATGTGATCTTTTTAACATTTCTTTTTTTGAAGCCTCTTTTGCTTCTGTTTTATCTTATGTGTAATGAGGAAAACAACCTTGACTTCCTGAATTGTGAACATGAGCTAATAATGGTCCAGCAGAATCCTCAGAACAGACCGAATATTAAATAAATTGTAGCCAGTGATGACAGTGGCAGTGGTGGGGACTGTGGTATTGTTGAAATTGTCTGAACCTAAATGTCACCTCCTCCAGGAAGGCTTGCTGACTTACTCTCTGCAAATGTCAGATAGGTAGTTTTCCTTTGTTCCCATGGCATCCATTGCTCCCCCTCCTACCTCCATCAGATTGGCTACAGCAAAAGATATAGTAATTAATTGAGTCTGTCTTCCCCACTGGATCATGAAGTCCTTAAGGGTAAGGATGATGTCTTATTTATGTTTGTATCCTTAGGCCTGAGAAGGAGTCTGGACTATCGCAGACATTGAAGAAGTAGTTGTTGAATGAGCATTTCATGCTTTCCCAAGAATTTCCCAATCTCCTATGATATAGTTCTTACAACCATCCAGGCACACAGCTGGATTCCATTTTTTAAGTGGGAGCACTGAAGTCCAGAGAAGGTAAGCTATTCATTCAAGGTCACCTAACTGGTATTCCACAAGGCCCAGACTAGAATCAGGGTGAATTAGCCCAAGTTGGTTTTCCCATTTGGCCACGCTGCTTCCAGGAAGCCTCTTTCATTCAAAAGAGTGAGATTCAAAACTTAAGAGAAAGAGTTTGAGGCAAAGATCCTCAAAGGTCAACACCTTCATCCAGCCTGCCGATGAAAATAAAGTGTGGCTGGTGACTCAAGGCACCTCAATCCTCAAAGAATCCTAGAGCTCTGTAGAATTTAAAGCACTTGTGAAACTCTTCAGTGAGTAGGACCTGTGCTGGGTACTTTTTGAGCTGATTTTTAAAGAACACTTCTCATGGCAATAGTCTATCAGTAGGTGGGTATTTACTAAAGAAAACACTTTAGTGAAGATGCAGGAGCCCCACCTGGCTGGGGGCCAGGAGGACAGGTCTTGCCCTTTATGTCTATATCAACTTGAGAAAGTCACTTCCCCTCCCCTGGCTCCATGCTCTTCTCTGTAAAGCAAGGAGGTTGTATTTCACTCAGGGAGGTCTCGTCCAGCTGTCTCATTATACGTTTTTTTGTTGTGGTTGTTTTTTGTTGTTGTTGTTTTTTACTTTTTAAGTTTTTATTTTAATTCCAATTAGTTAAAATATAGTATTACATTACTTTCAGAGATACAATATAGTGATCCAACAATTCCATACATCATCCTATGCTCATCACAATAAGTGCACTCCTTAATCCCCATCACCTATTTAATCCATCCCCCCACCCCTGTCCCCTCTAGTAACCACCCATTTACTCTGTATAGTTAAGAGTCTGTTTCTTGGTTTCTCTCTCTCTCTCTCTTCTTTTGCTCATTGTTCTGTTTCTTAAGTTTTACATATAAGTGAAATCATATGGTATTTGTCTTGCTCTGATTAACTTATTTTGCTTAGCATTATAATCTCTAGCTCCATCCATGTCATTGCAAATGGCAAGGTTTCATTCTTTTTTATGGATTAATAATATTCCATTGTGTATGTATACACATCTTCTTATCCATCCATCAATCGATGGACACGTGGGCTGTTTCTATATCTTGGCTATTGTAAATAATGCTGCTATAAATCTTATTATATGATTTTAAAGCATCAATGATTGGGCTTTATCTCCAAAGTTAGGGACTTGAAGGAAACACACATTACTGATAAAGTTAAAATACAAAGAAAACAAAATATTCTAGGAAAAGGATTGATACAGTTTTTAAAAGAAACACCAAATAGTCAAGGATTGCCAATACCTTAACATTAATTGCATACATTTTTCAACATTCGAGATTTACATGGGACCCAATCTTTGCCTCTAGGAAATCTTAACTTGCTCTGAACTTTGAAGAAGGGATGGGAATTTGCCAAAAGTCAAGTCCTGAGAGAGCATTCCAGGCAGAGGGTGTGACATGTGCAGTCAGTGAAGTAAGAATGGTTGGAAATTATACATATTTCTAATAGGCAACTAATGTATTATGCTTCTGTCCTTAACTAGGCTATAAGCACCAGGAGGGCAGGGCTGATGCAGCTCTTTCTCTTCAGTGGTTTCAGGACCCAAACCATCTGCCTAAAGACAGAGGAATGAACAAGGTGACCTCCAGATGTCGAGCTCTTACAGTATGATTGCCAATTTAGAGTCACTGAGTGTGAAATCCTGGGTCTCTGTTTTCTTGGTGCTCTTCTATCCTGTTATTTATTTTTAACACAAAATTTTTGCATGAGCTCCAAGTCAGGACCCATGCCCTGACATAAATGGGGCTCTTTATGGTGCCAATGAGACACAATATTTGACATTGGGATCATTCTAGAAAATCCAGGGATGCCTGGGTGGCTCAGTCGGTTAGGTGTCCTATTTTGGCTCAGGTCATGATCTCATGGTTCATGAATTCGAGCCCCACATAGGGCTCTGTGCTGACAGCTCTTAGCCTGGAGCCTGCTTCGGATTCTGTGTTTCCCTCTCTTTCTGCCCCTCCCCTGCTCATGCTCTGTTTCTCTCTCTCTCAAAAATAAACAAAAATTTAAAAAATAAAAAAAAAAGAAAATCCAAATTTGTGGAAGTCAAATTTATATGTAACCATATAATGTATGCTTTTATTCTCTTGAGTTGGAGATACTCTTGACTATTTTTTTTTTACTCTTTATTATCTTTTGTTTCTTCTTCCAAACTGTGAGCCCAGTGAGGGCAGGGACTATGTTTGTGTCATCTTGCCCACCTCCACTCCAACTTATCTACTACAGACCCAGGTGCAGAGAAGTTTAATTATATCTATTGAATGAATGAGTGAATGAACGAATGTATGAATGAATACCCCGAAGATGTGCAAACAAAGTTTAGGTATTAAAGACATATTTTGAAAAGCATTTAAGTATCTGTTACAAGCTAGATGCTTTCACAATAACCAATTAAGGTAGGTATTATTAATCCTCATTTTATACGTGAGCAAATAAAATCCAAGAGAGATTTGACCTTTAGGAGATCATTTGACAACTACTAGGATATAGATCTGGGATTTGAGCCAAGATCTTATGGATGCAAGGATGGTCTACAGTGACTTTTTGAGGTCCCCCCAGCCATGGGTAAGACTGTGTGATCTATGAAAGAGACCCCAAGCTACTCCTATCTGGTCTTCCTTTATTGGTCTCTTCCTCCTCTGCCCATAGTTCCAGAGAATATTATTCAAATGGCAAATAAATAGCTCCATCTTGTTAAGGGCATCATGCCCATCCTAGCTGTCATAACGGCAGCTAGAATGAGAGCAATGATTTTAATTCCCCTCCTTATGATTTCCTTTTCATCTCTAAAGGATAGAGAATAAGACAGCTTGGTGGCTCCAGATCAATCTCATCTGAGCACTGTGGGGCTATATGCTCCTGGAAGGGTGGCACTGACAGGCAGAGTGTACGAGCCACACATGCAATTGTCTCTCAAATGCAGCAGTTTTCCAGCATTACCAATGAGCTGGATTGGATTAAGCATATTTGCACCAAAAGCAAAATAAATATTGCTTTATTTAATGTCACTAAAAGGTTGGGATTCAATTGCCCTTGGCCTGAGGCACCTTTCAGCTGTATTGATTGGCCAGTGTCAGAATGCCAGGCAATCTGTCATCAACAGCTCCTGCAAAATGCTTAGCAGGTGGAGTGGGCTCTACTATGGTGGAGATGGAGGACAGTGGGCAGCGTCCTTTGTCCCAAACACAAAGGATAATTCTAATATATCCCACTCCCTATCACCACCACTAGGATATTTAAAGGATTTCCCTCACATTCCCTCTTAGACTATCACAACAAGGATGTGGCCTGGGCTATAAAGGTAAAGCAGAGGATGGATAAGAAAATACGTTCCGAGTTAGAAGGACTTGGGTTTGTGTCCCAGATCTACCACTGAGTAGTTTTGTGACCTTGGACAAATTCATCTGTTTTGCTCAAAGACCTGAAAGCACCAGGAGGGCAAGAAGTGAATCTATTTCATTTGCCATTAAGTATTTCATACTAGCACAGTGCCAGATACACAGCCAAACCTCCATTAAACTGTATGAATAGAGGTTCAGAAAGTGTAAGTAATTTGTCGTAGTCCAGAAAGGATAAGTGATACAGGCAAGACTTGAACCCAGTCCGCCAGCTCTAAAGCCTATATTCTTAGCTATCACTCTATGCTCGATTTTTTAAATGTGTATTTATTTTGGGAGAGAGAAAGAGAGAGAGAGAGAGAGAGAGAGCGAGCGTGCACACGCACCTGCAAGAGGGGGAGGGGCAGAGAGAGAGGGAGAGAGAAAATCCCAAGCAGCCTGAGTAGTCAGCACTGAGCCCAGTGCAGGGCTCCATCTCAGGAACTGTGAGATCATGACCGGAGCCGAAATCAAGAGTTGGATGCTTAACCGACTGAGCCACCCAGGCGCCCCTCTCTCTATTCTCTTACCAGTCCTGGGAGTCAAGTCAGCACCCGAGTGAGGGGACTCATGTGAGGTGAGGGGTGGATGCAACATCCTTAATTTTTAAATGGGGAAACTGAATCTCAAGTGGAAGTTGACATGAAAAGTACCTTTATGCAAGTTGACAAAAGGTACCCCCTCCAAGTTAGCAAACAGGTGCCCCTTCCGAATGGGTGAAGTATGCTTGCTCTGGCCAGACATGTGGTTGGGAGCAGTCACAGTTGGCCTTGGCCCTTCACCAGGAGTCTTCGGGCAGTGCACAAATTGTGTGTGCATGTGAGGTGGTTCAGAACATTCCCAAGGTTCATAGCAGAGCTATAATGAGGTAGGACTTCCTACCTCCAAGGGTCAGCAAGATCTTTACCCTGTAATGGTGGCCTTTCTGGCAAGGTGGTGGGATCGGGAAAGGGAGTACTCAAACCACACCTGGAAAAGGGATCATCTTTAACCTTAAAATTCCTGTGCCCTTTCTCCCAGAACTTATTACTAGTGGATAAAGAGAAGCTTTGTTGGAGTGCCCTCTCCCTTCTCATGGAGAACATGTGCTCTGGAGATTCAGCCTCCTCCCTCCAGTCTCCTGCTTGGCAGCAATACCAGGCTTGGGGCAGGGGCATTCCACATTGTGACTTAAAACAATTCTGGGGCTCCTGGGTGGCTCAGTTGGTTAAGCGTTGGACTCTTGGTTTTGCTCAGGTCATGATCTCATGGTTCGTGAGTCTGAGCCCCACATTGGGTTCTGCGCTGACAGCACAGAGCCTGCTTTGGATCCTCTCTCCTCCTCTCTCTGCCCCTCCCCTGTTCCTGTGCATGCGCTCTGTCTCTCTCAAAATAAATAAATAAACTTAAAAAATTATTAAAGAGAAAACAATTCTGAGAGCCAGTCACCAATTGGAAGGACCCAAGATTTCATAAAACCCTATCATCACATTTCAAAGACAGGGAAACAGAGGCCTAGGTCACATAGCTGTAAAAAGTAGAGCTGGAAGTTCATTCCAGAACCAATAGATTATTTTTCCCTCCATAAGAACACTGACAGGAGTCAAAAGAATCATTTAACAAGACTCAAGGGGGAACATTTTCTAAAGGAGTGCACTGGCTCTTGGGGCTAGGAATCATCTCTTTGAGTTTTTTAAGTGAGAAAGGGCAAAGGAAACGCAAAAGAGAAGAAAAGTCCTTTAGGCCTTCACAAGCTCTGGGAGCAGGTGAGACCCCTGCCCACCTGGTCTGAGCCTGAAAAGTGGCTTAGTTTGCATGCAGACTCTGGAGCCACACTGCCTGGATAAGATCCTGGCTTCGGCCACATATTAGCTGTGTGGCCTCTCTGTGGCTCAGCCCTCATCTGCAAAATGTTGATCTTGCTACCTCAGAGGGCCATTTTGAGGATTAAACGAGATCAGCCGTGGAAAATGTTGGAGACAACTGCCTGGTTTGAGATGAGTGCCACACATATGTTAACTGGTCTTATAGTTTGGTCTTGGTATGACTGCCAGGGCCCTCCACAAATGGGTCCTCACTTATTCCTCCAGCTTCTTCAACCATGTCCCTAATCTGTATACCCCACAAGGCTTACACCTTTTATATCCTATGAACTAACTGCAAGAAGGTGCCCCTTCCTGTGGGCTGATGCAATTCCTCAAAGTCACAGGCTGATCAGGCCTAGGCTGCATGCCAGACTCCACCTGCCTTCTTAGCTGGTGCCTTTGTGTGGTGTGTGAACCTACACTGTGGTCTGCAGCTGTGACCATGTGCACCAGCCACGTCAGACCACTTGGCATTCTCCAAGACTTTCTGCTCACTCAGGGCTCAGGCAGTAAGGTGGAAGCTAGGCACTGGGGCTTCAAGGCAGCTCTCTGGTTTTGACTCCTGGATCTCCTATATCTCAGGACCTTGGGCTAGTTGTTCAACCACTTTATGTGCTTCCGTTTCCTTGTCTGTAATATGAGGATAATACAAGACCCTACCTCACAGGTTGAGGGGGTTGTTGGGAGGAACCTCCCATTGCTTTCAGCCCCAACAGGGACTCTTGGTCTCCAGCAATAAGGAGAATGGCTTCCTTTCCATCCCTTGTTTCCACTCCCCCAAGGGAGGCAATGAGACTTGTCTGATTGGTCCCCTTGAGAAAAGGGGCAGAGCCTGTTGGCCCTGACTCTCCAGGCCTGGCTTGCTGGGATCAGTGACCCTTCTGGGAGGGACCTCCTCTCTGCCACATGGTATGCCTTCTGAGAGGCATCTCACCTTCTGCTTGGCCTGGGGCTGGTGGCGAAGTTGAACTTTGGGGTGAAGTAAAAGGAGGCCAATTTTAGCCACATAGATAAACCATGCCTTCCAAATCCTGATTTTACCAATAATAAACTTGTATTTTGACACCTATCTTTATGATCCCTCAATCACCTTCTAAATTGGTAGAAGTAGGGAGAGAGTAGGAGCAGGAGTATGATGAGTTCCATCTTCAGTGGAAATAATACATAAAAACAGAACAGGGCCTGGTAGCTTGTATCAGTTCAATTAATGCTTGTATTGTTATCAACAGTGTTATTACCTAACATGATTATTCCTCTGTTTTAGAACATGTTGACAATCTCCCCCCTGGCGAACTCCCCCTCATCCTTTGAGGCTCACCTCACCAACACCTCCTCCTTGAGGGCAAGCACAGGGCAAAGCCCACCCCAGTCCCCCAGTGCCTAGTTTCAAGTGTGTGCTGTGTCAACCTCTGAGGGAAAGAAGGTGGGGAGGGGGAGGAACAGACAGAAAGAAGAAGGGGAAGAAATGATTGAGTGGAAAGGCTTCTTAAGCAGAGTTGCCAGGAAAGGCACAGGTGTGAGCAAGAGCAGGCCAGTTCAGGGCCCTGCAAACGGCCCAGGAAGGTGAGGGGAACGGATGGAGGATGTTAGCACAAGAGCAAGGTGGACAGTGGGAGAGGAACCTGAGAAAGATGTTCCTGGACACTGCATGCCTTGAATACCAGGCTACGGGGTTTAGCTTCCTTCTAATGGAGAACAAGGAGCCACAGGAGGATTTTACATAGACAACTAACACTATTCAAGTGGTTTAAGAACTAAGACTAGAAATGACAAAGTTGTTGATTCTACTGTTTTGCTCCTCCAGAAACCCCAGCCACTCATTCTGGGTTACTGTCTCCTCAGAGGCCTGCCTTTGCCATAGAATCAATTATTACAATCAACTTGCTATCAACTCTAACTTTGAAATGCTATTCAGCTGCTTGCAGGGACAGAGATGGGGGGCTGCCTCCACAGACATCTAGCCATCTGGCCTTTTCTGTGGAACCTGGCTGGGAAGCTCATTTGAATAATTGGTTTTGGCGGTGTGCACTTGTGGGTTAGACACCTGATTACACTGCCAGCCCCAATGTCCTTTCAACCTCCTTAGAAACATCGCTCAGGTTACATAAAGCAGGAGAGAGTTTCTGGGAGGTGAGGCTCTGTCTGGCCCCTGTTGTCACTTGCACTTCATCTTGACTAACGATGGAACTCACTCACTGTGTGACCTTGAGCAAGTTACTTAGCCTCTCTGTGGCTTGGTCACTTCTTTGTTCAAAGAGAGAGAGTGACTCCTACCCTGTCTATGTCACAGGCTTCTTGTAAGGCTCTAAGAAAAGGTGGGGAATTGTGACCTAGAAGAAATGCAAGTGGAAAGATGTAGGTTAAGGAGAGCTCAATGTCAGGAAGCAATGTGCATGTGGGCTATATCAGGAGAAGTACGTCCCCAGAATTAGGCTTGTGATGGTCCCTTCCTACTCCTCCTCCACTAGCTAGCTCTATGAACTTACAGGACTTTCCTAATCTATCTATGCCTCAGTTTCCTCATCTGTAAGGTGAGAATAATGACAGAGTCATTCTGAGAATTAAATGAAACACTACATGCAAAATGTCTAGAACAGTGGCAGGCCCAGGAGGTTCAACAGAGGTGAGGTGTTCATCATCACCATCACCATTATTATCATTGTCATCATCATAACTGTTCAGTTCTGGACACTAGGCCTCAAAGACAGACAACAACAAACATCTGGAGCTTGTTGAGAGGACAGCAGGAATTATGGGGAGAGGAGTGGATTTCAGATTACATATGAAAAGTCCCATGGCTTTGGAGGATGTCCAGCTTGGAGAACAGGAGTTGGCAGTGGTTGGAGTGGACAGTGGGGAGACGTGCAGACACACAGTCTTCAGACAGCTGAAGGGCTACCACGTAGAAGATGGACTAAAACAGAATAATCCTTCAGGGGTGAAGTGGAAGGGATGGGCTGGGGGGTTTAGCATGAATCCAAACCTTCTCTAACAGTCCAAGCTGGCAGCTTGGTGATGTTTTGGAAGCCAGAGAACCACACCCAAGCCTGGAGGTGGATGAGAAGAGGGGCACCCGGCTGTCATTCAGGGACACTGCTGAGGAAGAGCATTGGACTAGAGGTCTCAGCTCCCATCCTACTCCAAGGCTTATGGTGCTGTGACAGAGCCACCAAATGGGGGGGAGTGTGGCTGGGATGGGGAGGGAGGCACAGTGAGAAGGGGCTGGCAGCACCTCTTGGTGAGGTGGTCCTTGTAATGGGCCTCTGGTTTCCATTTCTAGCTTGATGAAAAGTGCACAGTTTTTATGCTGTCAAAGAACAAATAGAATATCCCCATGCACTTTACATTTTACACAGCTAATTCTGTGTTGTATCCTATTTTGGAAAGTTTAAAATGTTTCCTCCTTTGGATGCTGAGGTGGGCGAGGTCAGCAAGTTATTATGTCTGTGCATGTGTATGTGTGTATGTTTGTATGTTGGGAATACCTTGTCTGGTATCACCCTCTGCCATGCTTAATGACACTTTGCTGTGCAAATCTCTTTTACTGTCTGTGTCTGGTGAATTCCTACATAGCCTTCAAAAACCCTCCCTCGCCACTGGCAGTCAGAGGGAAGCACTGCCTGAGTTCAGGACACGATGTAGCAGGAGGTGACCTCCATAGTAGGCTAGGGTGGGACTGCCTGGATTCATAAACCTTCTCGGACCCTTCCTGCTGAGGCACCTGGGGCATGTTCCTGGCTGCCTCTGTGCCTCAACTTCCTTCTGTATTTAAAATGGGGCAGGGGTGCCTGGGTGGCTCAGTCGGTAAGCGTCCAACTTCAGCTCAGGTCATGATCTCGCGGTTCGTTGAGTTCGAGCCCCACGTCGGGCTCTGTGCTGACAGCTCAGGGCCTGAAGCCTGCTTCAGATTCTGTGTCTCCCTCTCTCTCTGCCCCTACCCCACTCACACTCTCTCTCTCTCTCAAAAATAAATAAACATTAAAAGAATTTTTTTAAATGGGGCAAAAGAAACAGACTCATAAATACAGAGAACAAATTGGTGGCTGCCAGGGGTAGAAGATGGGCAAAACAGGTGAGGAGGATTGAGGGGAACCACATTCCAGTTATAAAATAAGTAAGTCCTGGAGATAAAAGTACAGTATAGGGAATAAAATCAACAATTTATAATAACGTCTGGAGACAGATGTTAACGTCGGCTTATTGTAGCGAGCACTGAGTAACGTATACAATTGTCAAATCACCATGTTTATACCTGAAACTGATATTGATATTGTGTATCAACCGCACTTAATATGAATCCTTAAAAATGTTATTTTGAAATTACATTTTTATTGGAATTGTGTAAAAATCTTTCTCCTTTAGTTTTTGACCACTTTGAAAAAATTCCCTTGTGCATTAACTTTAGATGTCCTTTAGTTTTCTTTTTTGGTTTTCTAATAAGTTATTCAATATTTTCTTATGGATTTCAGTGGTTCCTCATATAGTGATGGAATATTTCCCTACTGTGTTCTTTAGTTCTAGTATGTTATGTTTCGTTACATAAAAATTTTTCATGTGAAAAAGATGGGCTCTATCACTACCTCTGTCACAGGGCTGTTGCAAGGGTTAAATGAGTTGATATTATGGCTAATGTACAGTGAGTAGGCACTTAGACATTACCTCTGTTATCTAGGCCTCCGTGGCATCACACACACACCCCTCTAATACAAACACAGGGCTTCTTATTGGCAAAGGCTGCCTCTGATTCCCATCTGCTTCCCTAAGGCCCAGCGCAGGGCCTGACACTCAGCAGGCCCTCAATAAACTTTAGTTAAATTGGATTTATTGCACTGGAGCATCCTTTGTTATGTGAGATCACCAGGGCCAGGAGACATACTGTGGTGCGGGTCCACAGATGGGAGAAGCATCCATTTCCACCGCGGGGTCTGCAGTGGTGCCATGCTATGAAGCTGAATCATTTCGGCACCACCCAGAGGGGTTTGTTGCTCTCCCCCACCTCCACGTTCCCAAGAAGCACTGAGGTTTTCTGAAGATGAGAAATTTCATAGCATCCTGCTATCTTTTGGGTAACTGCGTATTTTATGATGACTAATAGGCAATTACTATGGTAATATTGCAATTCAGCATGTGTGAGGTTTGGGAAATGAGAAATTATGGGTAACTACTTTGGACTCATTTCTATGGTAACAAAAAGTAATTGTCATTAAATACCGGTTATACTGAGGCTGTACCTGGTAATTATAGATTTTTATGCCCAGAAACATAAATAAAACCAATAAATTTATTCAAAGGTCTATGACTGTTTACTTATACGTGGCTCTATGGAATACACAATGACAAGCACCTAATTAAGAAATGCAAACCCAACACAGAGTTCCATATTGTCATATGGAGATGGAGAGTTCTGTTTTTCAAATGCAAGGCAACTCGTGCATTACATATGCTCTGAAGAAATCAACCACAGTGGGGCACAGGAGGGGGTGGGGCCTTCTTCTCTGCAAAGGGAGTGATGGGGAGAAGGAGGTGGCAGAGACTGTGTACAAATGTTGCAAGGGGCGTGGGCAGCCACATCTAACACAGGACATCGAGAATTGCCAACCCAGTGACTTGACTCGACTGGTGACCGACACAGCCCATCACCCCCTACCCCAATGGCCTTCCAATTGGGAGCTGCCTTGCAGCTTCTTGGCTTTATAATACCTGAAGTTACAAGATCCATCTCTCAAAACCTCTAGGCCCCAGATCTCCCAGAACCCTTCAAAGATGCTCACATGGCATCAGTAGTAGAACCATTCTTATTTTTTTTTTTAACTGTGGTAACATACACATGACATAAAATTTACAATCTTAATCATTTTTAAGTGTATATTTCAGTGGTATTAAGTACATTCATAATGCCACACTATCATCACCACTATCCATCTCCAAAAGTCTTTCTATCTTGTAAACCTGAAACTCTATACCGGTTAAACACTGATTCCCCATTCCCCCCTTTCCTCTAGCCCTTGGTAACCACCATTCCACCGTCTGTCTTTGTCATTTTGACTACTCTAAGTATTTCATATAAATGGAAACATACAGTATTTGGCTTTTTGTGACTGGCTTATTTCACATAGTATAATGTCCTCAAGTTCATCCATGGAGTAGCCATGCCATTTTTGACAAAGCCTCTGCCCAGTGCTTCTACTAAGTGATAGAAGATGCTTTCCACCTCATTATCTTCTTCCAAGAGGGCAGGGAGAAACTGAGACCAGTGGAGAGAAGTGTCTTACCCAAAGACAACAAGGCTCAGGAGAGTAGGGAACGTAAGACTGCCGGTTCTCTGCTTCTACCTCCAGCTTGAAAGGCAGAGGCCAAGCCTGGGAATGCAGAGTGTCACCATGTGACTTTGAACATGGTTCTTCACCTTTATACGCTCGGTTTCCCCTTTGCTCAAATGTATATAATAAAAACTGACTTTCTTTTCTCAAAGAGTTGTTGTAGAGATCAAATGTGGTTTTTAAGTGCGTTTAAAAGTATAGTGTCCTGTACAGTAACATGTGGTTGCGAACCAGAGTTTGGTAAATCATAATAGCAGCTCATCATGGTATTCATGCCATCTCAGTGTAATGCGGTCAAGACAGTTGGGCTTAGGAGGCCATGTAGATGCAAGTGAAGGGTTGGGAGGGGATGGCATCCAGCCATAGCTACTCTGCACTGGGATTGTAGCTCTGTGCCGGGGCACTATTACTAAACACTGCTGTTGGGCTTATTTATTCACCCAGAAAATAAACATCAGAGGCCCATTCTGTGCTGGGCACTCTGCCAGGCTTTGGGGACATAGGTAGACAAAGTCCTGACTTCATGGAGTCTGCAGTCTAGAGATGGAGACTGATATTAAACAAATGGTCACATAAATCCCCGCACGATTACCAGCTGGGGCCAGGGCTATGAAAGGACAGTGCAGAGTGCCTAGAAAGAGCACAGTGGGAGGCCTGCTCTATCCTGGCAGCTCCGAGAAGGCCTTCCTGTGAGTTGGCATGAAATCTCAGATTGAACTGGAAAGCAGGCCAGTGTAAATGGAGCACAGTGAGACAGGACGTACAGTTGCCCTGTGTCACTGTTATACACCATAACATCGCTGCTATATTTTGACATCATCTATTGTGGCCGGCTCCTGTGCAGTATGAGTAGAGTATGGAGTAGAGTCTGTAAACTAGTGGAGGCCCTCCCTGCTCCTCCTGGAGGCCACAGTCCAGGTGCAGCAGATATGGCAGTCTGGTTAGTAAATGCCACCTTCCTCATAAAGAGCATTATCAGTCATGTGTAGCTGCCACCATTTGCAGTTAAATGCTAATTTACTATAAATACCATAGTATAGGTGTTTGTGTCATAAATATAATTTTACATGATTACATCTGTGAAAATCTCCTGCCTTTCCTTCCTAGATTGGATTATCTGTCTCTTTAATGTAGAAGAAGAAAAAGGGGGGAGGAGGAGGTGGAGGAGGAGGAGGGGGAGGAGGAGGGGGAGGGGGAGGAGGGGGAGAAGGACAACGACAGGCATGAGGGCAGGCCTGTCTCATTCTTCACACAGGGTCTGGCATGTCTGGTGCAGCCTCAGGGAGGAACACAGACCTGCATGTCTGCCTGCCTCTCACAGGCCACATGACCTAAGGGGGATTATTTCACTTCACTGAGGCTCAAGAGACTGAATATCCTGAGGGGATGTTAGGAGTGAAAGGGAGCAGGACAGAGGCAGCGATGTGGCCGTCCGTCTGTGTTCCAGCCAGTTTCCAGCAATGTGAAGAGTTCCTCTGATGTCGGGCTCTGTTTACTGCCCTAGAATGCTGACAAGTATCCTTCCCTCCCTCCCTCCCACCTTTCCTTCTGTACTCAAACTAATTTGAGTAGATTTTCATTATTTGCCAGCAGAGAAATCTCAGCAAGCACCCTCCTCCACCAACTTGTGTGAGGATTAAATGAGATAAGTGTATGAGTGCTTGACATGGCACTGGGTGGGCAAGCAGAATTCTTGGAATGCTATTTCCCAAAATGAGTTTAATAAACCGTAACACCACTCGGGGCTGGGGAAGTGGCAGTGGAGGAGGTGAGGGATGGAGGGGGAAACAAGCTTCCCCTAAAACACTTTCCCTAAAAGTGTTCCCTGACTTATCTTTGGAAACACCGGATACTATAACCCCTCTTAGATTCCTGTTGATTAGCATATTCAGGACTGAAAGATCTTATTATAAAAGAACACATTTAGTTGTGCTTAACTCTGTGTTTCCCAAACTTACTCAAACTGTGTTCCTTTCTCCCCTATAACGCTGAGGCATGTCCCCCAGGAAATGGGACACACTGCTGTAGTCAGGGAAGGCTGGTCTAGAGCACCTCTAAGGCACCTTGAAGCCCTCAATCCGGAGTCTTTATTATTATTTTTCACCTTCTCCAAACGTTTAGTAGTGAATTCTCATGACTGTTAGGCTCTTTGTTGCAACTCAGAGCTGTCTTAGCAACAGGATTAA
This sequence comes from Leopardus geoffroyi, assembly GCF_018350155.1. Lineage (NCBI taxonomy): Eukaryota > Metazoa > Chordata > Mammalia > Carnivora > Felidae > Leopardus > Leopardus geoffroyi. Next base: position 38,593,254 of record NC_059328.1, read on the forward strand.
TGCCGGTGGTTGGGGATTTTCTCCAGCTCTTATAACAAGAAACACGTATTTTCACTAGGAAAACGTTGAGAGTTTAAACTTCAGTAGAGAACCATTTCTGAGGGTTGGCGCTCTTTTATCCTGAAATCCCCAAATCACAAAATCTAGAGCTTGAGGACGTACAGAAAGCATCTAGTTCCCCATCACCACCCCATTGGCCATCTGAAGCCCAGAGAGGGGAGACATTTTGGTCAAGGTCACAGACCTCTTTCCAACTTGCCATCCCTGGACAGCAGATGATGACATAAATAAGTGTGTAGAGTAGACAGTATTGACCTCTTTCTGACCACTGTCGCTCTTGTAATTAAACAGAAATGTTAACATAAATCAAACGGTCTTTCCACCGCCATTATCACTAACAGTGCATTCTGTCCAGGGAAGGTGGAAAGGCATTGCTCTCAGGCCTGCAGCAAGCCATAAAACCTTCCAGTGCTAATGAACCATTGCTTGAGCCAATTAAGAGAGAAAGGAAAACTGTCTTTAATTAAGGCATCACATATCCCATGGGCTCTCTCTAACTTATACCCAGAGGTACTGCAAAGCCCCTCTGGACCCAGTTGCCATGCTTTTGGAAAGAGTAAATCAACTCTGTTTAAAATGGACCTGTCTGGGTATTTAAAAATTTGGGTTCTAATCTGAGCTGTACCACTGACCATGGGTAAATCCCATCTCATGTGTAGACCTTGGTTTATCAATAAAATCATCCTTTCCTTCACTCAAATTCATCAAATAGTTTTTGAGCATCTACTGTGGGCTTATCCCTGCTGCCCAGAATCAGGGACAAAAGGACCACTAAGGCTCAGTCCCTGTTCTTTGCTGGCTTGAAGGCCAGTGGAGTCCACACAATGGGATAAGTCTTGTTCAACAACCAGGCCTGTGGGAGCTTAGAGAAGGGAGTAACTAATTCTGCCTGGGGGGTTGGGGAATGCTTTTCAGAAGAAGAGACATGAGCTGCATTGTGAAGAAGGGTTAATGAGTTAAAGAAGGGACAGCATGTCCTCAGCAGAGGGTGGCCTTGAGGAAGGTAAGGAATCAGGGACCAATAGGACATGTCCAGGGAACTAGGCTTTGCTTAGTGTGGCTAGAGCAACAGTTCTAAGAGTACAGGGTGGGAGGGGAGGCAGAAAGGAGGACAGACAGGCACCAGGTCACACAGAATGAATGTTACAAGTTGTGGGACTCATCCACTCTAAAGAGGTATAATGAGGGCAGTGAAGTTAGACAGCCAGTGGTTCATTGGTTGTGTGACTCTGGGCAAGCCTGTTGCCTCAACTGTCAAATAAGAATAATAACACTATCTGGAGGATTCAATATTCTAGCAGATGACCCACCGGGCAGTGAAATTTTAGGCTATATAAATTATGGTGTTCATCCCAGAGAAAGAGAGTTCAAGGTCTGAGCACATGAGTGAGTGTGGGGCTGGCTGGTATGCCCACATCTGAGAGAAATGCTGTTCAGATGACCTGGGATGCCACTCTCCTTCATTAATGATCTCCAAAAAGAAACACAGAATCAAAATAGTCATCACTGTAACCACCATATGATACTCTGCAAAGCACATTTGTCTCCACCATTTCTTTTGATTCTCCCCAGTACCCTGCCAGGTATGTGATCATTGCCTTCATTATGCGAGAGAAACTGAGCATCAGACTGGAAAGCAAATTCCCCAAGGTTACACGGGAAGTAGGTGCCAAAACTGATTCTAACTTTCTTGATTCCAGGTCTAGTGAACTGACCAGAAAACCCCAGCAAGTTACCTCAGGTGGCTGTGCATGAAACATCCAAGGCTCATTAGCCACATTCTCAAAAGCTAGGGTGAAACTTCCTCTAATGAACTCATGGGAAGTAGGAAAATTCTTTCTCAAAAATATATTCCCCTTTTCTCCTTGCTTCCATCCCACCATCCTGTGACTGCCAGCTTCCAAGCATTCTCCCCTGCCCCTTACCTGTAATTGCCTAAGTAGACTCCATCTGGGTTGAGCATTGGTGCAATCTTGAAGACCAGGTGTTCCCGGAGGACACGGGCAATAGGGTGCTGGCTTATGAGGAAGTCAATGATCCCTAGGGAAAGAAAAGCATCTGGGTTAACCTCGAAGTGTTTCAAGAGGGAGGAGTACATTTTACCCAGCTTGGAAGCAGTAAAAGCTCGAAAGGTGAATTTTGACCTGTGTTGTCAACCATCGTGGGTATGTGGCTATGGATTAGGTGTTGCCTGGAAAATTTTACAAATATATCTCTGTTTCCAAGAGACAGTTCCAAACATAATGTTGAAGCCCATGGGCAGAAGGGAGAGCACATTTCCTGCTGCATAGCCCATGAGAGCTTCTAAGAAAAGAATATTTGAGTTATGCCTTGGAGGGCCTGGGTTTTGACAGACAGAGATGAGGGAGAGGCAGGATAACCCTAAACAATGAATTAAGAGATGCTCTCCAATGGCTAAGTGTTGATATTGGATTGGATGATTATGTGTTCAGGGACTCGGGGATCTAAACCCTCCTGTTGCTGAGGCAGAGAGAAGGGATTCGGTTAAAGTCACATGAAGAGAGAAAGGCTTCTTCAATGTCCCTACTCTGCCCCTTTCCACTTTGAGGGCCCTCTGTTCACAGACTCTAGGGCTGGCTGTCCTCGCTGATTCTCACCGGCACCAATACCACTTGCCTTCAGGTCACCAAATTTAGGAAAGTTGAATTCTCCATGACTGTACCCCCTCAATCAGGCAGTCCTCAAGTCTCTTCCTTGAATCTAGCAAATCTGCTCTTCATCTGCATCCCTCTGCTGCTCGTCTGTTCTAGGCCACCACCACATCTGGCCTGAATGACTGCAAACACTTTTGGAATGTGCCCTCAACAGTGTAGCTAAAGGGATCTTCCTGAAGTGCGAATCTGAGCCTCTCACTGCCCTTGCTGACTTCCTTCTGGTGATGGTCTGCATAGCCAGACAGGAGAGGGGCTCAGGAAACAAACAACCTGAGTCCTCATGCCTCCTTTTTCTCCTCCACATTTCTATCCCTTCTTCAGAGACCTGAAAAAAAATAGGCAAAATGGAGCTCTGGCATTCCATGAAATGACTGTAGAGCTGGAGAATGGTAGGGAAGTGCACGACCCACCCAAAGTGTAGAAGGGAACTCCTTTCCTGCTGGAGAGAGAAGGAAAGGCATCAAGCAGAAAGAGGCTTTGAACTGGACCCTGAAAGATAAGTATGTTTTGACAGACAGACAGGAGGAAGCAGCAGGGTAACTAAGAACGATCCATGTGCCAGCGGCAGGCACTTAGCTCCTGGAATGATAAATGGCTCCATAGCATATCCTAACTCTGCTGTGACCAGTGAGCGACATCTCAGGCTTTTCATTAGGCCAGGGCTCAGAATCCATCGGCAGCCGAAAGCCAGTTGGACATCATTTACTTCTCCACCGACGCGGCAGTAGACCAGATGCCCTAATTTATTTGTTGGTCTTCATATTAAAGCTGCAGTTTGCCAGTAAACAGGCAGGGTAATGATACCAGGTGCCCTTGTTAGGGGCTAATAATTGCTTAATCTGTCCACTAATTGACCCCAGCTCCCGGGGCAGCCCTCCATCAAGGAGCCAGCCTGCACTCAGGGCCTGGCCATGCTGCCTCAGAGAATGGCAGAGAATGGCTTCTGGAAATGGAGTAGCTCATCGTGATCCATCCTCCTTCACAGATGAGCAGATTAATTGGGCTGCCAATTAGGCAGCTAATAAAAGGATGAGAGAAAACAAAGCCAGGCCAGAAGCTGCAGCCACCCAGAGCTCCCTCTCCCACAGTGAGTGTGGGGCAAGGAGAGGAGAGGTTTCAGACTCCTCTCTTGGCTTGAGGTCAGATACAGTTCAACAGGGAATGTTGAATCATTCCCATAGATCAGGAAGTTGGTAGGCGAGCCTTTGCAAGTAGAGAGGAATATGAGGAGAAATAGTGGAGAAAGTAAGAGCGCAGAAGAAACGCCACCCCCAGCCACAGGCCAAAAGCATTGCATAGACTGAGAAAGCAGAAGGACCTGGACACCTGCATTCAAACCCTAACTGGTTATTAGCTGGAGAAGCTGCCAGCTCTCTCTGCCCAGTCTCCTCATCTTGATACAGGGATTGTAATACTCAGTCTGGAAGGCTACTATGTGAATGGGCTAAAATGCCTGTACTTTAACTGCCTGACACAGAACCTGAAAATTGGGCTTTACTAAAGATTGAGAGGCAACGAGGGGAGAAAAAACAGAATGGGATTTGGAACTGGGGGTCCTGGTCTGTGAAGTTTGCTAGCTACGGGATCTGGGAATAAGGATGCCAAATTGAAGAAGCCAACAAACCAGCTGTCTGAGAACTTGGGCTCTAGTTGTGGCTCAGTTACTGGCTGAGTTTTACAAAGTCTCCAGCCTACTCTCATCTTTAAAGTTAGGAGAAAGAAGTTGGTAATTCTCAAGGACACTTTCCACACTGGCAGTCTGTAATTCCATCTTTTTCTTCCTCTCCCCCAAAGTAGAAGGATCTTCATCTATCAAGTGAGGAGAATAATCTCCCTCCTGCCAGGAGACACAATCAACCTCCTTAGATGAATCTTTGTTCCTTTGGTAAACAAGTTTGCTGGGTCCTTTCCCTTGAACTCACTTAATCAGGAAGGTGGAAGAAAGCAGGACAACAGGAGGGCTGGAGGCTTGAGGGCCTGGGGTAGAGGCAAAAAAAGTGATAGATGATCTGAAATTACAGCCAGGTCACAGAGATCACTGCCCTGGGCCAACCTTGGCCTAGTCATGATGAACCTCGCCGTTCAACCCCAACTGGCCATTCATTGTTATTTCTAGTGTACTTAGTTCGGGGCAAGGTACACAGAAGGTGCCTAATAAATGTCCTTTAGGAGACTGGCCCCAGGAATTCATTTAACCTTGACAGAGTATAGGGTTAACTGAACTGAAAATCACTCAGGGCTATGTCTGTGCTATAAGCCTAGCATTCCAAGATACATAAGTGGTTCCTGTCATAGAAGGTGCATGGTAGGCGAGAAACACCCACTCTGGTGACTGGCAAAGGCTCAGGTGGGAACAGTCCAAGGAGCCGTGAGGACCCAGAGGGCCTGGGAAGGGACTATGGAAAAGGGAGACGTAAAGGATGAGTAGAATGAGCCGGATGAAGGGATGCCAGGAGAAGGTGCTCCAGGCAGGGGGGTCCTGCATAAAGGATAGGAGGTGAGGAAGAAGACGGCCTGGTTTCATGATTAAAGGCATGGACTCTGAAACTGGACTACCTGGGTTTGAATAGCTGTGTGGCCCAACCTCTTGGTTGCTCAGTTCCTCATCAGATAAGGAGAGAATAAAATTACCTTGTAAGTTATTGTGGGGATCTCAGTGAGCTAATAGCAAAGGGTCTGGCACATAAGAAACTTATATGTATGTTGTCTGAATCATCGCTCCTACTTGGTTTGGCTGACGCTGTGGGGATGAGAGGGTGTTGAGATAGAAAGGGAAGAGGTGAACAGGGACTTGCCAGTCCAGCTGAAGGATATGAAAGACACAGGAGACCACTGCCAAGTACAGGGGCAGATCTGGGCTCTCCCAGCTGCAGCAAGGAATGCGGTTTGGGAGGAAGGAATAACGGAGGTCTCGATGGCCTGAAGGTGGACAGGGTGGAGGTTGGGGGGCAGACATAGCCGAGAGCCAGCAAACATAGAGTCTTGCAGTCAGGAGCCAGGGTCTGACATGGTGCTGACCAGCAGAGGCTCTGCAGTGACCAAGGCCCAGAAAATTGTGAGGATGCAGCAGGTGTAGGGGAAGGAATGTGCATACATGGTGATACCAATGATGAGATTATTTGTCTACCATCCCCAAGAGCATCAGAACTCTTCACTGAAATTACACACTCCTGGGGAAAGATGATACCAAAATGACTGAGATTAAGCTTCTGGCCCCTGGCAGAATGGGGCCTCAAAATGGAAAGTAAGTTCAGTTACAGAAAAATAGGGAAAATTATGTTTCCTCTGCCTCTGAGGTTTGGAGATTGAGGTTTGCACCTGCTGTTTGTCTTTCTTCCCTCCAGACTGTGAACTCCAAGATGGCAAGGACAGGTCTACCTCTTTGCCACTATTTTGTCAGTGTCTAGCTCAGTGCTAGGAATAAAGATGGACCAGTGATGGGCACTGTATGTTCATTAGCTGGATTGACCTGTAATTTTATTGGCTCCATTTACGGATAGAAAAACAAAGTCAGGGTGGTGACATCATTTGCGGAACATCTCACAGGGGCCTAGATGGGATGCAGATCCAGTTCTACTGGCTTCAAAATGGTGCCCTTTCCACTAAGGCAATATGGAAGAGTCAGGAGGCTATTTGCATGTGATTTGTAGAATGATTTGCATATATGCATATATGCATATAGAGAGTTCCATGTGAGGTTTATTGTTGCTGTTCTCTACTAAGAGGCAATATGTTGCAGTGGGAAAAGTCCAGGCTTCAAGCAAGATAGTTGGGGGTCTCTGCTGGACCCAGAGTCCAGAGTGTGGGTCACATGATAGCAGCCACTCCAGGCCTTTTCCTGACCTGGCACCAGGCCCCTGTCTACCCTAAGCTGGGTCCATGGGCCCCAAATTATGGAATCAGAGGGAGTCTGGCCTTGAAGAACCTGAAATTCGCAGTCTTGGTTCTTACCATCCAACCCCTACCTCTGCTCATTTCACAGATGAAAAGATAAGCTCAGGGAAGTGAAAGGCCCATGACAACCCCTTAGTGGATCTGGTGTTTCACTTATAATATGAGGCTGTCAGGGATAGAGAGAGAGAGAGAGAGAGAGAGAGAGAGAGAGGAGAAGAGGGAGAATAGGTGAGGGATAGAGGTGGGAGGAAAAGAGTGGAGGGGGGGAGGAGCAAAGGTGACCACTTCACTGGAGGAAACAGTAGGTTGGGCTTGGTTCTGGTGGTCCTGGTGGTCCTGGTGGTTGTGAGTGGTGTGCGTGTGTGTGTGTGTGTGTGTGTGTGTGTAACTCTTCCATCTTCTTATCACCTGAGGGTAACCCTGAAGAATAAACTGCCCGAGGGAAGGCCAGCTGTATCTCCATAGTCTAGGCCCTGGTGGGCACCTTAGCACCTTGGCAGCAGAGCTCACGAATCCTCACAGCAGCCCCTTGAGTGGTCCCAACAACCCCAGGAAGCATCCATGAAAGAACATTCACTCTACCAGAAATCAGACACCTGAGGTCTAGTTCAGGCCAAACCTCTGACTTGCGATACAGTCTTACTGGTGCAGAAATGAGGAGGTTTCAGCTAACAGCTCTCTCAGGAAAGCGGCAAGGAAGGTGGGGTGGCACACACAACACAGAAATGACACCCCAAGGGGTTTGGGTGCCCTGTGAGGGTTAGAGGAACCATACTTGGCACCTGTAAGTGCTCCATTAGTAACACCTATTTAGCGCTTATTGTATTGCAGACACTGTCCTAAATATTTTATGGGTATTAACTCATTTAATCTGCACAACAACCATATGAGGTAGGACGTCTATCATTATTTCCCTTCCCAGATAAGGGAACTGAGTCACAGAGAGGTTATGGAATGACCCCAAGGTCATACTGTACTATGTGGAAGAGCTGGGCTTCAGTGTCAGGCAGTCTAGCTCCAGAGGTCATGATCACACACACTCTGCTACAAGGGCAACTCAGAAGCTCCTTTGACCTTTCATGTCATGGCTGGAGAATGAGGATAGTCTGGCCTCACAGAGCCCATGTGTGGGGTTTGGGGCAGCTGAGGGGTGATTGACAATCTGCCGTCCCACGGCCAAGGCAAGTCTTGAGGAAATCAAAGACTTGCCACCCTCACTGGCGCCCCTCCAGAGCTCTGTGATGACATGATTTCACTCTACTCCCAGCAGCAGGTGCGTCAGCAGCTTGGCTGTGAGGACCATGGTCCCAGCCAGATGGGGACGAACAGGCCCCACATGTCTGTTCCCCGCTCAAGGTCACTGAGCCAGTTAATGTGGAAGAAGCATTAACTGAGCCGAAGGTACCTCAGCCATCACCCTTCCAGGCCTTGGACCCTGTTGCTCTCCCCAGAACAAGGTGGGCTTGGAGGGGATCCAGCTGTGCCCTGTGGGGCTGTGGTCCAACTTGAGAGACCCTTGGGAAAGATGATGCCTCAGTCTCTCATTGGCAAAGTGGAGGAATGAGGCTGTCTTAAGCTGCCTCCAGAGGGATAAATTGTATCTCCAGGGACAGTGACAGAGCTAGGGAAGGAAGAAGACTGGGATTAAAGGGATAGGTCCCAAGCCACATGTGCCACGAATTCACTGTGTGATCTTGGGTAAGCTACTTTAGTTCCCTGTGCCTCCCCATTCTCATCTGTAAATGCACATCAACCATTGTGGGGTTCCCAGAGTACTATGTGCCCCCAGGCATAAAGCTTGGCTTTCTAGCACTTCCCATCTCTGAGTGGGGCAAAAGTGCGTGTACAGGCTCAGGAGACCCAGACTCAAAGCCCCCCCTCTGCTGTTTACTGGCTGTGTGACCTTAAGGCTCCTCTTTCTGAGCTCAGATTTGGAATCCCAGAGCCAACACAGCATTTGCTCCTCACAGCAGCCCCATGGGATGAACGAGATAATCCCCATTTTCCAGATGTAGAAAATGACACTCCAGGATCCAGCCCTAGGCCTCAAATAGCTCACAGTTTAAAGGGAAGAAATAAATATAAATCAAATACATAACAAATCACGGCAATAAAGATGACCAGTGGGTAACCACAACAGAGGTGCAAAGCAGGGTCTGAAGGGAGTGGGAGAGGGGCCCACAGTGGGTATTTTGAACGAACCTTGGGAGATGGGAGATGTTTGCCAGGTTGCAAGGGGTGGGCAAAGGAGCAGCAGATTCAAAGGCCTGATGATTGGAAGAAGATTGCCTGTTCAGGGTTAAATTGTGTGTGCGGGGGTGGGGGTGGGGGTGGGGATCTAATGAGGCTTGGACCAGAGAACCTGGCAGGAGCCAGATCGTGGAGGGTTGTAAATGTCATGAGGAGGAATTGGAGTTTATCTTGAGAAGGTAGAGAGAAGGTTTTAAAAGGCTCTGCCAAGGAATAAACACTGATGGAAAGCCTGTGGGACGGCACTGAGTCTATCAACTCAGCACCATCCAGATTCCTTTTTGGAAAAGCAGGCTCAACAGAGAAAGCACCTGAGATGTACTTCTCTGTGTCTCAGGCCTTGTCTGTAAAATGTGATGGTGACCCTGCCCTCTGTCTACTGCCCACAGAGGAGGTGGGCCTGGGAGCTTGGGCCCCCAGAGCTGGAAGTATTGATGGTAAGGCTACTACTATCTTTTTTACAAAACAAGGACAAAATAGTTGTATCCAATCAGCCGGGGGAACAGGTCTGCTGCCAAGTTTAGTAAGTGACAGATGGCTGCAAGTAGAGGGTCTGGTAAAACCAGGAGGGACCTCGGAGAGGTTACTGCAAGGACAGCACTGGGAGGAAAGAGGATGAAAGTGAGAAAGGCCAAGGAGTAAGCTGGAGTGACAGCAGCAGGGAGCCGAGGCACCGGCCTTGGCTCTTCTGAGTGGCTCATCTTTGGGCAATCACTTCCTCTCCCTGAAACTCTGGCTCCTGGTCTGAAAGAAAGGGGGAGGCAATCGTGCCTAATCACAGCACCGTAGACTCAATTATGAATGGGAAAAGAAGACTCATATTAATTTGCATGGTGCCTTAGAGTTTACAGAGCAGATTACCTGCGGCATCTTTGCAGACTGCCATGGGGAAGGGGGTAACATCTGTCCTGAGTGTCTGCTAAGTGCCAGGCACAGGACTGGGAGTTTGTCCACATCCATCTGACACCAGCTTCACAACAGCCTTTGCAAATGGGTACTGAAACCCTAATTATTTTACCTCTAAGGAAACTGATATCATACTGCTAGGAAGTGTGCTAGACAATTTTTGGCCCCAAGCCTGTCTGATGGCAAATCACCATATATTTCCACAGCAGTCCACTGTCTCCCTCAAGTTGTATAATTTCTATGTTTTTTTTTTTTTAATATCCTTTTGACCTTATGGTCATTTAGAGACTAAAATGAGACAAATGACTTACCTTCACCAGACCCGGGTTTGCTCATATGTAAAAATATAGTTAATATTAGTTTTCATCACATAGAAAATTTAATATAATTAAAATAAATTACACTAAATTAGCAAAATATAAATAATTAAAATAAAATAAAATACGTAAGGTGCTTAGAACAGTGCTCGGCACATATACAGTGTCACGTATTTTATATGTGGTGTACCCACTACACAGGTAAAAATGCAAAAGTATTGGTGAGAATGTGGGACATTACAAACTCTCACACATTGCTGGTGGCAGTATAGAGGTGTAGGTCTCAGAAATTTGGTGATATCGTTAAGTTTAAGATGCACATATCCTGTGGCCTGTCAACTGCCTTCCATGGTTATATGCCCTAGAAAAGCATTTGTGACTGATGAATGGATAAAGAAGATGTGGGATATATATATAATGGAATATTACTCAGCCATCAAAAGGAATGCAATCTTGCCATTTGCAACACGTGGATGGAGATAGAATGTATTATGCTAAGCGAAATAAGTCAGTCAGAGAAAGACAAAAACCACATGATTTCACTCATATGTGGAATTTAAGAAACAAAACAGATGAACACATGAGAAGGGGGGAGAACAGGGAGAGGAAAACAAACCATAAGAGATTCTTAACTATAGAGAACAAACCAAGGGTTGATAGAGGGAGGTAGGTGGGAGATGGGCTAGTGGGTGATGGGTATAAGGAGGGCACTTGTTGGGGTGTTGTATGTAAGTGACGAATCACTGAATTCTACTCCTGAAACCAGTATTGCACAGTATGTTAACTAAAATTCAAAAAAAGACAAAAAGAAAATCATTTGCACATTTGCACAAAGCAACACACATATAAGGACATTTGTATCAGCATTGTTTGTAAGAAAAAACACTATCATCAATGGAATTGTCCATAAGAACAGATAGGTAGTTGAGGTGCAGACAGACATGGAGTGCATGGCAAAAAGAAATGAACTACAGCCACACTCACCAACATGGATATTGGGTGAATACAAGCACCAATGTACACAGAATGATACCTTTTTTTAACTTTATAAAAAGCCCCCAAACATGCAAAACTAAACCCTACATTGTTTAGGCATGCTTACATGCATAATAAAACTATTAAGAAAGACAAAGACAAGATTCAAGCTTATGGTTATCTGTGTGAGGAGGAAGGTGGAAAGCAGGACAAAGGATTTAAAAGGAATAGATAATATTCTGCTTCTAAAGCTGGTGAGTACCTGGGCATTCATTAAATTGTTATTTATATATTATTTATTGAGTATACTTATATTGCTGACTAACTAAATACATATGTATGCATGTATATATATTGTTGACTAAATATATATTTCATATGGATTAAATATTTAATAATAAATAAAAATGCAATTATAAAGAGATATCTCTGAGATGAAAAATTGTGTCTTATTTACCTCTGATTGTCTGATACAAAGCATGCTTCCTGGCTTATAGTAGGTATTTCAAAAGTTGTTTCTTAAGTGAATGACTGAATTAATGAGTGAACAGATAGCTTCTAATCCTTACCTCCCTGCTTTACTGTACTCCTACTAACATATACATTGGCCTGGGGCCAGATTTCTTAATTTTGTAAACAAGAAAAGCCAAGCTAGGAACTGTAGATGACTCTGTGTGGCTTATCGTCAACATAGCACATATGAAAGAATTCCATTTAGCCCTACCTATTCATCCATCCAACCATTCATCCACTCATTCTTCCACCCATACATGTAGCTAGTAAACATTTATTGAAAGAACTACTAATGGAGATCAGCTATAACCTCTTTAGAAATGAAGTACATTTGCATCCAAGATAATGACTCTGCATGTGACCACACTGTCCCAGAAGCCATCACAGTGCCCCAGTCGGATGTCAGGGATAGGCACAGGATGCTCATGAGATTTTGCAACTCACCTTGGCACACAAATGAAGAGGGTGTTTCCCCTGGGTGGACTCGTCCCGTGATGAATACCACCTTCTGCTCTGCCCCTTCCCGAAGGTTGTCTGTAACATAAAAATGGAAGGAGGTTGCTTAGGGGGCACAGGGAAAGCTGAAACTACGAGTTGGTATGGGAGAGAGGGGTAGGGAATGGTCTGGGTGCTTTATAGTCATTTCTTAAATCATTGTGTTAGAATCATGCAGGCCCAGTAATTGCTGACTAATTAAATTACATCCCTGGGTACCCAATATTAAAAGGCTACACTCCTGTTCCTTGGTATAATTGATCATATCAATATTACAATCATCTGAAGACGTCATATGAGTGAAGTCAAATCCCAGATCCACTGATTATGACCCTAGGCAAGTTGTGTATCATTTTTGAGTTTCAATTTACTAATCTATAAACATGGATAGTAATAGTGATTAAATAAGCTTACATATTGCCTAGTATACAGTAAACATTCAGTAAATACTGGAGTAAAGAAAGTAGCTATTTATATCAGTAATAGTACTAGCAGCAGCTGCTATTTAATTAGCACCTTTTGAGTCATGCATATTACACACACTATTTATAGTCTTTACAGAAACATGCACAGTTAATATTCCTTTTATAGAGGCAGAAACTGATGCTCAGAGAAGTTATATAACTTGCTCAAAGTCACACAGCTAATAGGTGTGGGTCGAGCTGAGATTAGAATCCAAACCCTTGCTTGGCCTAGATGAAGTAATAGGGACCAGATTTCTCTTTCAACTTAAGCAACTGAAAAATTGCTTATATTATATTTGCAAATATACAAAACAACTGTTTTCAGACCAGAGGCAGTGCAAGACTAATATATGAACAAAGGGACATACATGAAGTGTGCCCCATGATTGCCCTGGCTCTCTGCCAGGAGGCCTATTCCAGACCAAAGAGCAAAGAAGAGTTTCCTGAGCAGACCATGGAAGTCTCACTGCAATTAAACTTCAGAGAGTCTGAAGCAAGTTTGTAGCTTGCACATTCCAGAAAACTCTGCACATTCCAGAAAAGACAGAGCTCTGTGGAAAAGGAATCCTAGAAATCTGTAAAGGCGTCCTTAAGAGTGTTTTTTTGGGTCCCAAGATGTGCATGCATAGGGTCTCCACGACATCATGAGAAAGGGTCTCCATGGAATCATGAGAAAGTGATCAGGGAGAAGTGACCTGTGCAGCTCTCAGGGATCACTCAGGGATAAGAATCATTTGAGTTCCACCACCAAAGTGGTATTCCTCACTGATCATTCAGGGCATTCAGTAGAGAACCCAGAAGGACCATGTCTTAATGGTGGGACTAAACTCCTCCAGATTCATTCTAACAAAATGTTTAAATCACAAAAAGACCGAACTGAACAAAAGAAATTTAACTGCCTGCCATATAAAGTGCAACTCTCTTTAAGGGAAGACAACAAAATCCAGACATGCAACAATGTCCAGTTGCATGCAACAATGGCCAGTTCACAATGGCCAGCATGCAATAACAATCAACAGACATGCAAAGAAGTAGGAAAATATGGCCCCAAAGCAGAGCCCAAGCTCTTGCTGCTTTTACAGAAATCTCATTTGTATAATAAGGTTTAGCTATCATGCAAAGAGATTATAAGACAAAAGCAGTAGCCAAGAGTGACATTCCCAGAAGGAAGGGGCAGGGGGTTACTTAGTCACTGGCACCAGAAGGCCAGATTGACCCAGAACGGAACCATGATCTGAAGGAAATTCAGAAATAAACATTGTGAGAAGTTGGATTAAAGAATCCTATATGTATATTAGAGGATGACCTGGAGGGAGAAGGGAGGTAGAAATAATTAACAGACTTTTTTTTTTGTTTTTGAAATGCTAGGGACAGGTTATTTTGAATGTGGTTTATGATCCCAATAGTTGCACCAACGTCAGAGACTAAAATAAAAAAACATATGTATTAACTTTATTAAGCCTGGTTCTTAATAAAGTCCCAGGCTTGGGACTTGCCTGGTGCATTGGGGTGACCAGTATGGAGGTTATTTCTTCTCTACTCCTAGGCCTCTGAGAGGCAGCAACAAATACAGTGAAGCCAAAATACATTTTTCCCCCCACCCTAACCCAAAAAATAACATTCTTGAGAACTCACTCTGTGCTCAGCTCTGTGTTTGGCACCTTTAGGAACAAACGGGAAGAGAAATTTATGGTTTATAAGAGGAGTTAGACACCTAAGTATTTCCTAGACTAAATATAGGTTCTTCCAGGAAGAAGCTGCACTTTCATGGTTATTTTTAACGTCATTCCCAGGACTCTGTGTGGAATAGGTACTCAGGAATTTGCTATTGAATTAAGGAATAAAAAACACTCATACAGATCATGGCTTATCTTATTTAATCTTTATCACACCTCCATGTAGTGGACAGTATGAACCCCATTTCATAGTGAGGAACCAAGGCTCACAAAAGGAAGATCTGTGCCCAAGGTCATGTGGCTAGCAGTGGTGGAGTCGAACCTCAGTTCCCAGCCTAGGACTCCTCTCATGACCCTGTCTCCTCCTGGATTGACCAACAGCAGTATCAGATGTCACATCTGCTGCACTTCCGTCTACAATGTACACAAGAGAGTTTGGTTTCGACCCTTTTTGCTGTGGTGGAAGTTGAGCTACTGCCTTAGTGTTTACAATTGTTTTTTCACTTACAAAACAAAAAATGAAATGCCACCAAGACCTTTTAAAAAACACTAACACTGACCCCATCTATCCCAGCAGTCCAGAAATGATAAATAGCATTACCAAGGCCCTCAGTGAAGGCTACCTTTATGGATGTCTCCCCTGACCTGGTATCAACTCAATTGCATTCAGCATTTCTGCTGACCACAGAGAAATGCAAAATGGGCATTCTATTTGCACACTAATTTTACTGAGCCCCTGCGTCTTCATAAAATGATAACATGGGGCTAATAAAAATCAAGCATCTCGGGTGCTAATATAAGCAAATGTTGATGCAGGCAGGTAACAAATTGCTTTGTCATTTAGGAGGCCGTAAAAGAGCATTATAATCATCTTTAGGCAAAATGGATGGGTTGCCTTTGCTTAGCTTTTAGCTTTCATTTGCAAAATCAATTTAAGGTAATGTAGCAGTTCTGAGGTGGTGTGACATGGGACACCCCCCACCCCCCACTGTCACTGAATCCCCAGACTCATGCAAAGCCAATTAAACATACTCTTGAAGGAGGCAGCTGGGATGATGAAGGAAGTATGCTTGAACAAAGCCAGGGTGGAAAAGAAGCTGAACAATGAGACCAAGAACAACCCGTAAGGGGTGATAAGTCTGAACGTTCATTGAGGGTGACATGCTCAAGGGTACAAGGGCACACTCAAGGGGAACCGGATAGCCATTCCGGCCTCTTCAGTTAACAGAGGGAGTTTGAAGTCAAATGTGCTTTGTGTACGCACACGCATACACACTCATCCCTTTATCATTATATCCCTCTATCATCCACTATTTCCTTACTTATAAAGTTTTTATTGAACATCTATTAGGTGGCCAGGCACAAGGCATTATTATCTTCATTTTACAGAAAACCAAGGCCGAGAGACATTAAGTGACTCGTCTTAGTGCTCACAGCCCATGATTGGCAGAGTGAGGCCCCACTCAGGCAGTCTGACTTCACCTGTGTCCTTAACTTCCATGCCATTTTGCTTCTTGTGAAGGAGGACAATAATAGAAATCAGTTACAATAGCAACCAAGTAATATTTATTCAGTCCTTACTCTGTGTCAAGCACTTTACATGCATGACCTTATCTAATTTTCATAGCAACCCAATGAAACTATTCCTACCCCTATTTTATAGATTAGGACGTCGAGATCTAGAAAGGTTAAACAACTTGTCTACACCTGTGTAAGTAGCACATGTAGGGCCTGGATGAAACCCAGGTCTTTATGAATCTCAAATTTACACTCTTAACATCTCTTGGAGATTAAATAGAGTCCTTGGGGATGATTTTTAAATGCAGTCACAGGGACGCTTGGGCGGCTCAGTCAGTTGAGTGTCTGGCTCTTGATTTTGGCTCAGGTCATGGTCCCAGGGTTGTGGGATTGAGCCCCATGTCAGGCTCCATGCTGAGCATGCAGCCTGCTTGGGATTCTCTTTCTCTTTCTCTCTCTCTCTCTGCCCTTCCCCCATCTCAAAAAAAAAAAAAAATACATTCACAAATTCTTTGTCAGTCTCCTCCCTTCAAGAAGTAGAGATAAGCCCTCTTCCATTCAGTGTGGGCTGGACAGACAGGCAGATAGGCTTGCTCTAGTAGATAGAATACCATGGAGGGGGATGGCATGTCACCTTTGACATTAGGCTATAAAAAGACTGTGGCATTCGTCTTGAGTGCTCTCTCTCTCTCTCTCTCTGTCATCACTCACACTGAGGAATCCAGCTGCCATGACCTGACACTCAGGTAGCCCGTGGAGAGGCCCATCTGGTGAGGGACTGAAGTACCCAGGAACAGAGGCCAGCCAAAACCACATGAGCGAGCAAGCTTGAAGAGGATCCTCTAGTCCCAGGTGACAACCAGCCCTGGCCACCAGCTTCCCCCAACCTCCTGAGAGACCCTGAGCCCGGGCTGCCCAGTAGAGCTGCTCTTATACTCCTGGCCCACAGAAACTGGGAGATTGTAAGTTGTTGTGGTAAGATCCTGAATTCTAGAGTAAGTTGTCAGGCAGCCATAGATAACTAATTAATCCCCCTAGAGATGGCCTAAGAAACTTTGTATCTTACCTATTGATGCCCAGCCTGAGTGAGACCAGGGCCATAACCTTGGTGTCAACATGGAGAGCCCTAACCGATCCAATCAGTTATCAGTGGATCTGTGGTTGGTGGAGGTGCTAGAAGATGCCAAGAGGCCCCAGAGAGCACTAGCTGGGCCCTCTGAGGACAAAAGTTCACATGGTCAGTTTGGTCTCTCTCTGTCTATCTTCCCTGACAGTAATTTTGACAATAACTTGTCATAGGGAGTGAGGTGTTCTGTGGAGGAGGAAGGGGTGGAGAGCTGGGAGGGGGATGTATAATGTTATAACAGGAGAAGGATTTTTTATTCCTCAGATCTACGCATTTGTTATTTTCCTGGCTTCATGATCCCTGAAGGCCATCATAAAGTCAAGAAAATACCTTCCTACTGGTTTCCAAACCAAACTGGCTGCTGTGTTTCCTCTAACACTCCAGGGCCCAAACAGGTCCACACTACCACTAAAGCTGGAGAAAAAGAAATCCTGACACCAGTAACAGCACGGTTAGCTGGCATCTGCCTGAGGGCCTGCTCAGGGTTAGGATGGCCTGGTCACTGGTCTCCCTGTGCTGGCACCATCCTTGCTGGTCCATCCTCCACCCAGCCACCCAAGCAGTCTTCCTGAAGCGCACATGGGAGCACACCATTCCCCAGCTTGCAAACTCATGAGCAACTCCTGGCTGTCCTCCGGGCGAGTACAGCCTCCTCTGTGTGGCTCCCCTCTGGTAGCTGTTGGTGCTCACCTGTCCATCCCTTCCCCAGGCCCCAGCCTCAGCCAACTCCTGGCAGCTCCACAAGCACGAATGTTCTCTCACACCTCCACACTTGGGTACACGCTTTTCTCTCTGGGGGAAAAAAGCCAGCCCCCATCTCATCTGTCTGGCTTACTCCTACTCAGCCTTCCAGACTCTGCTCGGATGTTCCTCCTCTGAGGAGGGAGAGAGGGAACTATCATGTATCCAGGACTTCTTCTAGGCCAACCCTGGTGTTAATGTTGTGCTATATCTGATTTCCTCAGAGCAATAATTTTGATTTTCCCCTATAAAATATGGCATATTGAGGGTAATGTGAGGATATCATTCTGCTGTTGATACTGACAATAAAGAGGGAACAGGAGCAGGGAATGATAGTGAGAACATGCTCAAGGTGCAGAATTTCTTGTACATAAATTTATGAGAAAAATGGCATTTAGGAGGCATCGATAGAGCTTTTTCAGAGGCACTGGAGAACCAGTGAATTCATCTGGGTAGAGCTGAGGCTTGATGAAGGGCAAAGACATCCATCCAGCCATGCTGACTGAGGGTGAAGCCAGCAGAAGGGGAGGTCTGGAGGAGGGAGCCTGAGAAAGACACTGGTCCCTGTATTTTTTCTGTCCCCTAAGGGGGTCCCAGCCAGCTGGCTTCCCAAGCAGATGGACCAAGGCTCACATCCAGGCCCCACAGATTATGGCCCGTGAGTCCTCGGGTAAATTACTTACACATTCTGAGCCTCACTCAGTTCCCTGTGAAATGAGAGTAGTAATCCCCAGCTCACAAGAAAAACCTAAGCAAGAGACTTTAAGTCCCTGCCCTATGGCATTGCCTATAATTGCAGGTCCCATTTATTGAGAGAAAAGCCCCAGGAATAGGGTTTCTCAGTACTATGGATATTTTCAGCAGGGTAACTGTTTGCATGGGGCCCTGTGCTGTGCACTGTATGATGTATCCCTAGCCCCTGCCCACTAGATGCCAGGAGCACTCCACTCCCCTGTTGTGACAATCAAAAATAGTTTCAGACATCCCCAAACGTCCAACGTCTCCTTGGAGGCAAAATAGCCCCTGGTGTGAATATTTTATAAGCTTCTATAAGAATACTCTACCTATTCAGACTGGCCTTGTCACTATCTTCCCAAGCAAACTTTTAATCTCTTAGATTTTCTTTTCCCCAACTCCTCCCAAAAGCCTTCCCAGATATCTGCAGACTGTAGTGCCCACACCCTCCTGTCTCTGACTTCACAGAGTTCATCTGGATCCCCTCATCTGGCCATAAATCATTGGCTGCCTTGCATAGCAGGATCAAAAGTCACATCTCAGATGTGGTATATCAGGCAGAGGTATGCAATGGACCTTCAGGAACAGGCTGATGGCAGGAGGGCTCTCCCTGCCACCATCTGTCTTATTCCTAGCACCCTCCAAGCACCTCCAGAAAACAGACCCAGAGCTGCCCACTCTGAATTCCTGCTGAGGTGGGGTCTCCTGGGAAACAGAAGGGAGGCTCTGAGACTGCCTCTAGGAAGGAGCTTTACTGGGAATTACTCTCAGGAACACTTGTGAGAGGTGGGAGTTATGCAGGATTGAGGCGATCTCTAAGGTGACTTTAATCAGTCCCATGGGGAGCTCTGGGCCAGGAGGGCCCTGCGCGGTTGTTCCAGGAGGCAATGGGGCAGGCTCTGTCTCGCACTGACTGGATACTGGATGCAAGTTGTCTCCAGGGCAGGGCTGGGACCTCAGGCAAGGCAGTGTCCTTTGGCTGAGTGCAAGTTCCAGGGAGGAAATCAGCTGTGAGCTGTCAGCCCCCACCACTCCTGGAAAGGGAGGGAATTGGTCCTGAAGGGGAGCGGGCAGGGTGGTACCCACACTGTCTACTACACCAGCCTTTAGCTGAAGCAGCTGAAGAGAACAGGGCAGACCTTAGGCCAAAAAAAAAAACAAAAACAAAACAAAAAAAAAAAACAGGAAGGCTGAGGACGAAGGGCCGTTTAGTGCAATTCCATACACAAGTTCTAACACTGATCAAATGCCAAACTTGGGGCTGGACCCTGAGGACATGGAGAGGAACCAGATGCTGTCCCTGCCATCTGGGAGTTCAAAGACTAATGGAGAAGAAAAGCTCAAGCCTGGCTTTGCAGTTATAAACTTGAATCCTAGAGTCAAGCAGGTGGGTTAAACCCAAGCCCTGCTGCAAATGGCACTGAGCTCTGAGATCATTCATTTCCTCATCTGCAAAACGAGGATAATGATATTGACAAGGGATCTTGTGAGAATTAACTGAGATAATGCATTGGGTTTATGCACATGACCTGATGCATAGTACCTACTTAAAAAATGGTAACTTACAAATGCTTAGAGGTCACTTGGTCCAGCTACTTGATCTCATAGATGCAGAAACTGAGGTCACTAGACTGTAAGCAACACTGGAGCCAAACTTTGTCTTTTTCACAATTTGTATTCCAACGGCCTCTCACACAGAAGGTGCTCAATAAATGCTGGTGGAATAGCTGTAGAGTACTTGTTGCCCTTTGGTTGAATGAGCTTATGAGGCTAGAACTGAGTGCTCAGGCTTTCCCCAACAGGTGCTCTGCCTTTCATCTCTCCCAGCCTCCAGAAATTCCTGCCCAGATTCGGGTTGCAGCTTATTAGCAAATGCAAATTGAATTATGCTGTGCCCTTTTGCAACAAGGACAACAAAAACAGTTTCCCCAGGAAAAGAGGGCGAGAAGAGGTGAAAGCTGGGATGAAAGTCGAAGACAATACATTCTAATCAAACTTGATAAATATGTAAATTAGAGCAGCTAAACAGTTGGCTTTGACAAATGACTTGTCGGTAATGGATTTTTCCACAGCTAAGGCGAGAGTTCAGCCAGCCCGCTACTTTCCAGGCCGGCCGCATCGGGCTGATGGGGCTGATGGGGCTGATGGGGCTGATGGGGCTGATGAGGCAGGCACCAGGATGCCAGGAGGTGGAGCAGAGAGCTAATGCTTCCTTTGATGCCATTTGTTGAGCACCTGCTGGCTGCTGGGCATAGTCTTCGAGGGGGAAAAAATCTCCTCGAGGAAGAAGCCTAAGGAAAGCCAGGGAAGGTCCAGACTCACCAAACTCCAAAGCCTTGTGTCCTGAGGGGCCAAAGCAACCAGCTGTTGAAGAACATAAACTCAGTCCCTCCAGTGGTTCTATTGCTGCCTAGTGATCTCACCAACTCAAAAGCTAGTGCCTTTCAGTTTTTTCTCCCCCCACAGGACCTGACACAGTGGTGGTGTTCAGAAAAGAGATTTCCTTAGCTTGCTACATAGCTCCAAACAGACCCCTTCAAATACCCACTCTCATGTCTGTTTTTCCATCTGCAAATTAGCTGCTGGATATTCCCAGATACAGAATATAAGATAAAAAATTAGGTGTTGGATATTCCCAGATATGGAACACAAAGGGAAATAAAAGCTGTTGGAGGCAGCTCAGCTGAAGGCCCAGATAGCATGCAGTAGAAAGGAGCCCTGGATTGCAGATTCTCTGAAAAATGCAAGACCATTGTCATTTCATTGTAAGCATGAAACGTGTGTGTGTGTGGAGGGGAGGAGGGTATTAGCAATAGATAGCCAGAATAATTGCTATGAAATTGATGATTCTAGCAGGTTTTTAAACAATAGGTGAGAGGTGGTTACAAAGGAACAGGTTTTGAGCAGTTTCTGTGTGCCAGGCACTTTTCATACATTATGATCCAGGTCTCACCAGACTTGGGAAAATGGTTTTGTTTTCCTCTTATCACAGATAAGAAATCTGAGGTTACGTGCATTGCCCAGGGCCACCCTTGCCAACAAGCAAGAGTCACAGGTGGAATTTGAATCTGGTCTTTCTATCTCCTGAGACCAGTCTTTCTTCTGACACCTCCAAAGGGAATAGTTCATTCCTGAGTTATACCAGATAAAAGACGTTGTTTTGTGTGTGCAGGCATGCAGGCCCATGCATAGATCTGCCTTGACTCAAACTCCTACAAATTCCTGAGTTTTTTGTACAAAGTTATCAGAACTGAGGTACAAACAGACATTCAAGTTGAATGGTTTGCAGGCTTGGAAAGACACTATTAATACAATTTCCCCAAACAGAGAACCAATATTTATGAGTGCTCGAAGTGCTCCAGGAAAAGAGTTTCCTGGTAGGGCTGAGAGTAATGTGATCCACACCCAGGGCTGAAGATCCGTCTTGCCCAGCGCTGGAGGAATTCAGATTTGAAGAGTGTTCTTTCCTTCCTATTGAGATCTTCATTGACTTGTATAAAAATACCACTTTCAATCTCAAATCCCCACTGGCATCTTTATATAAGCACTGAAAATGCTACTGGGCTTTGGAGATTTCATTTAATGAAGGAAAAGTATTTCTATTAAAGAGTGTAATTTTTTTTTCTCTCTCAACACAACATCTTCAGAGGAGCCAGGGAAGCTGGATTGTTCCGGGCTCTGAGAAAACGAACGAACCCACGCTTCACCCATGACGTGGTTACACAGACTATGAAATGGCAACAGCCAAGGAAGAAAAGGAAGGGTGGGTGATGAGGAAAAAGAAGAGTGATTATAATAGATAAACTCCCACATGCCCATGACTTTACAGTTTAGGAAGCACTCTGTCTCTCACTAGGGGGGAGAGTTGTCACCACTCAAACTCAGTCCCCCATCTGTATGGTCTGAACAGTGGCCCCCTGCCCCTCGTGGGCCCTGTAATCCCTTCTCAGGCACACGACCCGACTCTCCTGCTTCGGGTCCTGCAGTGGCTCCCTGTATGCTAGAAGCAAACCCAGCTACTCACTCCCATCCCCCACCTCTTACCCCTCCCTCACTGCTCATCATGCTTGCTTCCACACTGGGGTTCTTTCCAGTTTCTCTGCCTGGTCTAGGTGGGCGGGGTGGTGGTGGGGGGTCCCCACTGGGTTCTACGGGGCTGGCTCCTTATTGCTTAAGTCTCTTCCAATGAGGACAGTCGCTCCGAGGCAGCAGGAACTTTGTCTTAAGTGCTATGGACCCAGGCCTAAAGTGGCACCTGGCAGACACACGTGCTGACGGCCTATTGGTCGAGTCAGTAAGTACAGCTAACTGGCATTGAGTGATGTGTGTTGGGGAAGGGGAGGACCCCAGGAATAAGACTGAAGACGTGGTTGAGGTCAGCAAATTACCCAAGGTCGTACAGCTGGTAATGAGTGAGAACAGAACGGATCCCTGTAGGATGAATGTTAAAACCTGTGTTCATTCTGCCTCCCTGGAGCTCCTCCAGGCCCTCACAGAGGGGCCACCGGGTGCGAGGGGGTGAGGGGCACTTACGGCTGTGCCACTCACCAGCTCTGTGGTCTTGGGAAGGTCCATCCATGTCTGGATGCCTTGGTCTCCTCATCCATAAAAGGGGAATGATTTTGAGTAGTCCTGAGGACTAAATGAGTTCAAATAAAGCACCAGTAGTAATAGTGCTTGTCACAGGATAAGCCCTCGACTACACGTGTGCTATTCTTAGTCATTCAACAGATACTTCTTGGGCTGCCCGCCACCCCCTTGCCCTGTGGAGCCTTCTGCACCCTCAGGCAGTCAGGCGCCCTCTGCTCTTTTTCCTCCTTACCCTTTCCGCCGCCGTGACAGCAATTGCCCATCTCTATGATAGTAATTTGCTTCACTCTCAGGGCCTGCCTTTCCTCTCTGGACACTCGGAGCTTTTGGGGGGCAGAAGCCCTGTCCTGTTCATCTCTTCCTGGCACTCATTTCCTTTGCTGGAGACAGAGAAGGGCATTTTGACATGGTTGTTTTGATGCAAAAAGTTGCAAAATGGTCGCATCAAAATGTAAAATGCTTTTGAAAATTAGCAGGTATTGTGTGAAGCCACTCCCCAACACCCTGCCCCACGCATGTCTGACCTGCACTCTCCTTCCCTCCTATCGGCTCCCTACTGCCCCTGCTCCCCTCATCGCCAGCCTGGACCTGGAGCCCACCCAAGCCTAATCTCTCCCCTCCCAGCCTCCCCTAAGCCCCCTCAGAAGTCTTACCAGGAAGGGGGAAGTTTGGGGGCCGAGGGGAGGTAGCCTGAAATGTCTCCTTGGCACATTATCTGGTAATGTTTTTTAAAAAGCCTGAAGGTGTAATGGTTTGTTTCCTTGGCTGTGTGAAAATGTCCCCATATCAAAATGGCTGGTGTCGGAGGAACTGCTTCAACATGGCTGAAACAAAAGGACTGTGTCAAAATGGTATGAACTCTGCAAAGGAGCCACCTGGCGTGTACCGGTCCTTGAGAATGGATTTAAAAACATACACCATTGTCAGTGGCTTAACAAAAAATCAGCTACACTTAACACCAACTCTCCTTGTGGTAATTCCTTTTTGATCCACTGAGGATGTTTCCACCACTATAAGGATCAGAGAAGTTAAGGATGCTGCCTGAATTCACACAGCAGGCCGCAGAACACAGATGCTTAGAACTGAGTATGGTCTAATTAACCTCCCCCAGTTTACAGGCAAGTCACCAAGAGAGAAAGTGACTTGGATTTTCACGTGTTGGACCTGGAACATGTGATCAGCTCTTGGATAACCTCTCTACCCTATGCACTGGATTCTGGATCGCAGCATCACTACTGGGTTCCAGGCACACTCTCAACAGAATGGAACAGCCGCTGACAAAGCTTAGCTAAAGCTCTAACTGCTAAAGTCCTAGGCATGCCACTTGGAAATTGGATTGGGCAAGTTCTCAGTAAAAGAAGCTTTAGTGTCCAACCAGGCAGGTTGTCAATATCCCATTAGCCAGGCAGCCTACTGGAGCAGGAAGGCCTCTTGGTGGCCCCGGTACATATTGGGGAAGGAGGACTTCTGCTGTGTGGGGCACACTCACAGAGCTATTTGCATCTATATCCACAATTGGTATTTCTGTCATCTGCTGAAGAAATAAACCTCTGGTTACCTGAGTTAGGAAATGATCTATCCCTACTATCTTTTTTTTATGTTTGTTTATTTCTGAGAGAGAGAGACAGAGAGAGAGAGAGAGAGAGAGAGAAAATGAGCAGGGTATGGGCAGAGAGAGAGGGAGACAGAATCCCAATCATGCGGGTCTTGAACTCACTTGCCATGAGATCATGACCTGAGCCAGATCCAAGAGTCGGATGGACGCTTAACCGACTGGGCCACCCAGGTGCCCTATCCCCACTGTCTTAATGGCTTCATAGCTTAGACTGAATGGAGTCTAGCTTGAGTAAAATAAATTATAAAAACTTAATTTACAAGAACATATTTCCAGAGGGTGTGTTTACAGAGTGGTGTTATCCTTGGCTAAGCCTTCTAGGATAAACCTGGACCCTTGATAGAAATTCTGCCTCGGATTATCCCTGGGGCACATGGACTGGAGCCAGGCCAACCTGGGTTTTAAGCTGTGTGACTGAGGTAAGCTGCTGAACCGCGGTTCACTCAGAGGCTGAGGAGAGGGATGTAAATTATAGGGACGCACAAAGGTAGCCCCTGGTATTGCTGGTTTCAGAAGCCGCAGGCCCATCGTGGGCCAGACCGTTGCGTCTAGGAAGGCGCCGGGGCCTGAAGGGTCAGGCACATGTGGGCTGAGAGCTGAGAAGCGGTCTCACATAATGGTTGCAAGCAGGGGCTCAGGCACCAGAGCAGTAACCCCACTGCCATCTGGGTATGTGACCTTGGGCAAGCTACTTCACTCTGTGCCTCCCTCAGCCTTCTTGTCTGTAAAATGGGGGTCATGGTGGACTATCTCATAGTCGCACCCTGAAGAGTAAGAAGTTGGTCATTTGTAAAGCACTTAGTGCAGTATCTGGCACCCAGTGAATCTTCTATCAATGTGTGCTTGCTGAATAAAGTAAGTACTGATTAATGATACCCATTCAGGTGCCCAGGTCTGCAGAGGGAGATGTTCATCTTGGGATCCTCCTCTGTGGCAGGCACCTATGGATATTTATTTGATACTTCTCTCCAGATACATAGGCAAGAAACACATTTTATACTCTGGTTCTCGGCCCTGACTGCATATTAAAACCACCTGGGGAGCTTTTTAGAAATACTGCTGCCCAACTCTCCTGCTCCAGCCAAGGTTCTGGGGGCAGAGCTCAGAGCAAATTATTCTTCTAATGTGCAGTCGCAAGCAAGAAGCACTGGTCCAGCGTGAGATCCAGCGTGGGCCAGGTCTGGATCTCTGTCTTACTACATCATCAGTCTCTCAGATGGCCTCGCAGCCCCTCAAGTCCTAAAATACTGTAATCCAGGAAATCTGGAGGACTCAGGAGGTGGTTTAGGATGGCTCTGATCAAACTACATTAGTCATAACAACAAGAAGAAGGTATGGGAGTGAGTGGACAAGGAAATATGCATAGATCAAGCAGATAATTTCTCACAGACACCGTCCCTTCCTGGGAACAGGACAAGATTACTAAGATAATAGAGGTGTGTGTGGCTCCTCTGGAACTTCCAAAGTTAAGAGCAAACAGCCTGGATTTATAGCAGAAACGGAGTCCACATGCCCGAGAAGGAGGAAAGGCCTTTTTCCAAGGACAAAGGAGGAAGATTAATACATTTGCAGTTGGGGGACATAGAGAGCCCCAGGTACATGCATGCCAGGATACCGAAGCAGGTTCCTGGACACTAGAAGAGGAAAAGGGAAATCATGGTAGCTGAGCATCTGGTCTATGCAGGCCTCAGGGGGCACACTGTGTATCTAATCTCATTCCTTCCTGGAACCTCCTGGAGAGCAGGTGTTCTGATCTCCATCCCATAGACCCACAGGTGGTGAGCAGCTGTGCCAGGATCCAATCCAGCTCGCTCTGATTCCAGAACCCCATGCTCTTTCCCCTATGGCTCAGTGCCTCACTTATCCGGAGTTCCCTGTTCACATAACCTCACACACCCAGAACACACAAAGAGCCCAGAAGGAAGCATAAAAGAGTTGAGAATGACCCAAATCCAGACCCAGAGTCCCCACATTAAAGGTACAGTCGAGTTTCAGGAGAGCTTATTTGGGACCCTGGGGTGACAGGGAGAGAAATCTCACTTTCTGGAGCAAAGTGGGAGTTCTCTAAAACTAGTCTGTAAGCACAGAGTAATACAGGCTGGGAACTGGCAAGGTCACCATGAGGAGACTGAGGACCTCCCAAGACACGGTTGTCGACTGCCTGACCCTACGAACACATCTGAGGGAAGCAGGGGCAATTGGCAGTGAGCTGATGCCTTTGAGGAGCTCTGACAGGGCTGCGACAGGCCTTGCCTGTCTCTGTATGGGGAGAGGGCTGCTCGACAGCCCTGAGATGCGGGGCCTGCTCACTGGGAGTGACCCCGTGGTAGGGGTGACCACACTGGGTGGCCGCAGCCATGGGGCCCACCCTTACCCACCCCTGAGACCCTTCCCTCTCACCTCTCCACTGTACTCACTCAGCTGCCTCGTTGCTGTTACCCAGCTTCCCCCCCGGCTATCCATGCTATTTGTTCCTTGTCCCAACCTGTAAGGAGGGCCAGGACTCTCACTAAGGACCAAACTGGCTCCACAGCCCCCATCTCTTCACTCAGCAGTCTGAGGGGAAAACACCACCCATCAGAAAAGTGCCGTTCCTTTCCACTCTCACATCTTATGCCGACCATGTGCGATCACTGAGCCCTCAGGACGACGAGACAATGCAGTCACAGGGCTGCTTCCCAGAAACTTACCTTCTAGTACCCAGCTAACATTACAAAAATGGAAAGCGAGTTTGCTCGGGAGGCCTGGGAGCTGAGTAGAGTACACTCCAGCAGTGTGGAGAGTTCGAGAAAGATGGGTGCTGGTGCTGGATCCGAGAGGGGCTCCCAGACAGCAGGTGCCCAGCTGCACAGCCAGTGTCGTGTGCCCAGAGCTTCCACCAACCCAGCTCCCTTGTTTTGGTCAAGTTCAGCCTGGCTGTGCGCTGACTCAGGGCTGGGCTGGGATCTTTCTCTCTTCCCCCACCCCACCCCCTTGCTGGCTCGGATAGACAAGTGAAGGTCCCGCATACCAGAGTCTGCACCTTGTCCTCGCTGGCAGCCGGCACTTAGTAGGTGTTCTGTATGCAGATGCTGAGGTGAACAGGACCAGCCACCCTTTGCTCTTTAAGGCCATGTCCTCATTAGCACCCATGTGATAAACCTGACTTTCCGGGAAAAGCCGGGCTTGCTTTCCAATGGTGCTAATGTGTCAATAACAAGGTGGCAAATGTCTGTGTTCCCATCTTCTAGAAAGGCCATATTCTCCAATCCCGAGTCCCCACAGTGTCCTTTCCAAACCCTTCTCCTTAATGCCAGGTGGAGGAGTTCCAGACAGCTATTTGCATTTTCAATTCTAGAAACCGTTAATATTTTAAAGCTGCTGGCACCACGGTTTATTAACACATTTACGTGTCCTACCTGCTACTGGTAAAGGGAAATTTTGTATTTGAGAAATATCCAAACATGGGATAAATTCCCAACTTTTGTTCAAATTCTGCTTTCAAATCCCTTCTCTCAGGACGTCACAGGGCAGTGGGGGAGACCATGTGAAAGCGGACACAGAATTCTGGGCGACCGCTGTGTGGACTGAGGGAAGCACACACGACCGGAGCCAGAAAAGCTCTTGGCACATGCTGCAGGGGCAAGTCAGACCTCAGAGGAGGACTTCAGATTCCAGGGGAACATTTTTGTAGAGAGTGGAAAGAACAGGAGAGAATCGGAAGGGCTCTGCTTAGATGCAGCCCTGTTAATGACTTTTAGTTGTATGGGAAGTAGGTTGAGGTTAAGCTCAAGGGTCTTTGTGTCAGGCCTGAGTTCAAATCCCGGTTGTGACACCACTTGCTGTGTGGCGATCATCATAATTAACATTTTTTGTGCCCTTTCTGGGTGTCAGGGAGAGGGCAGGCTTTGCAGGCTGGCTCAAGGCAAGCGGGATCACGGGGTGGGGGGGTCTGACCTTGCCTGGCTTCCCACCCTCGCACCATACCCCTGCCCTCACCAGCGTGGGTGGGTTCCCTTAATGCTCACAGCCACGCTGCCTTAACTCCTGTCATCCCCCTTTCACAGCACAAGAGACCAAGAACCAGAGAGGTTAAGTCATGTGCTCCAGGTCACACAGTTGGCCAGCTAGGATTTGATCCCTGAGCTTGGGGGCGATGAAACACTGAGCGCCTCCTCCGTGTACTCTAGTGCTGGGTGTGAGGGCAAAGTGGGTGGCCGTGCAGCGCTGGCAGAATTTGGGCACTCGGGAAGGCAGCTGCTGTGGCTGCTACTGCCTTCCAAAGCCTGGCTCATTAATCTCTCCATCACTGGCCCCTGATGTCTCTGGCCAGAGGCCCCGTGCCTCTCTGACTCAAAGGCCCTGCACCACTGCCCTCCTCCGTGTGTCCCTCCTCTCCTGTGCCGCTGTCACCTCCCCCTTTCTGTTCACTCCCAGTGCCTCGCACTGTTCCTGGCACCCCATAAGGCTGCAGTCAGGTTTGCTAAATGGATTGAAAGAAAACAATATTAGCCACACCGATTCCCAGAAGAAAATGCTTGCCAAAGATCTTTAGCCTGGACGCATCAATATCAAAATGACACAGCTATAATTTGCTTTCAGATTCAGACTGGGAAGGTGAACTTTGACCCTGTCAAAAAATGAGAACAAATTAAATTGAAACACAAAGTCATTTCCGTTGTTCCAGGCCTCTGGATTTCTAATTAATGTGCAGCGTACCTCTTAGGGCTGCAAGGGGGTCTGCGAGGTGGCGTCGGCTACCTTGCAAACTGAGCAGGGCTCAGGAGAGCGAGCGCCTTTCGTTCATTTGTTTGTTTATCTTCTGGATGTATTGTGCTTCTCGTGGTACATAGGTCTATAGACGAGAGCTGTCCCAGGCGATGAGAAAAAAAATCATTGCTAGAAGCTGACCTTGTGCAAAAGAACACATAACAAAATGGCCCTCTACACAATCACTCACCTGCCCTGTCCCGGAGGGGAAGTCAGAAATGCCAGACGAATCAACAGCAGCCGCCCTGCCCCAGCTGAGAGGGGAGGCCCCTTGTGGGGAGGCAGAGGGCAGAGGTATCTGTCCCCACCCTCCCGGGCAGCCACTACGTCACTCAGAGTCTTGGCAAAGCACGATGCTGAGACAGCGGTGAGTGACAGAGACTCACTCAGGCAACAGGGGGACAATCAGCAGTTACAGGCTAGGAAAGGAATGACTTTGAACAGAAGGCGGCAGTGCAGGCTGGGCAGAGGTTTTCCAGGAGGTGGCCCTCACTCCTGCTTGGGGAAGGGAGGGACCGGGTAGTGTTCTTCAACCCACTGAATCCCAAACCTGCAAGAGGGAGAATCACCAGGCGCCCTTGTTGGAATCACAGGTTCCTGGACCCCACTCTAGACTCACTGAATTAGAATCTGCAACAAAGTGTCCAAATCTCTCTATGTTTTTTAACTAGCACCCTGGATGCTTCTTATGAAGTTACTGGAGCACTGACACTCTCCTTTGGAGCCCTTGGAATACTGTCTGGCCTTGGAGAAGTCACGTTCCTTCTCTGAGCTTCCATCTCCACGTCTGTATAATGGGGATGGGAATCCCTGCCTCTCAAGGCTGTACTGTATCTAAGGAAGAACAAGGTGAGTATGTCAGGGGTGTAGATAGTGCCTAGCACTCAGAGGACATGTGCAGTGTGTGAAGTCCTCCCTTGTATGTGTGAGAAGGCTGCTGTCCTCCAAGCCAGTGTCCCCAGTGGTGCCTAGAGTCCCTCTTCCTGTTCTCTAGTTTTTGACTCACAGCCACTGAGCCTCAGCCTCCCTTGTCCCTGCCCCCCAGGGACACTGTCGAGTTCCTGCCCCATCCAAGGAGCCAGTGCCACAGGGCTCCAGAGCATTCAGCAGTGCAGGATGTCAGGACACAGGTTTCCTCAGGGAAAGCTCTGCGAGGGAGGCTGGGGTGGAGGTGACCTCCCAAATCCTTGACACAAGCAGCCCGGGCTGACAGCTGACCTTCCAGATTTCCACTCCCCACCTCCAGGGCTCCCGATAATCTCAAAACAGTAGGCCCAGTCTGGGAACAGGCACTCTCAGTTCTGAGTGGGGCCTCGAGGGGAGAGTTCCTTCCCTGCTCATGCAAGTCTGTAAGAGATAGG
Organism: Leopardus geoffroyi; assembly: GCF_018350155.1. Lineage (NCBI taxonomy): Eukaryota > Metazoa > Chordata > Mammalia > Carnivora > Felidae > Leopardus > Leopardus geoffroyi. The sequence goes on from NC_059328.1 coordinate 38,623,914, forward strand.
GTTAACTGTGAAGAGATGTAGGCCACAAGGGTGTGTGCGAGCTGAATTATGTCCAGAATTCGTATGGTGGAGTCCTCATTCCCGGGACCTCAGAATGTGACTGTATTTGGAGTCAGGGTCTTCAAGGAGGAAGTGAAGACACAATGAGGTCTTATGAGTGGGCCGTAATCCAAAGTGACTGGTGTTTCTTATAGGAAGAGGAGATTAAGACACAGCCCTGCTCAGAGGGAGGACCACGCAAGGACAGAGTGAAGGCGGCCATCCACAAGCCCAGGAAAGAGGCCTCAGAGAAGCCGCCTTGCAGGCATCCCAAGCTCACATCTCAGGACCACCATGTGTGACTATGACAGAAGGTTTGGTGCAGCCTCCTTCCCTTGGCTCTTTGACCCTGACTTTGGGAAAAGACTCCCTCAGTTTTCCTCATCTGTGGAAGAGGAAAATAGTATGTTTGACTCACAGGTTGTTAACGCAGGCATGTCTCCAAGAAGATAACAGGATGACGACCCTGGCATTTACTGAGTATATATGACACATGTTATCTCCCTTCCCTGTTCAGCTGTGCAAAGTTGGACCCGGCCAGTAACCCTTCTGAAACTCGGTTTTACCACATAGGAAATGGGCGTCACAACCTTTGTCCATGTCATTGAACAGAGCTGCTGGGAAACCCAGCAAGGCAACACATGTGACAGGTTCGAGAAAGTACAAAGTGCCTTGCCGATGGGGGGAACCATTACTTCCAGGCAAAGCGATGTCATGTTCCCCAAGGGATGCTGTTAAACTGAGACCTAAAGTACAGAGCACTAGAAAGAGCAGTTTAGACACACAGGCTGTGGGTCCAAGTCCCAGCTCTGCCATTTCAGTGAAACCATGGTCACGTCACTCAGTTTCAGTATCCTGCCTACAAAAGAGGAATGGGGACACCTCTGACAGAAGAGGCGAATACTTTCCATGCAGGCATCCCACCAAGTCCCAAATGATTCCACGCACTGCTCCAGCTCACCAAGTTTTCCCTCCTGCCCCCGCCTTCCCCATGGCTTCGTGTGAAGTCATGCCAGAGGACTCACTCCAAGGTCTGAGAGCTCTATTTCTTTCCCATCAGAGTCCCATTCTGATACAGACACCATGCCCTTCTAGGAATCTGACAGAGAGGACCAGGACACGGGCCCCCGCAGCCTTCAATTAGGGTCATAGGAGACTGGGAGCCCAGTGTCCCATAGCTCACAATGTGCAATCCATGTGTGGCCTCCTTCTAAATCACAGTGGACTTCTGGCTTCTCCCCACCATCCAAGCTGACTCACAATCAGGACAAGAGGAAGTATTGGGGATGAGGCAAAAAGCACAACAATAAGGCTGTTCAAAAAAAAAAAAAAATCTCTTTCCAGCAACACTCATCCAGGGAAGGGTGTGTGCCAGGCTGGGCCTCACAGAGAGGCTGGGGAGGGCCGGATCTGCTGTCCCTGAGGGCCTACATAATTCTAGGTCATCTGGCTCTACAAATAAGTAAAAACATTAAGCTGTCACTTGAACCACTGCTCAGAGGGTGAGGTCAGAGTTTATTGATGAGCCACTGAGCATTAGCTCTGTAATTGCATACAGTCAACAGCTGATTTACCAAAACCACACTGGATGGAACTATTTTACATGGGGGAGGGTGGATGAGGAAGATAGTCTAATCCATCCTTCCAGTTTTGAGGCAACATTTTGAAAATTGAGTAAGTAAGCACTCATTGGAAGTCATGTGATTTTCTGTAGTGCCCCCAGAAAATGTGCCCAGAGAAAAATCATTTCTCTGGCTCTGTAGGCACTCAAGAATCTGGCTGCCTAGACCACTAGGTGGGCAGTTTCAGAGACCTAGTCTCCATATCCTGAATGGGATTAGTGATGGGGGAGACTGTCTTTCTCTGCCAAAGGGTTGCCATTATGACTATAGTTGAAGACTCATGGGTTGTGTCCAATATGTGTGGATGACTGCAAAGTGCTCTCAGACCTCATGGATCCCTTACTGGGGTTGGCTCCTGCTACTGGGCCAAGTCTGTGTGGGCCTAGACACTGGTCAGGAGAAGACCTGCCAGGAGACCTACATCAGTGAATAGTCCAAAGTGGAAAGGAGAGAAGAGGAAAGGAAGGCAAAGTCAAAGAAAGAATTGAAGCACTTGCCTGCCCATGGCCTCAGGCTGAGTTCTGACCCCAGACGCAGCTGATACCATGGCTGACTTTTGACTTGGACATCAGACTAAGCTTTCCTTCAACTGTGGTTTGTAACATAAGTGATTGATAATATGAGGATCAAGTGGGGTTCAGGGAAATACCCTGCTTATTTGGCTCTCCATTGGTCCTGGAGGAAGGAGCAAGCAAGTACCTTAACTCAAGTAGCACTTAAGCCTAGCATTGCAAAAAGGCAGCATCTATCTAATAGCTTCAAGATGGCAGCCCAAAAGGCCATCAGATGCCACAGCTAATCAAAGAACAGAGATTTCTTTGTGCTTATAAAACAACAGCTATCAGAAAAGGACCTTGGGGAATTTATCAATTGACAAAATAAGGAAAAGAGAGAATCTAAGAACAACTGCTTTAGAGTATAGGGAACGTAAGTGGGACAGAATCAATATAGACTTCTTTCTGAATGTCCTCTCAGTAGAAGCCTGGCATGGTAGAAGACATAGGGAATCAGGGGACCTGGTTCGTGTCCTGCCTTCATTCCTGGTGTACATGAAGACACTGTGTGTGAGGAGTTCTGAATGCAAAGGCCTACTGAGGCAGGGTAGGTTCACAGATGATTTAAGCAGACATGTGCAGATGGGCTATGGGATAGCCCATGGTGCATGCCCTATCTAAAGGGGACAGCCGTCCTCAGCAACTGCCAGTTTATTGCAGTATAGGAATTAGGCCCCAAGTTCTATGATCCTTTCATATAATTTTTCAAGAGATACTGGGGATCTTGAGTTTTATGTGAAATTTCTAACTCATGCAAACTAGTTTTTCTTTTGCTTTAAAGCAAAAAAAAAAAAAAAAAAAAAAAAGTCCATGGGCTTGGTACACTTTTCTGTCCTTAGCCATGGAGCCCTGAAAACCTTAAGGAGCTGGTTTTACTATTTCATCTGACTGTAACTCACTCTTTGGGTCTGACTTCCTACCTTGAATATGAGAGGAGAGGGAAAGAACTTTTACCAGGATATTCCTGCCTGCAAAATTCTGGGAGTCTATGACTCCCAAACCCATCATCTCCCAGCCTTGTCAGAACAAGATGCCACGGGCTCCATGTGGGCAGGAGGGCTCATCCTCCACCCCTTGCAACCACAAGGAGTCGAAAACTAATAGCACTTACTGCTGGGGTACAAAGAACCCCATGGGCTATGACATAGGGTGGGGACTTGCTAGCATGCACCGTCTGGTCGGCATGGCCTCCAGAGACACCAAGCTTTGCCACCAAAGGGTTACTTGACCTTGATAGAGTCATCTCCACTCTCTGAGCTACAGTATCTTCATCTAGCTATACAACCACCTCAGCCACCTCTGAGGGCCTCGTCAATGCTCAGGCTCTGCTCCAAGGCCACCCCGAGTGACTGTGCATAAGGACGGAGGACAGCCCCTCATTGCCTGCAGTTGGCAAGCTCACGTGTGTGTGTGTGTGTGTGTGTGTGTGTGTGTGCGCACTCCCAGCAGGCTTGCCTGGGAGTCATGTCAGCATTAGACAGTACTCAGGGGCACGGGGAGAGAGGGTGGTTGGAACTCATGGGGGTCCAACAGAGAGGGGACAGGGAAATGTGGGTCATGGAGGGAAGGTCAGGGAGGAATCAAGTGAGGAGCAGATAGAGGTCAGGAGACCCCCAGGGAGAGGGAGACAGACACATGGGCAGATGCAGCCAAGGCAGAGAAGCAAGCAAATTTGGAGAAGGTGAGAGACAGCACTGAAGGCGCGTGGAGCGGGAGAAAAGCCAGGGGAAGCTGCCAAACCATTGGTTTCAACTACAAATTTAACTGGGTGTCCAGAGACTGTCAGGCTGGGACGGAGCAGCACGGCGCACTGGAGAGGAGAGGTGGAGGAGAAAGCACCCCCACGGGCTCTCCTGTCAGCAGGTGAGGAGTCTGCACTGCAGGCTGCACCCCGGGCTGACACCACCCCAGCCTTGATGGAGGGAGGCAGTGGGAAGAGGCTGTCCATGAGAATGAGATTCTCTGGTCTGGTGCTGGGATCTCGCGTGAGGATGGTCAGGCTGTCATGGAAAAGCCCACAGGTGGGAGTCTGAAACCCAGAACTGCTCATTAGCATCTGAATGACCTTGAGTCTACTTCTTCACCTCTCTGAGCATCACAATCCTCCTGTGAAATAGGGGCCCTAGTGCTTCTGTTGCCTCTGTGCTCACAGAGTTTCACAGCTCCGTCACAGGTGATGAGTTGTGGGGTACGGCCAGAGGCAGGCCAGCACTCCCCACTTTTTGGACCCTGCTGCTGCTGACACTCCTGTGGGGCTGGCAGGCTTCCCTGAGTCTCTGCTCATGTGTCCCATCACAGGGGAGTCCTCTACAGAACAGCAGTCCTCCCCGACACCTATTTCCTTGTCTGTGTGTGTGTCCTTCTTCCCCGTAGCACTCCTCACCCCCTGATGTGTATATATTTCTTTTCTCCATTGGCATGTAGGTTTCATAAAGACAGCAACTTTGCCATTTTACTCACTGCTATAACCCCCAGACCTAGAATAGCAGGTGCTGAAAGGACACTTGTGGAAGGAAGAAAGGAAGAGAGGGAGACATTCATACTGGTGGCTGCATTCACAGGTGGCTCAGAGGATCAGGAGGAAGTCCAGGTGTTTGGCCAAAATGGACCTGAGGAGCCCTCACCTGGCTGGTCCTCCTGGGGTGTGGGCCTTGGCATTCTCTCTGGTCTCATGCCCACCTGAGCCCTGGGGCCTTCCCTCCCTCCTGCTTCCTGTGCTCCTGGCTTCCTCATGGCCCTCTCTGTGTCCACGCTTTCTGAACCATCCTGGGTGTAGAATGCCTTCCTCTTCTCTGCTTTGCCATGTCTTGTTGGTCTTCGAGGATTAGCTCTAATGCCACTTCATTTCTTCATTCATTTTAGAGCCATTCATTCAAATATTCATTGCTGAGTGTTGCTGGGGTGGGGGTGGGGGGATGCTCTATGCAATCAGAACAGATTCTACCAGCCCAGAAATGACTGTGTCTCCAAGGACCCAGATTCCCCCAGTATTAGAAGACAAGCCCATTCCCTTAGTTATACTGCAGGAGAGGCCTGAGCGGTGCTGAGAAGCTTCCAGTGCCTTAAACAGACGATGACATAGATTGCATTCCTGGGATTGAGGAAGCCATCTCAGCTTTGGACCAGAAGGGATAAAGGAGGCCCTGGGGTGAGGAATGATCTGATCCAAGAGGCCCTGTGGGTCCAGGAAGAGCACTAGAGATCCAAATAAGAGATGCTAAAGGCATCACTATGCTATTGTTAAGGGATAGAGACACAAAGGGAGGGAGAATCTGTGCATCTGTAAAGAGAGAGGGGACATGAATGATGGCAATGAGGATCAAAGTGAAAGTTTCCGTGTTTGAGCCTCAGGCCCAGTCCTGCCCCCATCAGGCGGTGGATGTCTAGGATCCACTGGGATCTATGACATCAAGGCAGGATCCCCATTCAGAAACGTGGGAATCTTCCACTTGGCATGGGGTCCTTATACAAGGCAAGCTGGCAATATATAACTGGAGAGGGATCTGGGCCCAGACAGCTACAATACACAGCAGAGAGAGAGAAGGATACCACGACTGGGAAGCTCCTCTAGGCCACCTTAATCCCAAAGACTCCTCCCTTCTCTACTTCCTTCCTTCCATCTTCTCTTCCTCCCTCTCTCATTTCCTTCCTTCTTTCCTCTGTTCTTTCCTTCTTCTCTTCCTAAAAGAAGTATTTATTAAATATTTCTTAAAAATAAATATTTCTCAGGGACTAGGACTGGGGCAATCTCATGGCAATCTTCTTACGAAGAAGAGGGGAGCCAAAACTCCTATCAGCCAGGAAATGGGCACTCCTGCCTGAGAAAGGGAATTCATTACAACATGTTAAAAAGTCTTTTTTTTTTTTTTTTTTTTGTCCGAAAGCTACTGTGTGTGTTGAGATGAGGCTGCCTGTGATCTGAGGGCTGGTAGGGCTGATCAGATCTTTCTTTGGTAAGGATGGCTCCTGTTGTGGAGGAAAGGCTATATCTGATGTGGAATATCCTGTGCCCCCCTCCTCCCTCTGTGTCTGCATGGACTGCACCGTTAGAATGCTCCGCTGTTACTTGGAGCGTCCCCCTTGCACCATTAGCACCTCACGGGCAAGAGCGTGGCAGGTCCGTCCACGAGCCTTGGAGCCTGGCATGTGGTGCCAGCCTGGTGCCCAGCAAAGATTTGCTAAGTTAATGACTACGTGTTTGTTAAACACACAGAGCAGGTCAGGGCCCACCCTGGCCCCCACCTCAGAGATATGTGCTGCTTCCATTGGACTTGAGTGTTATGAGCCAGAGACCATGCTTAGTCCATGAATTCCTTTGATTCTCAGAACCACTTTGATTACAGGGAAGGGGGTGTGCAGACAGTCTCAGCTCATTTATAGAACAGATGCAACAATGGTGGCATGGAAGGATGGGATGACTTCCCCAAGTCTTCACATTAAACAGGGAAAGGTCAGGATTCATTAGTAAGTCACCAAACGTCTGAGAAAGAAGGACCATTAGAGACCAGTGAATTCAAGCCCCCTTTTCCAGGTGAGAAAACCAATTGCCAGAGACAGGGTAGTTTGGCTAAAGGGTCAGACAATTAAGGCAGGTCACCTGTAAGAAGTTACTCTATACACATGAAATACATTGGGCAATACATCGCAAAGCATCACTTGAACCTTGTCAAGTGATGAAATCAATCCTGGCATGAGGGAGAGCAAGTAAAGTGGTTCAAGGCAGACTCAGACTAACCAACAGAAGTGTAACGCATGCCACAGGTGTGAGTCACATGTGTGAGTCTAAATTCTCTAGTAGTCACATTAAAAAAGTAAAAGAAAGAGGTGAAGTTAATTTTAATGACATTTTATTTTACTCAAGTATCTAAAATATTATTTCAGCATGTAATTGATAGGACAAATTGTATGAATGAGCTATTTATGTTACTTTTTATACTGAGTCTGACATCCAGCTGTGTATCTCACACACACAGCACATCTCAGTCAGACAGACTGCATTGTAAGTGCTCGGGTGTGGCTTGTGGCTGTGTGGTGGACAGCAGAGCATTAAAGTCATCAGGGAAGGCTTTCAGGAAGGAGTCCTTGAGAAGGGGAGGGCATTCGGCAAGGCAAAGTGGAGGTGGAAGGCTTTACACACAGAAGTAACAATTACAAACAAAGGTAGAACATTGAGAATGAGAAGACTCTGCCGTCAGAGGTCACGGGCCTGGATGGGGATGGGGTCACGTGAGGTGCAAGTTGAGGGTGAAGGTCATGGGGTTGCCCCTCCTTTGTTCTACACAGTCCTATTCCAGTGGCCATGACCATCCTTACAACTCACATGGCCCTGGATGGTGTACCAAACACCCTCCCGCTCATTGTGCATTCATATCTTTACATCACCCTGCAAAATAGCCGCGGAACAGAAGACAGCTGCCCTCGGTCACACAGCCAAGCCAGCATGGGAACCCGACTTCTGACCTCCCTGCTCCTGCCAGGATGCCAGCCCCACCTGGAAGGCGAGTGCAAAGGGCTCCTCCCTGGACCTGAGCAGGCCTGTGCTCTTGCTGTGTCTCTTGCTGGCCCTCTCTCATCCTCTGCCAGGCCTGAGCCTCCCACCCTGCCCAAACTGGGAGTTTCCTCCTTTTTAGAGTCCACCCCATCTTAGAGTCCACCCTGATTTCTCCCTTCTATTAATTTCTGTGAAGACCTAAGTTTTATTTAACATATATTTTTTTCAGGGGTGCCTGGGTGGCTCAGTCAGTTAAGTGACAGACTTCGGCTCAGGTCATGATCTCACAGTTCGTGAGTTCGAGCCCTGCATTGGGCTCTGTGCTGACAGCTCAGGGCCTGGAGCCTGCTTCCGATTCTGTGTCTCCCTCTCTCTGTACCTCCCCTGCTCGTGCTCTGTCTCTGTCTCTCAAAAAATAAATAAATATTAAAAAAAATAAATAAAAACATATATTTTGTTCACTTTATTTTAGACGGCGCACACAGGAGTGGGGGAAGGGAAGAGAGGGGGGGTGGAGAGAGAGAGAGAGAGAGAGAGAGAATCCCAAGCAAGCTCCACACTCAGCACAGAGTCCAATGTGGGGCTCAATCCCATAGCCCTGGGATCACGACCTGAGCCGAAATCAAGAGTCAGACGCTCAGCCGACTGAGCCACCCAGGAGCCTCTCTAAAGATTTTTTAAATCAGACTGTTCCCTCCAGTCATTAAAGGTCTAAGAGGGAGAGAGAAGAGAGGTGGTAGAGTGACAGGGAGAGGGTGACAGACTCCTCGGCAAGTCCCTGATGCTACATCACGCATCAACTAATGGCAATGGATGGTAATTTCAGAAAGAGGGAAACAAACAGAATCTAGCCAGGAGTCCGGTTACTTGTGAGCTCTAAAGAGGCACTGACAGATTCCAGCCCCAGACCGGGGGCGGTGTGTTGGGGAGCGTTGGAAGTCTGCCATCCCAGCCTCCCACTGGGACCTGCAGGTACGGCTGGGGGAGTTGGAAAGGCTCTGTGAGGCTGTCTGTCGAGTCACCCACACAGAGAGCAGCTCAGGAGGTGGAAGGAGTCTCCGAGAGGGAGCGTGGGCTGGCCACCCCCCGAGGAAACAGAAGGGGGGCAAACACAGTGTTTGTAAATACAACTACGGCCCTGGTCCCCATTCTGGCAGAACTGGATCCCAACCCAGGCTGTACCCCTATGAGGACTGTGATCTTTGGCAGGTCAGGGCTTTAGCTGCAGTTGGCTTGCCTGTACAGGTGACCCTACTTGCCTCATGGGGTGATTCAGGAAGTCAAATGGGCTGGTGCCTGTTATGGTGCCCAGCATGTTGTGGGTATCTATACAGGCTAGTGACCACCTCTTTGGGCTTTCTCCCTCCCTCCTTCCTCCTCTGTCTTCTCACACGGGATAGGAGGCAATTGTAAGGCTCTGGGTAGGAATCCTGCGATAGTCCAGTAACAGCTGGGGCTTATTGAGACTTACTGTGTGCCAGGCGCTGTGATAGGTTCTTCCCTGAATTACCTCATTCATCCTCTCAACAACCCTAGTGGGTAAGAACTCTCATTAGCCTGTGCTTGCTTGATCACCGAGCTCGTGAAAGGAAGATACAGCAGCATTCAACCCAAGCCTGTGGCTTCAGAGCTCACACTGTTGATACAGCTCAGGAGAGGTACTTACACACTCATGTCTTTGTCCTTTCCAAACTCTTTGTTCCTGTTCAGGCACAAATGCTAACCCTAATCTGGCTGTTCATTTCATGTCTCCAGCCAGCCACCGGAACCTCTGTGGCCCAGGACCTGGCTGGGCATAGATTAAGCACCCAAGGAGTATTTCCTGGGGAAGGGAGTGTGTCTATATATTATTTGCACGGGAAAGATATTTAATCAAACTCACCCTTTACCTGACAGAGAGGAAACTGGGCTAACCCAGAGGTTAGAGTACTTGCTCAAGATTGCTCACCATGGTGGGGGAAAGAATTGGGAATCCGTCCCAGGGTCCTCGACTCTGGCCAGCATGCTTTCCCTGTCACAGAGCCCATGTCCTGCTTCACAGAAGCAGATTCCATGATGGCACGTGCACATGTAGAGATGTACACACTTGTTTCAGACTTCAGGGTTCGATCCACCTCCGGCAACAACAGGAGGATCTCCTAGCCCCGGCCCTGTGTCTCGCCACAAGGTGGCGCTCTAGCCGACACGGCTTTTGCACTCAGCAGCCCAGCTTCCTTGAGAAGCCTCCAAGAGTAAGCCTGGTGAAATCAATTTCTGTTATCTTAACAGATCAGCCGCAGACTCCACAACACAAAACAGAAACTTCCTTCCAAGTCCACGGGAAAACTGAAAAGCGGAGGCTCCTCTTGTGACTTCTGGTTTTCTGTGGACAGAGAGTGAGACGCAGCCTGCTGAACGGAGCTCTCCTACTGGGTGCCCTGTAGCGTCCACTGGGGCCTTGAGGTTGCAAGGATCTGGCTGCGGCTTCCTCTCCAACTCACCCTGACCCGCAGAGACCAAACCGGCCTCCCCCAGTCCCTGGGCACGCAAGCTCTTCTGCTGTGCCACGGTACCAGCTCTGTCCCCAAATGGCTTTTATCCCCAGGTAATGGAACTCCTACTCAATTTAAAAAAAAAAAAAAAAAGTAGAGCCTGTGGTTTGGGGTGTGGTGGCTCACTCCTTCAGGGCTCTCGGGGTCCTGAGGGCTCATTATATGCTGAAGTGTGTGCATTGTTCCTCCTAACCATGGCTGGCACACAGTGAGTGAGCCCAGCCTCTTTCAAGGATCCTAGAGCAGTGAGGAGTGGCAGGAAAGGAAGGGGTGAGAGGTGACCGAATAGGAATACTTGTATACAAATATCTACCACTGGAGGTGCAGAACCACTGAGAAGGTTTTTTAAAGTGGCTTCAGAAATAAACATGGGTTTGGATTCTAGCTTTACATAACCAGCTGTGTGTTGGAGGGGGGAAACTTAATGTCTTTAGCTATATGTGCAAATGAATTTGTGTTGCTCTTCTTGATTATAAAATGGGGATAATAATCGTCCCTTCCGTATAAGGTTGTTGGGAAAAATAAACCGAGACACTGTGCCCAGTGCCCAGCAAGTAGTAAGTGTGCGGTCACAGTGATGGGGGCCTAGCTCTTGTGATGAACCTTTATGTGTCTGAGTGGTGGTTTCCTCTAGGCAATGGGGAGGGTTGCCTCCTCCTTCTCAGTGCCATGCGTAGGCACTCAGTCATCCACCTATTCTGCCAACGTCATCAGCCTGCGCTCTGGGCCAGGCATCAGGAGACCCGTGGAGGATAAGACGTCATTAGGCCAAGTGCCTTGAAACCTCACTGAGGGCCCTCTCCTGCCCCAGCCAGCCTGCCCCCCTATAACCAACCTCACCCTCTACTCAGCAAAAGTTCTTTTTTGGGTTCCCACAACTGCCTCTTGCACATACCTGCTTCTCTCCCCCACCCCACTTCCTCTTTTCTGTTCAAAGATTCCACTGCCTAAGATTCAGCAATGGGAGATTCTATTATTCTGAGTCTGAGACTATATCACTCAGGGGATACAGGACTCCACAATGGGGTGGCTTCACCAAAATTCCCAGCTTCCAGGTTCCTGACCTGGAGAAAAACCCCTGCTCCAAGGTGTCTGTTTCATCTCCCACATTCCCAGAGACACAGGGTGCTATGATCCTTCCAATTCTGGATCCCCAGCTGGTAAGAGATGCCCTCGTTGGACTAATCACCTTCTAAACAAATGGCACAGTGACAAGCAGGGTGGGGGGGGGGGGAGAGCTGGGGCCGCACAAGCTGGTGTTTTCAATTTAGAGGCCATGCATTATTTACACTGCCATTACTCCCCTCAATTTGACTTCACGCTTTAGCCCTAATTTCAGTATAATCAAAGCCAATGAATATTTAATCAGGATTGCTTCCAGAAATTGAGTAATGCCATTAACATAATGGCCTCAGGACTTCAAAGCTGCTTTCCTTCAAATGCATCTGACTTACACCTTTCCCCACCCCCTTCTCTTTAACCAGTTGTATTTCAGAACGGAAGGAGGTTTGGGACCCAGCAGACAGCAGTTACAGCTTTGTCCGAGTGCCAGAAAGAAGGCAGGAGTGGGGGGAGAAGCGCAGGCCCCAAAGAGAGAGATTCAGGAGGACAGCCAAACCCAGCAGGTGGATCCCATTTTAAGCACCTCAATCTATGAAAATACCAAGTTGTAAGCCACATCCCTGAGGGTCTTCAAAGACCTTCAGAGTTCAGTTTCTAAACATGACTCTTGTCATACACAGCCAGGTTTGGGAAGGGCTGGCCTAGACCATGGCCAAGATGCCCATCATTGCCAGCAAGGCTTCTACTTTTGGAGTTCATCTATTTTTTTTTTTATTTCCTTAAGTAATATCTACACCCAATATGGGGCTCGAACCCATGACCCCAAGATCAAGAGCCACATGTTTACCAACTGAACCAGCCAGGTGCCCCTTGGAGGGTCATCTCTAGATATCCCTAGCTGAAACACCTCCTCATTTGGGGCAGAAACCTGTCTCCTGGCAGGCTTGCCCACACTGGCCCAGGCTCTCTGAGGCCCTCTGAGGGGCCCTCTGAGGCCCCACAGAACAAAGGTGCTCCTTCTACCCCAGGACCACTGGACAGGTATTAGAAAATGGTTTCCGGGTAGCCTAGGTGGCTCAGTCAGTTAAGCGTCCCACTTCAGCTCAGGTCATGAGGTCATGATCTCGCGGTTTGTGAGTTTGACTCTGCATCAGGCTGTCTGCTATCAGCACAGAGCCTGCTTTGGGTCTTCTGCGCCTCCCGCCCCCCCCCCCCCCCCCCCCGCCTCTGATCCTCCCCCACTCACACTTTCAAAAATAAATAAACATTTTAAAAAAATGAAAGTGGTTTCCATCTCTTCCTATGCATCTTCTTCCTCATATAGCCAGGTGTTGGGTGCCCGGCCAGGCTCTGTGGAGGACACAGCGGAGAATTGTATGCCACTTGCTTCTAAGAGCACAATGTAAACATCATCAGGGGGATACACAAGCTTTCAAAGCACTGGTACATTTGTTACCTCCTTTGATCCTGGAAGGATCCACATTCTCCTTCCACAGTGTCAAGCTGGTGACCTTCCCAAGGTGGCTCTAGGATCAGGAAGAATCTATGGGTGTTAGATGTTAAAACTGGGAGCTTTCTTAGGACCTTCTAGGTCAACCTGGATGTACAACATGGGAAGCGAGTCCAAGGTCACAGCTGGACAGTGGAAGGACAGGGCTTAGAATGTGGTTGCAGGGACCTTAGATTCCTTGCCCAGGGTCTTCTCCTTTACAAAAGGGCTTGTGATCACAAAGCAGGAAGAACCACCAAGGCCTTGCTTACTTGTGAAGCTGGGAACAGGACTGAGGGGATAGGAATTGTTCCTGGGAGAGGCCTCACTCCATGTCTGTTGGAAGATCAGGCTTCTCTGGGGTGAGGATGTGAGAGAATGGGGGAACTGATAGATACTAGAGGAGCATGGGCTCCCTATATAGCCTGAGCAGTAGTGAAAAGGGAGAGGGTGTTGTGTTCTGAGTCCACAGAATCACAGGCAGCCCTTGTGAAACCTTGGTCACTACCAGGGGACCCTGATGTCCTTCTGCTTGACCCCCTCCCTGAGAAGCCCTTGCTGACTGCAGGGTGGGGTGTCCCTCACTGTGCTGACACAGCCTCTGTGCGCCCCTTCATCAGAACGTGCCTCCCATCTATTCCCTATCTGTATACACTTCTGCCTCCCTCCGCAGACCGGAGACTCCTTGAGGGCAGGGGCGAAGCGGCCATTTATCTATATCCCCTGGGAAATTCGGGTCATGTTCTCTAGGTGTCACATCCCACCAATAGAGGACTCAGCTGCTCTTCACAAGCAGGACAGGAAGCTGCCAGCCTTGACCCACTAACCTGCAGGGCCAGGGCACTCACCACTGCCTGGGTTCATCTCACACATCACTAAAGTGCATCCTCATTAGGAGCCAACAAAGAACAAATGCCTTGTGCTGTCACCTGGTGGTGACTTCCAGCATGGCGTCATCCAAATCCACTTTGTTCTTCCTGCTGAATGGGAAGGAAGGCTTGTTTATGGAGCCCCTGCCAGGTGCCAGTGCTTTATATACTGTGTCTCTTACTCTTGGTAGCAACTCTGGAAGGTGGGCATTATTCCCACTTTAAATATAGGGAAACTGAGGCTCAGAGAAGTGCAGTAATGCAACTGCAATTAGGAGGCAAAGATGAGCCTCGGCTCCTCATCTGCTCATAGCCCAGTGTTTTTTCTACTGCTCCAAAACCTAATCCAAGTGGATGAACCTCTAACTGAGATTTCAGTATTGATAAGACAGATAGAAGGAGCATTTGGAGGTTTCTAGCAGCATCTCTGGTATCTGTGAACTCATACCATGTAATCATTCACCTGCCCCACTAGTTCTGGCTCTTGAGACACACCCAAAGTAAAGGAACAAAACCCCTCTAGAAACCCCTCTAGACCTGAAGCTCAAAATCACTTTACTGGGTGTGGGCAAGTGTCCTGAGGCCTGGGTTGATGTGAGGGGCTAAGACCTTGCTGGTCTGTTGGAAAGGATGGCTGAATATTAGGGAAAGAAAGGGCGTGTCCAGCTTACTGAGCCTGACCCTTGTCACACCCTCAACCCCTCAGCCTGACTTCAGACCAAGCTCTAAGGCATTTACTGAATGACTCCCTGACAAAGAAAGACTCCTAGGGCTGGACTAAGCCTGGAAGAGCCTGCGCTCTGGTCCGTGTTCCCCCTCTCCTACATCCCTGCCCCTGGTGACCTGCAACATGTAAGCTCTGCCTCCAGACACACATAGACAGGCCCTGGCTTGGGGGTGACCTCAGCTGGGCCATGGGCACTGAGAATGGCTATCAGGCTTGGGGTCTGTCCAAGAGCAGATCACTGGGGTTCAGGGAACCACTGAGAAGCAGCAGGGAGACTGGAGCCAATGGAGGTAGACAATGACCAACCACAGCACAAGCCCATGACCAGGAGATGGGGAGACAAAGTCCAGAGGGGTACAGTCAATAAGGGGTGGGGAGAAGTCAGTATCCCAGAGCCCTCAGAGATCCTCTCAGCCAACACTGTCATTTCGATCTAAAGATAAAGGAAATTGCCCAGGGCTACCTGGTGTGTTGGAAGCCGAGACCAGATCAGAACGGGCACCTCTGCTCCCCATCCTGAGTTCCTCCACTGTTCGTCTGGAGGGCTGGATCCCTGGGGCATTTCTGGTGCTTTGGCTCTGTCTATCTCACTGCAGCCCTGTGTTCTGGGAGTTGGGGGTTCTGATCTCCATTTCATAGGCGGAGAAACTAGGGCTCAGAGAGGAACAAATCTTGCCCAAGAGCACAGATAAAGTCGGAGCAGGACCTGGAACCAAGCAGGATTTCTTGGCCTCACATCCCACCTACTACGTGTCCGGCTCTGCACCAGGCACCACATGTGTTCCACACCATCTCAACCTCACAATGCTCCCATAAGGCAATATTATCCCTATTTTACAGTTGAGAATGTTCACTCTTGAAAAGTCCAATAACTGGCTCAAGCTCATGGAGTAAATCAGTAGGAAGGAGAGCAGTGTCCAAACCCAGGTCTAGCTGGTCCCAAACCCATCAAGAGTCCTAGAATTGCCTCTTCCCACGTTAAAAATGTCATCCATTTAGCTCTCATTGGTGGTAGTAGGTTGGGAGGTCTGCCACTGACCACACTCTTTCAACAGCAGTGTCTCCATATCCAAGGGTTCTCCTGTCTCTCAAGCCTGACTCCAGGAGGTGCCTGTGATTCCTTCACCTATCTACAGCCTGATGGATTGTCCTGGCATGTGGTGGCCCTCTTTCAGTTCTATCCCGTCTTATGAGGAGCCCTGTAAAGACCCAGGCTTTGGAAGCAGGCAGAGGGGTTTGCCTGCTGGCGTGGCTACTTAATGCTCTGAGACCCCGGGGATGACATAGGCCCTCTCAGAACCTCAGTTTCCATTCTCCATAGAATAGAGACAATAATAACTGGCCTATAGAGATTCTGTAAGAAAATAAAGTACTTGGCACATAGTAGGTATTCAATTAGTGACTGAATAGCATCACTTTTGTGTATGTGTCACATGTCTCTCTCTGTAGCAAGTGCTGCTTGCTGCCCTGTGTTATCAGCCCACCTCAAAGCGAGCTGACCTGGCATCCCTGGTCAGGTTGGCCTGAGGTCACTCTCTGACGATTGCAGCCCACTCTGTCCCCATGCGTGGCAGGTCGGAGGTGCCAAGGAATGTATACACCTCACTCTCCCACCTGGCTGCCTTCAGCCAGGAACTGCATGAATTTGTGGGTAAGTCACCCTGGCCCCCATTGCCCCTACATATTCTACACTATCTCCTAGAGTCCCCAGCAAGACTGATCCTCAGTTGCCCACAAAGGTAACCTTCTCAATAACACGCCCTTGACCATCTCCCTTTCCTTTACTGTCTTATTTCCCACTCCCTCCTGGTATTTCCACTTTCCAAACAATGTCTTGCACTCAAATCCTTATCTCAGGGACTTCTTCTTCAGTTATCCAAACTGAGGCTCTCATTACTCTGTCAGCTACCTGTGCCTCAATCAGGAAGTGCCCAGCATAGTCTCATGGGCAGTGGAGTCTACCAAATACCAGCACATTGCTGATCGGGTCCCTTTATTTTAGCCTCCCCAAATCCAGTGATTTGGGACAAGGCCTCAGGGGTAGTCCCTGAAGCCAAAGCAAGTTTCTCAGCATATCCAGGCTTGTCTGACAGTGCCTCATTCAGGATGCACCTTGTACTCGTCTTCCGGGATGGTGGGCAAACAAAAGGCTGCTCGGACAATTAAAACACATGGCATCTGAACGGAGCACAGGGCTCTGTTCTGACAGCAAACAAGGGAGTCCACCACATGTGGAGGCTCAGCTGCCAAGGCCTTCACTTAGGAAGAAATTAGCCTCAGTGTTCAGAGGAGAGGAGTGTCAGAGGAGATTCCCCTCTGAGAAGTGTGACATGCGGCCCCGACAGGGAGGAAGGCAGGCCTGGCCTTCTCAGGCTGCCATCCTGTTTGCATGTCGCTCTGCTGTGTTCCAAGTTTCTTGGGGAGTACAGAGCATGGCGTCATCTCTTGCCTGCCCACAGAAGAGCCAGGAAGGAAAGAAAGGGAACTGAGAGGTGTCCATCATGTGAGGTGGCATGGTCCATGTGAGGTGGCATGGACCTCACATGCATTTCCTTCTCTAATCTGCACAAAACTCAGCAAGTCTAGCTATTACTATCCCGTTATTCAAGGGGGGAAACTGAGTCTCAGGGAGGTGAGACAGGCCTTGCAGTCAAGCATTCAAGCCCAGTTTTGTCTGACTGCACTATCTTTGTTCTTTCCTTCCTCCCCCACCCTGATGGGATGACAATGTCAATGAAGGGCATATGGCATCAAGGATAAGCTGAGATCAGGATGCTTAGCTAAAGTGCAGCTTGAACATTTTGGGACCGTTTTACCGTCGGCACTCACCCCCAAGCATAGGAGTGGTTGGGAATGAGAATTTGGCCCATCCTCCCATGACCTTCCAGCCTCACTCATGCCTTTGCTCCAGCTGTCCCTTGCTTAGGATACTCCTCTCTATTGTCTCTCTTCATCTTCAAGTGCCAGCTCCAGCCCTCCAGGAAGCCTCCCCTTGCCCTTTCAGACAATCTTGTCTTTCTCACATCCACATGACCAGACCTAGGAAGCAGCAGCTGTTCTAGAGGAGAGCCCACCCAGTGAGGTGGGCCAGGGAGATTACGCTTCCTGTTCCTACATGTGACTCTGTGTGACCACGGACATGTCTCCACCTCCTTTTGGGTCTCAGTTTCTTCATCTGTAAACTGGGAAGAATAATATCTGTCTTGTCTAATTCCAGGTTGTTTTTAGCATCAAGTTAGGGAACAGATATTAGAATTTTTTTAAATTGTGAATGTGTAGTACACATGATGGTGATTCATAACACTAAGACTTCAAAATATAATTTGATTCATGGTGAGGCTCAGCACTTTGGCCTCTTAATATCTCCCCACCCCAAAGTGAAGGAAAAGACTTTACTTCCTGCACATCCTGTTCCCAAACTGAGGACATGCTGAATAGGAAAACAAGAGTCCACCAGGTTAGAGGACCCATCTTCTGAGCCAGCTAGCACCTGAGCCCTGCACTGCCCTCTCCCTCCCTGACCTCATGGTCCTCTCATCTTCTTGTTCCTGTTTTTTTTTTTTTTCCCCTAGCATGCACTTAGAAGCAACAACACTAAGCATACAGCATGACAGGAAGCAGAGGAAGGGCTGGCATCCAGAAACACTTAGACTCTTCAGGAGAAGCCTTGTAAACAGGGACGAGACAGGAAGCACCCTGGAAGTAGTGCATGCTGGGCAAGGAAGGGCTTTTAGGCACTACTGTGGTCAAGGAAGAAGCACAAACTGCATCTGATCCTGCAGTCAGAAAATCTAGAAGCTGTCCTGGAGAAGAGCCAACTTCAGGCTGGCAAAATCATGCTGTTGTGAAACCTCAGAAAAGAACCCAGGGCAGAGCAGTTCAGGTATAAATCAGTGAGGGGTCAACAATGTTTCCCTCCGAGGCTTCCTGTTTGCAAATGCCAGGTCTGTGTAGATCTGGCTCTATTCAAAGATGATGAAGCAAAACAAAATAAAACCTCTAAAGAAACAAAAAGATGGGACCTTTGGAGAGAAACTAATGCAAAAGGAAAAGGAAATATTGCCCTGAAAATTTGGAGAAAGAAAGTTTGAAAAGAAATTAAGACCATTTCAGAGGCCATCTGCTTGGAATCTTTCAATAGATGCAAGGGAAGAGCAGACAGTAGGATGTGCCAAAGGCAGAGACACAGGAGTTGAATGAACTTGGATGATATGGCAAAGGAACACAAAATAAGGTACCAAATTAAAGTCCCCCCCTGAGAGTAAGAAAAGAACAGAGTCGATACTGCAGACAGCAGTGATGAGGACTAATTTGAATACCTCTCAAAGAATGCAGAGAAAAATGACAGTGATGGAGATGATGAGAAAGAAGATGATGGATACAGGAGACAAGAGTGGAGTCTAAGAATGATCAATATTCTTGGGGGGGGTTATAATAAAAATGAAAGTGACAAAAACTTAATTGGGAAAAAATTTAACTAACTACAACAAAACAAAAGCAAACAAAACAATATCAACTTGAGTCCAAAACCCAAAAGGGATCAGGGATCTAGGGAATATTCATGAAAAGAAAAACTGTAACTAGCAAGATCTTGGAAAAATAAGCTTCAAGGATAAAGAAAATATCACACAGGAAGGAAAACAGGTTGACAGCTAAGCTTAGCTTTCGATGTTAGAAAAGCAGAATTGAGTGTTGAGGAAGATGGCAAGGGGAGTAAAAGCACCTGAGATTCTCTGTTGTACAAAGAGAAGTAAAAATGATTGCTTTGTTCTTCACTGACAATTTGAGAAATATGAGGGTAACTGTCTATCACGCATCTTAAGGCATTGAGAGTTAAATTAAAAGAGGATTTTAAACTTCTAAATTAATACAAAAGATATAAACAAACAAAAAATAGTTTACAAAGAAAGAGAAAACACTTAAGAGCAAAATATATATAAAAGAGAAAGTGTAAAAGCAGATGACAGATGGGGTGCCTGGTTGGCTCAGTTGGTTAGGCATCTGACTCTTGATTTCAGCTCAGGTCAATCTCATGGTTTGTGGGATCGAGTCCTATGTCAGGCTTTGCACTGTCAGTGCAGAGCCTCCTTGGGATTCCCTCTCTCTCCCTCTCTTTCTGCTCCTCCCCCCCACCGCCATAATAAATAAATAAGTAAATAAACTTAAAAAAAATTTTTAACAACAAAAAAAGTAGGTGACAGATGATTAAGGGCAAACACACCAGATATGAAATGACTGTAAACTGTCTAAATTATTCTATTAGAGGACAAAAATTCTCAAGCTAAAATGCAAACACTAAGTTATGTGCAACTTGTAAGAGATAAACTTAATCAAAATAGTTAACATTCACTGCATACACGCCATGTGCATTGCACTGTGCTAAACATTTCGATCATCTCATCTAGGCCACTGTCAACCACATGAGGCAGGGATACTGTTACCCTTGAGAAACCTGCCCCAGGTCAAGCAGCAGAACTGGTATTGAAACCCAATCCTATCTCAGAGCACAACATCTTAAACATTACCATCTACCGAACCTCAGGCTTTAAAATTACACAGTAAGGTTAAAAATTAAGCTTCCAAAATATTTCAGGCAAACTCAATTAAAGAGAAACAAGAAGTGAAAATATTAACAATAGAGCAGAATTTGAGGCAAAAACCATTAACAAGGAAGAGGTTGGTCACATTAAATTGATTAGAAGCAAAAATCTACATTGAAGACTTAACAGTCATAAACTTATTGCAGCCAACAAAATAGCCAAATATATACAGCAACAAATATTTGAAATTCCTAAAGAAAGCAACAGAAATTGGAGCAGGAGCCTAGATAGCATGCATAGACAAAATAGTCAATTATCCTACTTCTGTTTTCAGACATTCAAACATAGGTGATTTTTAAAATTCTATTTAAAAAGCAAGGAAATGACAGGATACCTGGGTTTTTCAGTTGGTAGAATGTGTGACTTTTGATTTCAGCTCACGTCGTGATCCCAGGGTCATGGAATTGAGCCCCATATTGGGCTCTGCACTGAGCATGGAGCCTGCTTAATTTTCTCTCTTTCTCTCTCTCTCTCTCTCTCCTCTCTAGTCCTTTCCTCTGCTCTCTCTCTCCTTAAAAAAAAAAAAGAAAAAAAAAAAAGCAGGAAGGGGCACCTGAGTGGCTCAGTTGGTTGAGCATTCAACTTTGCCTCAGGTCATGATCTCACGGTTTGTGGGTTCGAGCTCAGAATTGGGCTCTGTGCTGACAGCTCAGAGCCTGGAGCCTGCTTAAGATTCTGTGTGTGTGTGTGTGTGTGTGTGTGTGTGTGTGTGTGTCTGCCCCTCCTCCAGTCACACTCTGTCTCTCTCTCTCTCAAAAATAAACATTTAAAAATTTTTTTAAAAAAAGAGAAATGATAAACACAAAATTGATAATTATTGATAATTATAGTTAACTATGAGGGTAAGACTGATAAATGTGAGTTATTGGTGATGTTCTGATTCTTGAGTGGTGAGTTCACAGGTGTTCATTATGCTTTATAACTTATATACATAACTATATTATTTTATATATATTAAATATTAAAAATATAAAGAAAAATACTAAAAGAAAAAACACATTAAAAAGATATTTGAAGAAAATAATCAATAAAGTTAAGTCAATGACAAAAAAACATTTTTTCACTCTACATAGAATAATTTTGTATTCCAAATAATAATATAAATATATATAATTTTAATTTTATAACCATAACTACTAAAACCAGAAATTGGTATTAATGTCTCAACAGCAACAGAAATAGCTGCACCTAAATGTTGCATGGAGATTAAAATCACCTTTATAAAAATGTTATGTCATAGAATAAAAAGAAAAAATACAATTACAAAATATTTAGAAAATAAAAATATAAATAAACAATTTATGAAACTAATGGAATGCTGCCAAAATCATGCTCAGAGAGAAATTATGCTCAAATGCAATCTTTTTTGTTTTTTATATTTTTATTTATTTTGAGAGAGAGAGAGCAAGTGGGAGAGGGATAGAGAGAGAAGGAGACAGAAGCTCAAGCAGGTTCCACACTGGCAGTGCAGAGCCCAATGTGGGGCTCGAACTCACAAACAGTGAGATCATGACCTGAGCTGAAGTCAAGAGTTGGACGCTTAACCAACTGAGCCACCCAGGTGCCCTGCTCAAATGCATTCTTAACTAAATTGAAAAGACTAAGAAAAATAAATAAGACTGTAACTACATAATCTGCAAAGAAAAAAAAAACCCTATAAAAACCAGTAGGAAAAAAGTAGTAAAGCTATAGATGAATAAATTAGCAGAAAGAAAAATGGTAAGTTTAATATAGAAATACAAGAGCTACTTTTTTTTTTTTTTTTTTTTTACAAAAGTAATAAGTATGACAAACCTCTGACAAAAACAATCAAGAAAAACGTGACCAATATAGAGCAACAAAGTAAAGGGGATATAACAACAATGGACTTTTTTTTTTTTTAATTACAAGAGGCAAGGTTGTCAAGACAAGAGGGATGTTTTTGGATGTTACCAATATTGACTTTAGAAGTGAAAGACCTGAGTGACCATAAAAGAAAATGAGAAATTATAAAGGCTCTTGGTCCAAATGGTTTTATGGGCATTTCCCCCCCAAATACTTGTGATTAGACAGTTCTTGAACTAAATATCTCTTCTAAAGCATATAAAAAGATAGGAAGTTACTCAAGATAACACAAGCTCAATATCAAAGCTATAAAAAAAATGGTCTCTCATGCTTATAAAAGTTGAAGTCCAAAATCCAATACCTGCATGTCAAATGTAGCAAGATCAAGAAGGTTCATACCAGGAATGCAAGATGAGTAATGAAGTATAATAGTGAAACAAACAGGTCAAATCAGAGAACTGATAGTCATTTGATAAAATGAAAACACTCAATGATAATTAAAAAAAAATGAATAAATTAAAAATGGAAGGCACTTCCTCAACATGCTAAAGAGTATTTATCTTAAAATGAGGGCTAATTTCATAGTGAATCGTGAAATAGTATAGGTATTCTCATTACAACTTAGTAATAAGACAAGTATCATTATTATTTCAAATTGATATATAAGAATTAGTCAATACAGTATGGTGGGAAATACAATTCAGAGTTATAAATATTGGAAAGGAAGAGACAAATTATCATTGTTTGTAAATGATATGGTTATTTAATTAGAAAGCCCTAAAATTATCAACTGAAAAAAACTCCTAAACAAATTGGTGGTATTAATGCCAAAAAAAATAAATTAGTAGCTTTTTCTAAATACCAACAAGAATTAAGATTAAAACTAAAATTTGAAAATATGTCAGTCATAGTAACAACAAAAATATAAAATCTTAAGGAATAATTTAGGGACTTAAGTGAAGAAAACTATAAAACTTCACTGAAACACCTAAAAGAAGACTTGAACAAGTGAAAATAGATGCTGCATTTTTGTATAGGAAGGCTGAATAGTATAAAGATGTTAATTTCCAAGCTAATGTATGGATTTTATTCAAAATTAATCTCAAAAAATCATTCTGAAGTTTATCTAGAAGAATAAATAGTAAGATTAAGATATTACAGCATAAAAGAGGAAGATGCTTAGCCTCTCAGATGTTAAAGCATATTTCAAAGCTAAAATTATAACACAAGGGGGTATTAATGGTATATAAAAAATGAGCAGACATTTCAAAATAGGTAAATAGATAACTTTAAAACCAAATCCAATATACACACTCAAGCACAGGATACACTCTTATATAGGTTATCACACAATTGTATGGAGGTGTATGTAAATACATGCACACACATAAATACCAAATACACCTCCACATGTTAGCTTAATACAGGATAAGATACATCTGAGAGCAAAGTAAGACAGTGAAGCCACAGGGCCATATGAACTCACAGGTGGACTCTTGGGTCAATTAGGGCTCCCTAGGGTTTGAAAAGGGGTGACCCACAATGAATGAAGGCAATTTCAGGGTGGCTGTGAAAGTTCCTGTCACCTGACATATGCTGAGCACATGCATTTCAAGATATGTTTGATGACTTAATGGGAAGGAAAGAAGGGAGAAAAAGAAAGATGGAAGGAAGAGCAGACAGGGGAAGGAACAGGAGGGAGAGGAAAAAAGAGCACATCTTGTGGGCAGCACAGAGGAGTTTGGGGGCCAGCCAGAGAGCATCCATGTCAGGACCCAACACAAGGCCTGACATGAAGTCAGGACTTGAGAGGTGTTTGTTGAATTAATTCTATCTCTATATTCTTTATCCAGTTACATTTGTCTGCATAACCCTTAACGTGACCCAAGATCAGATCATGTTTGTTTATTTATTTTTTGTCCGTCTCCCTGACTAGCTCATAAGCTCCACGGGATAGGAATTTTGGGTATCTTTTCACCCCTAGAACAGTACACACCACATGGGTAGTCCTCAAAAACTATTTGTTGAATAAATAAAGGAAGGCTGAGGGAAGCTGTAAAGGGCCATGAATGTCAAGCTCAGCAAAATGGCCATGATATTGTTGGAACCAGGCCATCATCGAGTACCATTTAATTTGTAAGGGAAGAGTGGTTTGTAGAGCATGTTGTTTTTATGGATGTCCCCATTTTTCAAGTAAGGAAGCTCTCTTCCCGGAGATGAGAGGCGCTTCTCAAGGGAGTCATGGAAATGGATTGGAATATCCAAAGTCAGGAGACACCTAGATGGAACCCACCAGACTAAAGAAGAATTAAGGCTTAAGGTCGGCGGGAATTTTCCTGACTTGTTCAGGTAGCATCTGGGGCCCATCTGATAATTCACAGATGCCCTCAGATATGAATAGAGCCCAAAGCAGAGGTGGCTTCCTGGCTGCATCAGCGAGGACCTTTCAAACTTCAGGGAGTGATTGCACTCAGAAGGGAGCTGTATCTATGGGGTAATAATCCATGATGGAAGAGTCCCTTCCTCCATGAAGCCTTCCTGAATTATAACCTCAATCCAGGAAAATTGTAAGCTCCTTGAAGGGAGGGTCTCAGATTCCTTTTGCATTTCTAGCACCTCACACAGAGTTGGGCACAGCATAGGGGTTCCACAAAGCATCACTTAATGACTTTCACAGTCAAACCAGGTTTCAAATCCAGCTGTCTCTGATTCCAGTGCCTTGACACCCCCTGCCCCACACTGTCCACCCTAGCCCTACCCCGTTTCATTCACAAAGCAAAGGGGCTTTTATCCCCAGCTCAGATCCAAATGATATATCAGTATCTTAATAGCCCACAACAACTGCATCCCTCACATTACAGGAATAACATATCTATATGACATCTGGAGGAAGGATGTGGCATTTTTTTTTCTGCTGCTGCTGAGGATATGATGCCAGAGAAATCTCATTACAACAAATCAAATGAGAGGGACAAAGAGATTTGCATATTTATCCCATCCTATGGCTCAGGGACAGCAGACTCTTGTTCATGTAGCAGATTACAATCCAACATGGAGAGCAGGCATGGACACATGGTAGGGCTGGGAAGGAAGGAAGGAAGGAAAGAAGGGAGGGAGGGAGGGAGGAAGGAAGGAAGGGAGGGAGGGAGGGAGGGAGGAAGGGAGGGAGGGAGGGAAGAAGGAAGGAAGGAAGGAAGGAAGGAAGGAAGGAAGGAAGGAAGGAAGACCACATCTCATTTCCTTAGCTCATCACTGGGTGCCACCCATACCCCTGTGACACTATCATCAATATGCAAACACATCACAGAGAATCTGGTGGCAGGGGGAAGGGGTGGGGGTGGTCCGTGGCAGCAAGGAGAGAAAGAGGAGTGAGCCCAGGTTTGGCTTCCATCCTGATGATTCTTCTGTTCCCAGGGGATGAGTAGGAAGATCATGAGGTTTCTGCCAGGTTGACCTGGACTTAAATCCCGACTCTGCTACTAACCAGCAGTGTGACCTCAGACATGCTGATGGCCCACTCTGAGCCTGTGTCCTCAGCTAAAACTATGGATAAAAATATCTGCCTTGGATACTGTGGGAGTTCAAGATGATCTGCATAAAGTTTCTTGAGTATCAAACAATGTGAAAGTACTTCACTGGCTCTACATTTCTGTACATATATACAATAATCACAAGTTATTGTTTTTAACTTAGTCTCTCAACCACAGGCAGCTAATTTACTTCACTTGGGAAAAAGGAGAAAATGGAAGCACAGAGAGACTTGGTGACATCTTCCAAATCTTGTCTGCTGAGGCCCTACAGCTGATTCTCTGGTCCCTTGACTGGCCTCAGGCACTGGCAGGCAGCCGAGGAGGAAGCCTGAGGGCAGAGCGCCTGCTTGGCATGGACTGGGAGCCCTGGCATGCCTCCCATCTCCAAGTCCTCACCCTTGGGGGCTCCTCTTCCACTCTCCCAGGGATCATTAATTTACATCCCCCTGGAAAGCTCCTGGACTGAGGCCACCAAGCAGGGAACGCAGCCAATACCATGACTAAAAGGGGACAGCAGGACAGAGGACACAGTCCTTCTCTGCTATGCTCAGTTGGGTGGGAAAGCAGAGGTAACCTCCTAGGCAGGGTGTCTGCCTACCCTGGAGGGGCCACAGCACCCCACCCTGGCTTTGGGACTGGCAAGGCACTGGTGTAAGAAGGGCTCCCAGGTCCATCCCCAACTGCATAGTCAGTTCCAGTGGCCAACCTAGAACCCTAAGCAGCCAGTCATGGCAAAACCTCAGAGCCCCTCTGGTGACCATGGTGTATGTCCCCTCCCCCGCTGCCCTGCTGCTCTTGGGAACATCCCAACATTGGGGGAGTGATGAGGTGGCCCTTTGCCAAGTCAGCCTCCATTCTCATCCACCACTGAGAGTGTCAGATTATGTTGTCCCTTCTGATGCCAGCTCTGGTCTGCAGATCTGGCACCATTGATCCTGGGTGGTGGAAAGTAGAAGGAAGAGAAAAAGCAATATTTGCATACCTGCTGTGTGCCAGCCACCACATGAGGCAATTCACAACTTTCTCTTTAAAACCTTCACAATGACCTCATGAAATGGATCAGACCCATGCTGTGGGTGAGGAAACTGAGGTTCATACAGGTTAAGTAACACTTCAGAGATCACATGGCTTGTGAGTGGGAAAATGGGAGTTGAACTCAGGTGTGTTTGATTCAGAAACCCATGTCTTTGTACTACGGCACCCTTAGGCTTGGCATGCCGAGCACTGTGCTGGGCAGAAGAGGCCACATGTGGGGAACCCCACACCATGAGGTGCTGTCTCTGTATCCAAGGAGCTACCAGTCTAGTGGGAAGATGGAGGTGAAGGCCAGCATTCACGTGCAGGTTCCACCAGTCCTCTGGGACCCTGGGTGGTTCCTGGAATGGGTTCTGGGACCCCAAGAGGCACCCTGTTCCCCAAAGAGCTCTGAACGGATAGACAGATCTGGGTCTGCCCAGAGAATGGCCTCAACTCAGGTCTTGTCTACACGGCCCACCTCATCCCTGTCCACTTCTCCACCACTGCTTCTCCCCTGCATCACGTCATGTGTCCTAGGCTACCTTGCCTCTGCTGGGACACCTTGGTACTCCCTGCCTCAGGGGCCTCTGCCATGATGATCTTGAGGTCTGGAATGCAACACCGGTCTCTCAGCTGCCACATGGGGTGACTTTCTCACTCCATTCAGGTCTCTGCTCACATACCACCTTCTTGGAGAAGAGCTCCCTGACCAAACAGCATCCTTGCACCACGTGTCTTCTACCCCACCTTACTTTCCTGAGAAGTACTAATCATGACCTGCCATTATAAATCTCCTTGCCCATTTGTCATTTTGTCTGTCTCCCTCCACTAGAGTATCAGCTCCATGAGGACAAGGACATCAAATACCAGCATTCAGAACAAGCCAGGAATATTGTAGCAACTCCATAAATATTTGTTAAATGAATGAATGCAGTAATGAAAAGATGAATGAATCAATGAATGAATGAAGTGACTGTGTCCAAGGGCTCTGACCTCTTGAGTCCACAACTCTTACTTGAATACAGTTCCTGGCAGCGGCCGCAAGGAAGCACCAGGGGAACCGTATCCAAGGTGGCTATGCTCCAGATAGTCAGCCTCAGCCATCTGGAACATCCACTGAGGGGAAACAGTTTAAACCATCTGCTTAACTGCTGAGGTTGTCCTTGAGTGAAGTACCCTGGCTAGGATACCAGTCACCTCCCTGGCTTGCCTTCTGCCCTGAATTTGTCCAAAGTCTTAGCTTCTGGCCTAGCAAGAAGGACTTAATCAGCACCAGGCAGATGTGGGATCTCTAGCTCAGCCCCAGCTGGAGCCAGACTACCATCGCCATGGAATGGAGAGAGAGCCTCCGCTGAGACACTGCCAAGTGCTCAGGCCAATCAGCACACGCCTTGGGCATCATCTTCCAGAAAGCATTTTGGGGGCTGCTGGTAGGCATCCCAGTGCTCTGCTGAAATAGCCTCTTTAGTTATACAATAGCAGGTGACAAAGACTAATCTTCCTCAGCAGAAATTCCCTGGTGCTTGGTGTGCTTCTCACACTTAAATCCAGCATTGCAGAGACTCCATGGGCTGGAAATTGGGCATTTCCCTGCAGCTGCCCATTGGAACTGCCAGTGCGGGGGGCTCTGGTGAGAGGGGTCTGTCCCCAGAGTCTGGCAGGGAGACACCCCAGCTGGAGTTCAAGTGAGGGCCTTGGGTTCTATGTGTCCAATTGGGGGTGAGGTCTGTTGTTCTACTTTGAGTTGGGATCACTTTTTGGCCTCTAGAAATATTTTACTTTGGGAGTCTGAGAGTGATGTTCCAGCAAAGGAAAGGGGCATGGGAGAGAAAGAACACTGACAGTCATTTTCTATGTGTTCAGGGTTTCCTACACGTTTGCTCATTGAACCCTGTGATGTGGGCAGTGTCATTGCCATTTTTCAGATGTGGAAACTGAGGCTCAGATAGAGGTGAAGGGATTGTCCAAGGTGACAAGGGATTTTCCAGGGTTCCAGCTAATAAACATACATCTGCTTGAAGGTTGCCTTTGTGGGAAAACTATTTTACCCTCAAGCCCACACCCAGGCATTTTCTACAGAACTGCCCTCTGCTCAGCCACCCAGGTGCCTCTTTTGTGACTGGGCTGAATGACACCCAGGGGCAGGGCAGTGGCAGCAATGAAGGCATGCCATGGGTGCAAGGGTTTTGTGAGGCACAACACAGAGGTTGGTTGTGATCTCAGGGCTGCAGGAGCCCTGCAGAGGGAATGGCCACTCAGAGGCAAAGGAAAGGGCCTTGAGAAACCACAATGGTTCTGAGATGGAAGTCACAGCATATGCAAAGACCCAGAGGCACCATGGGAGTGACAGAGAGAGCAGTGGTTGGGAAGATTTGTGGGGAGTGTCCAGGAAGAGGACCCCATATTACCAAGGGGACAATTTGTTCTGCCACCAGTGGGGCCTACTGAGGTCTGGTAGGCAAGGGAGGCCATACTTACAGCCTTGTTTCCAGGAGATTGTCTGGGCCACTGAGTGAGGGACAGATTGGAAAGGCTGAGCCTAAAGCCTGTTTTCTTCTTTTAGGGAAATGATTTTCCAAAGTACTGTAGCCTCTGAGAAGTAGCCTGCCACCATCTGAGGATACAGAATAGAAGGCTCCCTGGTGCTAGCAACTTTTCCCCACTGGCTACCTCCCTCTGCTTCCCTAAGGTCTCCCTGCCTGAGACCCAGACTTTCCTGCAAACTTGAGCTTGGGGGAGTCTGCAAAGCTTGGCAGGACCAGGGCCATCCTTGTCTGGACTACACATCAGGCCTTGAATAAGGGAACTTGACTTGAGGCCAGGAGGACTTGTGGGGAAAGAAGGGAAGGGTGGCCATGTGTTGCCTGAGGAGAAAGGCTCCAGTCTGGCCATGGTCTCCCTCTTGTTAACTTGTTGAATGAGCTCAGGGAAGTCCCTCCCCTCTCTGGCCTCAGGGTCTGTCACTAAAGTGAGGGAAGGACCCAATGACCACTAGCTACCGCTGACTCTCCAGAAGCAGCCCAAACCTACCACTCACAGCCTTCCTGCCTGTCTGTTCTCCCTTCTTCTTTCCTTCCACAAAGTTCCATGAAATGTCTATTTTGTACAAGGCTCTGAGCGAGGCTTTGTGGCTACAAGAACAGATAAAAATAGTACCTGTTTGAGGGGGAGTTAAGATGGCAGAGCAGCATGGAGACCCTGAGCTTGTCTCATCCCTGAAACACAGGTAGATCAGCAAACCATTTTGAACACATAGGAAATTGGTCTGAGTATTAACACAACAATCTGAATAACTTGAGTCACAGAACTTGGTGGGTACACAGTGCAGAGAGGTGAACTGGAGGAGAGAAAATCCATGAAGGGTAGGGAGCTGTTTTTGTGGAGAGAGGACAAAGAAAAGGAAAGGGGGAGAGTTCGGCTCACAGGAAGAGTGTGGCCCTTCATGCCAGTGCGAGAAAAGCACTCCCCCCGAAAGTAGCTGGAGAGAGAGAGAAAGAAAAAGTAAAACCATCACAGGGGACTGAACAAGAAATCTGTTTCCCCAAACCACTGATGGGAAGAAAGGAGAGGGTTTCAATACCACAAGAATTCTACAAACAGTGTAGCGCAGAGTCTGAAGCTTCAGAGCTCAGCGCCTGGCAGTGCTCTGGTGAGAAGGCAGGACAAATCCCCAGGAGCAGGCAGTGGGGTCTGAGGGGTCCATGGGCCACACAGGGAGAAGTGGTTCCTCTGCTTAGAGTGCATTTGGTAGAGGCCATAAGGCTTCTACACAGCCAAAGGACCCAACAGACCCCAGAGAGCATCCATGTTTGCTGGTATTGGAAAAAGATGCCAGAGTGCAGTGAAACCTGGTGCTGGCTCTGTGTTGTGGTTAGTCACGATCTCTGAATCTCTGCTACTGCACAACCACATGAATGTTTTCTGGGGCAAGCCAGCACCTGGCCATTGCTCAGCAAGACCCTCCCCCAGAAAGCTGGAGCAGGTCCAAGCTGCAGAGGTCTCTGAAGGTTTTGAAACACAACCCCCACTGAGATAAAACTCTGGAGGGAGGTGCTGCCTGGAAGGTGGATGGCTTGGACACGGACGGGGTAGACTCGGAGTGGGCAGAAGCCTGAGCCAAAGGAGGGGTGCTTGATTGTAGGTCAGTGAGAGCCCAAGGTCCTGTGCCAGAGACTAAGGAGCTGGGTGAAGCCATTGCTACCTCTCTTGTTCAGGCGCACATGCTCCACACTGATCCACCCCAGTAAGCTAAGCAGCGCCATAGTGGAGAATGGAGCTGTTACACCAAGCCCCACCCAACTGTGCCTTCCAGGCACATCCCCCAGAAGATGAGCACAAGTCAACTGGATGTAACTTCATTTGGGTTTCATTCTGTCTGCCTGTTCATTTATTTGTTCATTTTCTTTGCTTCTGTTTTTTGTTTAAATTGCTTTCTTATTTTCTGTTTTATTCTTTCGTTTCTTCCTCATTCTTGGATACAAAAAGAGAAAAAATTATTTTTATTTTAATTTTATTTTAGCTTTATTTTTTATTAAAACATTTTTTATTCTATTTCATTTTCTTTATTTAATTTTATTCTATTTTATTTTAATTTTTTTCTTGCCTTTTTTTTCTCTTTATTCTTTCCCTTTTCCTCTATTCTATCAAGCTTCTTTCAACAAGCAGAACAAAACACACCTAGGATCTAGCCTCCAGTATTTGATTTTTTGTTTTGTTTTTAAGTTTTTAATTTTAATTTTTTACTTTATTAATTTTTTCTGCCTCCAAAATGACAAAATGAAGGAATTCACCCCAAAAGAAGGAAGAGAAAGAAATGACAGTCAGGGGCTTTAATCAACAGAGATATAAACAAGATGTCTGATCTAGAATTTAGAATCGTGATAATAAGAATACTAGCTGGGGTTGAAAAAAGCATACAATCCCTTTCTGTGGAGATAAAAAAAATAAAATCTAGTCAGGATGAAATAAAAAATGTTATAACCGAGATGCAATCTTGAATGCATGCCATGATGGCAAGGATGGACAAAGCAGACCAACAAATCAATGATTTCAAAGATAAAATTATTGAAAATAATGAAGCAGAAAAAAAAAAGAGGAAAACTAAGGCAAAAGAGCACGATACAAGACTTAGAGAACCCAGTGACTTATTGAAAAAGGAATAACATCTGAGTCATAGGAGTCCCAGAACATTAAGAGAGAGAAAAAATGGAAGAAGTTTTATGTGAGCAAATTATAGTGGAACACTTTCCTAATCAGTGACATCAAAATCCAAGAAACACAGAGAACTCTCACTAGATTCAATAAAAACCAATCATCACCAAGGCATATTGTAGTAAAATTCACAAAATACACAGACAATAAAAGAATTATGAAAGCAGCAAGGGAAAAAAAAGTCCTCAACCTATAAGGGAAGACAGATCAGGTTCACAGCAGACCTATCCACAGAAACTTGGCAGGCCAGAAAGGAGTGGCAGGATATTTTCAATGTACTGAATCAGAAAAATATGCAGCCAAGAATTCTTTATCCAGTAAGGTTGTCATTCAAAATAGAAGGAGAGGGACACATGGGTGGCTCAGTTGGTTAAGCGTCTGATTTGGCTCAGGTCATGATCTCATGAGCCCCATGTCAGGCTCTGTGTTGACAGCTCAGAGCCTAGAGCCCGCTTCAGATTCTTGTCTCCCTCTCTCTCTCTGCCCCTCCTCTCCTCATGCTCTGTCTTTCTCTCTCTCTCAAAAATAAGTAAACATTTAAAAAAGGTTTAAAAAAATAGGAAAGATAAAGAGTTTCCAAGACAAACAAAAACTAAAGGAGTTCATGACCACTAAAACAGCCATGCAATAAATTTTAGGGGGAGGGGCGGGAAGACAAGACAAAACAAAAAACATCAAAAGCAACAAAGACTAGAAAGGACCAGAGAACATCACCAGATACACCAACTCAACAGGCAACACAATGGTGCTAAACCCATATCTTTGAATACTCACTTTAAATGTCAATGGACTAAATGCTCCAGTCAAAAGACACTACGGTAACAGAATGGATAAGAAAACAAGATCCATCTATATGCTGGTTATAAGGGACCAATTTTAGACCTAAAGACACCTGCAGATTGAAACTAAGGGGAGGGAGAACCATCTATCATGCTAATGGTCATCAAAAGAAAGCTGGTGTAGCCATACTTATATCAGACAAACTAGATTTTAAAATAAAGAGATGTAACAAGAGATGAAGAAGGGCATTATATTGTAATTAAGAGGTCTATCCACCAAGATCTAATAATTGTAAATATTTATGCCCCCAACATGGAATAACACAAACATATAAATCAATTAATGCCAAACATAAAGCAACTCATTGATAATAATACCATCATACTAGGGGACTTCAAATCCCACTTACAACAATGGACAGATCATCTAAGCAGAAAATTAACAAGGACACAATGGCTCTGAATGACACAATGGGCTGAACGAACTTAACAGATATATTCAGGACATTTCATCCTAAAACAACAGAATACACATTCTTCTCAAGTGCACATGGAACATTCTCCAAAATAGATCACATACTGGGAAACAAGTCAGCCCTCAACAAGTATAAAAAGATCAATATCATACCTTGCATATTTTCAGACTACAACACTATGAAACTCAAAATAAACCATGAGAAAAAACTTGGAAAGACCACGAACACTTGGAGATTAAAGAACATCCTACTAAAGAATGAATGGGTTAACCAAGAAATTAAAGAGGAAATTAAAAAGTACATGGAAGCCAATGAAAATGAAAACGTGACAACCCCAAACCTCTGGGATAGTAATAAGAGGGTATATATAGCAATCCAGGCCTCCCTAAAGAAGGAAGAAAGGTCTCAAATACACAACCTAAACTTCCACCTAAAAGAGCTGTAAAAAGAACAGCAAATAAAGCTTAATAAAGGGAAGAAGGAAAGGGAAATAATAAAGGGAAATAATAAAGATTAGAACAGAAAGCAATAAATCGAAATAAAAAAAAAACAGAACATATTAATGAAGCCATAAACATGCTTTTATGCCTTACATATGGTGCTCCAGGCCCTGCCCTGGGAAGATTCAAAAAAGAGTAAGACTGGGTCTCCCATCTCCTTAGAGATTAAAAAAAATTTTTTTTAAACATGTTTTTCATTTTTGAG
The DNA here is from genome assembly GCF_018350155.1 of Leopardus geoffroyi. Classification (NCBI taxonomy): domain Eukaryota; kingdom Metazoa; phylum Chordata; class Mammalia; order Carnivora; family Felidae; genus Leopardus; species Leopardus geoffroyi. The sequence continues at coordinate 38,657,440 of NC_059328.1, forward strand.
AGACACAGAGAGACAGAGCATGAGCGGGGGCGGGGGGAGGGGCAGTGGTGCAGAGAGAAAGGGAGACACAGAATCCGAAGCAAGATCCAGGCTCTGAGCTGTCAGCACAGAGCCTGACACAAGGCTTGAACTCACGAACCATGAGACCATGACCTGAGCTGAAGTTGAATGCTTACCTATGGAGCCCCTGAGCATTCTTTAAGATCCAGTGCAAATGTCACCTCTTCTGGGAAGCCTTCCCTGATGAATCAACTCTCACACAGATTCTTCTATCTCTCCTCTTTGGGACACCCTTCACTCCTGGCACTGTGTGTCCTTATTTGTCTGTCTGCCCCCACTGCTCCCCTCCCATCCATGGCTGGCATCCACAGAGTCTATTGACTGGAGGGTGATGAAGGCTGGGCAGCACTCTTGGGGCACTTGTGGGTGAGCAGAGACCAGGAAAGGAGGAGGGTCTTGAGGTTCAGAGATGCTGGAAAAGGCTGCATGTTGGACATGAGACCGGCTCAGACGTTGAGTGATATCCCAGCAAACTAACCAAGCACTCTGATGTCCTCTCATGCTTCCGGGAGAGTCTATCAGTCCCCATGTGTGTGAGTCTGTGGGTGCCAGTGCCTCTGGCCTTACTAGCGAAGCCATTAACCTTTGGTGTTTAAGGCAACTTGTCTGCTTATAGTTATGAAAACAAGCACTAGGCATGGTGGTGTCAGGAAGGTCTCATTTGACTCCATGTCTGTCCCCACTAATTAGCAGGCCCAGAAGCACAGGGATGGACTTATCCAGGCAAGTGCCACCCTCTCCACTGCCCCTGGGGAGCAGGTGCTCGTGTTGACCACCTGGACCTGGCATATCACCTGCTCCCTGGCTCCCCTTAACCCCAAAACAAGTGTACCTTTGCCCAGGGCTGTACAGCCCTCTGTCTCTGGCCCCCCTCTCTGGCCCCTCCTTGCTCTTGTCCCCACAACTCCTGAGTCCCTATTTCCTCTTGCCTGGATTCCTGAGGCAGCCTCCCAGTGACCTCCCTGCATCAAGTACATCCAGAACAGGTTCTGAGCCTCCCCACTGAAGCTAGAGTGAAACTGGAACTAGATGTCATGACTCCTCACTGGAACCCTTTCCATGGTTCCGCAAGGCCTTGGGATGTGGCCCTTGCCTGGTTCTCCAGCCTCACCTTCCTGGACCACCCACCCCCTTCCCCCTGCTCCTGGCACACTTGCCCCAGTTCAGCCTCCACCTCTGCTGCCTCCTCGACTGGTGCTTTCTGTCTCCCACCTGTCTCTGAGTCCCAAGGGCTCATGTCCACCTACAGTTCCCTTCTCCCTGGAAGATGAAGTCCCCTACCCTGCCATTCTAAAGTAGCTCCACAGCCTGCATGAGTGTTCCACACGCATTCCCTCCTGCTTTCATTCCACAGACCTGTGCTGAGCACGTGCCAGGCACAGCGAGGGTCAAACCACTCCCATCACCTACAGTCCTCCAACTGGCCTGGGAGGCAGAGGACGGCTCTCGGGACCTGGCCTTTTCCTCACATTCCAGTCCCCCTGTTTGCTGCTCTCTGTACCCATAGGAAGACCCTGAGCACACCATTTGCCCTGTCTGGGACTCAGTTTCCTCCCTAGCAATCCCCACCTCTCAAGGTGTTGTGAGTTAATAACAGTAGTAGTGTTGGAAAAACGAATAAAGTTTTACACCATAAGATGGCCGATGGGACTAAAACAAGCTCTGGTCTCTGGCTTAGAAACCCCTTTTCCGGGTTCTTCTTGCCCTGTTTGCCATGCACGCGAAAAGCACCCCCCCCCCAACATGGAGGCTGACAACTATAAATTACCCTTCCTGCTTGCATTCAGGGCTCAGATCTTTGGAGAAATGGTCTCCTCTGAGCCCGCTAGTGTTAAACAAATCTCCGATTCACCAAGATCTGAGTGCTGCTTGGTTTTTCTGCCAGCGTTCCAGCCTGATTCCCTAACAGTAGTAGTACTAGTACTAATAATAATGCAGAGCACGAAGTATGGGCTGGACCCTGTTCTAAGTGCCTTACAGATATCAATTCCTTCACCCTGCTGGGCTGGTCTCAGCAGTTAAAGGACTAGCTCAGCATCAGGCCTGGATTCAGGAAGCACCCAGCAGCTACTGGCATCACCGGGACAGTCACGTCTGGCCTGAAAGAGGCATGTGAGACAGGAATATGCCAGGCACGTTCTGGGCCCGGCATGCAGACGAGCCTGGCTGGAGCTCAGGGCCCGTGTTTAATAAAAGATTAATGAAATTGTCAAATTGACCTTGTCAATGTCTGCTCAATCCAATTATGTGGCTGTGGCCCCCATGAATGGGGTTAAAACAGAAGTGTACATGAGAGACACCAGGACAGCAGCCCCTGGGGAGACAGTGCTGCCTGGGAAACCCTGCGGTGAAGAGGTTCCTACAGCCCGGCCAGGCCATCTCCGCCCCCGCCCCCTCTAAGAAGTGCTGGCCACCTTCGGGCACAGTGTCCCCTTATTCTGGAGAAACTGCAGCTGAGCAGCCACTCTCCACGGGGGGAGGGGGGTGTGGTGGGGTGGGGAGGGAGGCGCATGGCACCTTTGACTGATGCCCACACTGTGTGAAGCCATGCTGTGCTGGGCATGGGACACATGGAAGCAAGAACCGGTGGTGTCCTTGAGAAGTCCTTGTCTGGTGAGTGGGAAAGACATAGAAACAAACAGAATTCACCCAGTGAGAGCAGTGCCCAGGGCAAGCACTCAGGAAGGTCCCAGGAAAAGACAGCACCTGAGGCTGACCAGTGGCCTAGGAGGGGACCCAGAGGAGAAAGATGGGAAATCCACCCCCCCCCCCCCGGGGGGGGGCAGCCAGGCTTCAGGCTGGGGCACAAGGAGGGACGTTCTGTAAAGTTCTGGGGGCAGGGACTCCAACACGGAACAGAAATGAGAGTTTGTCCACGGTGGAGAAGGGTTGGAGGCTGGGCCGGCAGAGGGGCAGCACAGGGCCGCTCGGGTGACCTGGAGAGCAGAGGCTGGTGCCCAGGGGGTGTCATAAGATGGGGGCAATTTTCTAAGGAATGAGCCCCAACAGTTCTCTGTGTATAGGGAAGCTCACTCAGCCCTCTCTGGAAGGGTCTGGCAGCGCTTGGATGGAGTGCACATCTGAGAAATCTGGCACCAGCTGCGGCCTCACTGACTCCAAGATTCTGAGGAAGCCCTTGAGGGAGAGGCGGGGCACAGAGCTGCTCCTCCCCACTCTCTTGCCGCTCCCACTTGCTCCTAGTCCCCGCCCCCGTCTGCTGCTCCTGTCTGCTCACCTGCAGCATTTCCTGGTTTCTTCCACCTGAACAGCACTTTCCAGTTCACTGAATTTCCTCGCTCCCTTCAACACCTAGAGATTCACAGTGACACCGCCAGACAGCGTCATTTTCCCCATTTCACAGTTGATGAAACTGAGGCTAAGGGAGACCAAGTGCCCCTGTCTGAGTGTTGTTCATAATGGAGATGAGACTCATGCCTATTTGCTGAGAACCGAAATCCTACGCTCACTCCATTGCCTCACGGTTATCTTTAAGGGAGTGGGGGGCTAAAGCAGTACATCTTGGTATGAGCTGTCAGTAGAGACGGGTAGATTCTGAGTGGCTCCTCACCACACAGGCCATCACCTAGAGTCTTAACTTGAAAAGGCAATCCTGCCAACTGCTTATCTGGGGCTCAGCAGGGACCTCCAAACACGAGACACACATGTGGATGTGGCTTTCAGACAATGTGACTCATGATCAGCCAAGGATTCTGATTAGAACAAACATTTCTCCATGGCCCTGCCTCCGTGCCCCTGGGGAGGATAAATCCCCATCCCCTCCCAGTGAATGACATCACTGCCCACCTGCTCAGCCAAAGCAGAAACGGGAGGCCATCGCTGAGTCCGATCCTTCTCCCCGTCCCCGTCTAATCAGCAAGTCACGGTGGCTTCACCCCAAATACACGTTTCTATTTTGATGTGCCCCACCCTTCATTCCCACCACTTTGCTTTGCTCCGGTCCCCACATTTTTTGCCTGGACCATTCGACCAGGCTCTGTTTTCCCCACTCTCGGTTCTTGCCCTCACCTGTTCATCCTCTACAGTTCCACCACAGTGGTCCTTCTGAAGCACCAATGCGACCAGGTCACTCCCGGGCTTAATATCTTTCCCTGTGGCCCTGTCACAGCAACATCCAGCCAGTCAGCCCAGGGGCCCACCACCCCGCAGCCTTGTCTCTCAGCAGGTCCCACTCGGACCCCACACTCCAGACCCCACTCCGAACCTCTCAAGGTGCCGAGAAAACACTGAGCTTTCCCAGTCGTTCATGCAGTCACTCATCCGTCTGAGTATCCAACTTTTGAGGCCGTAGGCGGTGATGGGGGTAGGACAGCATTCACGTAAATACATCAGGATGGGCGGGCTCTGGAGCAGCAGCAGAGCACAGGAGAGCGCCCCCCTGGTGGTGGGGGGGGGGTATGCTCCTTCAGCCGAGGCTGGACAAGGACAACCTCTCACGAGGGAGACCCGTGTGGGCAAAGAACGGAAGGAAGTGGGAGCAGCTCTGCCTTACCCACCTCATTCTCTCTGCCTGTAATGCCTTATGCCCTCCTCAGGCCCTGAGATTCTCACCTGAAATTCATTCTCACCTCAGAAGCAGCTGGCCCCTCCTCTGGGACACTGAAGCAAAACCCACCCACCCTTCTTTTGTGCTCCTGCAATACCTCACACAGCTTGGGTCCCAGTTCTGTGACCCGAGGCGGCTCCTTTCTTTATCGCTCCCCACCCCTTCATTCATTCATTCACTCATTCATTCCTATCTTCAACAAAAACTGCTTCAACAGCCCCTGGGGGCCAGGCCTGAAGGCACTCTGTGTGCTCCACCCCATTATCCCCGGGGCAGCCTAGCACCTGGCCCAGCATGGCTTTGGCTGAGTGAATAAACATTTGAGATCATTTTATTGAAATACTTCAGAGTAAATTTGGAGACAGGCATTCCTCTGCTCAAGAGTGATTTAATAACCACAAATGCCTTTAACACAGCGGGGAGGCAAAAAAAGGTGTGCATTTTCCCTTATTGCTGCTGTTAAAATAAATGGCATTTTTAATAAAGTGTCCCCATACAGCATACAGAATGTGGCCACATGATGAAATAAATAAATATATGGTGAAATTATGCATTGCAAAGCAGACTTTTTCTGGTCTTTTGGTTATTAAATTTAATCACTTTTGAGCTGTGCCTCTACTCTTTTTCCTAGAGGCAGGTACGCTTTTGATTAAAATGTAGGCCCCAGAGCACTTGCACAGGGGAAGGCTGACTACGTCCCCAGAGGAACCGGAGCGGAGCAAGCAAACCGGATGATGGGGCCAAGGCAACAGCCACAATTTGCTTCTCACTTGATGGACGTGTTTATCCCCAGACAGAGTGCGTGGCAGTTGCGGGGCGTATGGAAATCTTGCAATTAAGGCAAAGTCTAATTAGAGGCTGCATATTCAAACTACAAAGGGAGCGCTCCGAGTGGCAGCCACTCTGGCCGGCTCTGAAACGTGATTCCCCACTCCAGTCCCTGCCTGAGCCACCATTCACTGCCTGACGAGGAAGGCCGGCGGGGGGGGGGGGGGGGGGGTATGTATCTTATGGCCGTCCGTGGATTCCCTGGTGGCATCTGTGCCTTCACAGTCCATGGAGATGCCTTGGCCCATGGAGAACAGCACAGGTTTTGGAATCCACCAGACTTGGATTTGCATTGTCTCTGCCCATTATCGCTGCTCTAGCCTCAGCATCCCCATCTTCCTGATGGGAGTGGTGATGGGCCTCCCTTAGGGCCATGGAAGGAGCAAGCAAGGCTTTGTGGGGCCTCAGTCCAGGGGATGCACAGCTCAGGAGAGTTCCCTGCCTGGGGCCTGAGGCAAGAGTCTGGTGGGGTGGGCTCTTACTATTACATCATTCACTGTGCCCACAGGACTCTTTTGGACTTTACTCTCAAGTACCTGACACCGTGCTCAGCTATCAATTTTGTGTGTCCACCGTGGCAAAAACCTGGGGTAAGCTGTTTCCCCTCAATGCAAACAGTACTGGGGAACGGAGGCGGCGGAAGAGACTGATGGCAGGGCTTATGATCTGGGGTTCTGGCCCAGAGCCAGCAAGAGTTCCTGAGCTTAGACTGGGGTCAAGGCGTGACTCTGAAATTCTTTGCCCTCAAGAAAGTCACAAGGTAGCCAGGAAGACAGATCGGAAAAGAGCACAGACATTTACATTCCTACAACATTTTACAGGTTAAAAAGTGCTTCTGGCTGATCCCTGTTTAATCCTGCCAAGAGCCTGTGAAGGAGGGGCTCATGCTGGCCCCCACGTGACTGAAGAGGGTGTGTGTCTCACAGACCCCCTCACCCGGGACCCTCACATGCACAAGGTATCGAAACCCTTTCTGCTATCTGTTCTTTTTCTTCAGATCTCCTTTTTGTCTTTTGTCAGAAACAGCGTCAACATCGCAGACGTCTCTTTGGGGTGCCCTTGCCCCTCCCACCCCTGAGCACCTTTCCTGGCCGGGTCCTCACACTCTGAATGCTCAGCTCCCTGTCCATCAACAACCTGTGCTGGTGGTTTGTTACAAGAGTTCACATACATCGTCTCAGACTCTAAGTTTCACTCAACAGCCTGCTTTTCTGACTCCACATGATGCTTTGGGTGCTTCTTTCTGCGGACACTTGTAGCTCTGCTTCATTTTCTGCTGGATGGTCTTTCACTCTATGAAGAAAGTCAGTGGGATGTGTGTGTGCACGTGCAGTTATCCTGTTGTCGGACATGTGCTTTCATCTTTCTACCATCCCCACTGCTTTGCAAGGGAAACTTCTACGCGAAGGTGAACCTTACAACATGGCTAGACCCCAACCAGCGGGGGAGGAACACTCCCCAACTCTGTCCCACGGTGCAGGGGCTGGCACCCGGCCGGCTTTCAGTCAGTGCTGATTGCTAGAAGGCACTGAGGCCGTGATGCAAGAACAGTGGACTTGGTCTCAGAAGGACCTGGATTGGAGTCTTAACGCTCTCACTTATTAGCTGTGTGACAGTGTGCAAAAGATCTAACCTCTCTGGGCTGCAGTGTCCTCATCAGGAGAAATAAAGACAGCAATGCCAACTCTGAAATATTCTTGTTGTGGTGATTTAAATACGTGGGGTCTTCAGTGTGGATCCTGAGCGACAGGAGGAGCTCAGCAAAGCTAATGGAAAGATCTCCTACCACTGAGCAGGGGAAAGGTGTGGGGAGGCATCGCATGCTCTTGTTGGCCACCCTTCTCACTCTGCATCAGGAAGTCTGGATCAAAAGCTCAGTCTTAAAGACAAGAGGAAAAGAAAGAAAAAGACGACGAAAAGAAGCCACCTTACAATCATAATTTAAAACCCAGGGGAACCCAACCCACTTTCGAATCTGGCCGTAGTCTCTATTCCATCTGTGCCTTTAATGGGCTGACACTGGAAATCTCTAGGTGTTTGAGGTACTTGGTCCTGGGCCAGCTCCTCAAGAGGCAGCCCCAGCCTGCAAAGCCCCACCTACCCCTCCTGGGCCCTGAGGAAGGCGGTGCCAGGCTGGACTACAGAGGGTTAAATCTCTTCCTCCCCCAAGAGATTGGAGCCAGTGAGGCTGTCTGCTTAAATGGCCCATAACCATCTCCCAAACCTCCTTAGCTCAGAGAAGTGCCAAGTCAGCAAAATGAAAATAATTTAAAGAGCCATTGAAAAGAGGAACTCCGGCCTCTCTCCTTCTACCACAATGATAGCTTCTCAGCAGTGAGTGGCTCTCATTTTTCATATCCAGGGCCAGGGGCTTCCCACCCATTTGGGGAAAGAATGTGTCACAGGCTGAAATCTCTTCTCTGATGGGAGGAGGGGCAGAGGGGCAGGAGGACTATATGTCACAGGCACTGTAAATGAGGAAACCGGCTTGTCATGAGTAGTGAGTAAGCCATAGAGATCTACTGCACAGTATAATGAATACAGAAAATACTATTGGACTATAAGTATGTAATGTGATAAATACTGCTACGCTGGCAATCACAATGCATAAATGTATCAAAGTAACATACTGTGTACCTTAAACACGCATGATGTTGCATGTCAAATTTATTCAATACAAAAAAAATAACAGAGGAGACTGAGGCTCATGGAAGAGCCAGCCTCAAGGCTCCCCACAGGTGAGGCGTGCCATCCTGGCTCCCTGCTTCCTCATGCTGAGGGGTGGGCGGCACCTGGTAGTCAGCACCTACTATGTGCCTGCCGTGTGCCCAGCGCTTTATGCAACAGCCCTAAAACATTGCCATTGTTATTCTTTCTACATAGCTAATAAATTTGAGGACCCAGAAGGGTCAGTCACTTGTCCAAGGTCATGTTACTGAAAGGTGGTGGAGGAAAGGTTCAAACCCATGCTGTTTCCATGGCATCAAGGAAGCTTAGGGAAGCCCTGACACAGAGAGGAATCCAGGCCGGCAGTCTGCCCCCTCCCCAGGACTAGTTTCATCTCCCGCTCTGGGAACCTTGCTTCTGCTGGCGCTGAGTCCCCACGAGGGCCTGCGCTGATGGGGTCGGAGCATGGGAGCCGGGAGCCGTGTGGAGGGGCTGCTCCAGACACAGGTGCCCCGGGGCTCTTCGCACCCGGACCACTGCAGGGCTCACAGCCTGGTTCCCATCTGGCAGTGTCAACACTTAAGGAGGGAAGATGGTGGGCATCTGCCCCTCATCGTCGCTTACCCGGGCTATTCCAAAAACCTCCGCAACTCCTGTCTTTCTCCAAGCCCCCCATCACACTGATGCTGGCCTGACCTTTCAGCAGCTGTCTGTGGTCTTCAGAGGCCAACAGCACAGCCTGGGGCCAAGGCCCTCCATGGTCTCACCCCTTCCCCCCTCTCCAGCCTTCTCTCCCAATACCAATTTCAACCCCACTCCTTGAAACTTCTCCCCTCTCCCACCTCTTTAAACAAAATTTTTTTTAACATTTATTTATTTTTTGAAAGAGAGAGACAGAGTGTGAGTGGGAGAGGGGCAGAGAAAAGGGAGTCACAGATTCTGAAGCAGGGTCCAGGCTCTGAGCTGTCAGCACAGAGCCCGGTGGGGGGCTTGAACTCATGAACCATTAGATCGTGACCTGAGCCAAAGTCAAATGCTTAACTGACTGAGCCACCCAGGCACACCTACCCTCTCCCACCTCTTGCCCCTTGCTCACGATGACAATAAACACTTATGTGGTGTTCACTGTGTGTCAGGTACAGTTCTAAGTGCTTTATAGATATTAACTTCATGCTCACAGGAACCTGAGACCTCCATTTTATGTGGAGGAAACCAAGGCCCAGACCAATTAAATAACTCACCCAATAACTCACACAGACGTAAGTGGTGGAGCTCACACTCAGACCCAGGCAGTGTAAGGTCAGGGTCCTCAGACTTAACCACTGCCAAATCCTTTCCTTCTTTCTTGACTTGGTGGTGCCCTATCCTGGGGTAACAAGGCCAAGGACATTCTTCATGACATTCATGACATTCTTGTGAAGGGCTTTCTTGATCTTGCAAAACCCTAAACCTCCAGGTGGGAGAAACTGCTTCAGTGTCTGGTTTTGCACAGTCTTTGGTCATCAGGGGCCAGGATTGCAGGGTGAGCTCCATTTCATCTGTACCGGCTCTGTGCTGGGCTCAGGGCCTCAGAGAGGAACACACACATGGTAGCCCCTTTGAGCACTCACAGTCCAGCGAGAAAGATGGGTGCCCAGTGACGTATAAGCTGATGAACTAGCAGAGGCATAAGGCAATTTATAACAGTGCTGACACATCACTGATTTCAGAAAACTATTTCAGTGGAGTCACTGTTCTCCCAAAGTAGGGAGAAATGTATGTAAGGGTGCGGTGGGGGATGCAGTGTGAACAAATCCCCACGGCCACTCTGATCAGGTTTGCAAACCAGCCCCACAAGCCCCCCCCCCCCCCCCGAATTTCCCCAGCATGAAAATCCCATCTCTGCTGAGTTCTGGACAGGCTGCAGGTGGCCACGAGTGAGAACTGCTGAGAAATTAATGGCAAGGAACCAAGGACAATGCTGCAGAAAAAGCTATGCTGGCATTTGCTCCTTGTGTAGCTTCTCTGATGACCATTGCAATGAGTCCAGAGGTGTCCCGCATGATTGCTGGTGATCTGGGCTCACTAAAAGTTTTTGGATAAATTTCAGGTGCCCATTTCAGGGGGAGAGGAGGATAACCTTATCCAGATTCTTCCCACAGAAGAATCTATGTGGGAGTGGCCCAGGCCCTGGACGTTTATTACCCCCTTCTTCCCATAACACCATTGGCCTGATCGGGAAGACCCATGGCCTGCCCCCGGGGCAGGAGCTAAGGGACAGTCCTGTCCTTCCCACACTGGGATGGAGACATAATGACCCCGGGGTTTGTCTCTGCTCCATTCCTCTCCTTCCAACTTTGGGGTCCTTGCTTTAGTTCAGGTCTGGATTGGAGCCACAGCCTCCTACCAAATCTTTGACTTTTGCATTTATTTATTCAATAATTAAAATTTTTTAATGTTTATTTATTTTTGAGACAGAGAGAGACAGAACATGAGCAAGGGAGGGGCAGAGAGAGGGAGACAGAATCCGAAGCAGACTCCAGGTTCCAAGCTGTCAGCACAGAGCCCAACGTAGGGCTCGAACTCACAAACTGCGAGATCATGACCTGAGCCGAAGTCAGATGCTTAAGTGACTGAGCCACCCAGGCGCCCTATTCAATAATTTTTTAAATGAATTTATACTGTATGCCAGGTGCTGGGAATACAGCAGTGAACAAACAAGAAACCAAGATGCTGAAGTGGATAATGAATGTAACTATGATAGAGTTTGTTAATTATTCACATATAACAAGAACAGAGAGAGAAAATCCACAGCCAGTGCTTGTCAATAATTCTGGTTATTGTTTGGGGTAGGTGGGTGTTGGTGCAGAGGGAGGATGTGGGGTTCTGATCTTTCTTTCTTCTATTTCATGTCCCTGGCCCTGGAAATGGACACAGCAGATAAGTGAAACAGGGAGGCTTTGCCCTACTGATTTCTTGAAATAGTCCCTCTTCCGTTATTTCATCCAGTCTACCGCCACCCCTGGGAGGCATATGGAAAATCCCATTTTCCACAGGGCAAAGTGAGTCTCAAAATGGTGAGAATCACCTCCAAAGTCACTAAGGCCTAGGCTGCTGACTTGGCTTTGAGGCTCAGGCACCCTGTCCGTTCTTCTTACTCTCTATCCACAGCTTCTGCTGATCATGGCACATTGGTTTGAAATCACCAAGATGTAATTACATTCCACTTATCATAATTATAATGTGGAAAAGCACCTTTGTTTAGACAGGTGCTTCTCAAAGTGTGGTGCCCAGACCAGCAGCATCGGCATCACCCTGAGAACTGGATGGAAGTGTAATTTGTGAGCCTCACACCAGACCCGCTGAATGGCAAACTCTGGGGTGGGACCTGTGATCCGGGTGTCAGCAAGGCCTGTAGTTAATTCTAAAGCAGGCTGAAGTGTTAGAACCACAGGTAGAGAGGAAGAAGATAGGATCTTGCCTCGGGACACTTAGGTTTAAGTTCCATCCATTAACTATGTAACTCAGGAAATTCAAATTACCCTTCTTTATAGCCTGTTTCCTTACCTTCAACATAAAGAGACATCAGAAAACTGCTATGAGGAATCACAAGCAGTAATATCTGTGAGTCTTTTATATTACTAATCAATGTGATAATAATAAAGCCACTCATTCATTTGCTCAATCATTCATCCAACAAGCACTTATTGAATGCTTAGTCTGCTGGATCCAGGCCACACCTATGCTGGGAGCACCCTTTTTTGCCGTCATTTCGGTTGGGCTCAGACGCAGGCAGGCCAATAGTCTATAGATTATCCTTGGTGAGATAAAACCAGTTCTCTTAAGTTTTGCTACGCAAAGGGTATGGGCTGTGCTGTGGGGGCGAGGACAAGTGCATGCCCCGCAGGGGGTCTGAGGTGCTACACCAGCAAAAGGACGTGGATTTAGCCAGGACCTATTCCGGGCCAGGCTCCTGCTCACACACTTGCATTTGGGATTTCGCTGAATCCTCAGAGCAAACCCTCAGAGGCAGTGTTACTGGCGTTGTACTATGGGGGCAAAAAGAGGCCGAGAAAGAGACATGGTTTGAGAAAGCCTCAGAGATACTTGGCATCACCACATCCGATGACAGGAGATGTTGTGAAAGGCCCCTTGGCTCCCACGTGCATTCCAGGGGCCAGCAGCTGAGCACCTCTCCCGGGGCCAGCTTGTCTGCTGGGAGCCTGCTAGTGTGCTTCTTTGTTTTGTCCCTCCAACAATACCACAAAGTCAGAACCCCTGTCCTCGTTTTTCTGACAAGGAGACAGAAGCTCTGGAAACTGTGTGATTCACATAGCAGGAGATGGGGCCTGGATTCAAACCTAGGATAGCCTGGCTCAGCGCCCACTCTCCTCCCCACCCCACATCTGTCCACGGCAAGGGACCCCTGGCTTCCCAGAGGGACCTGAGGGAGGGTATCGGCAAGAGCAGATCTTCACCACTACCTCCTTCAAGTGCCCATTTTTTTGAAGTCTCCTGCTTCATTTTCTTCATGAACATCCTTCTTCTATGCTCTAATCCTTCTTGTTGCTACACAGAGTGTCTTCAAGTACCAGTTAAAATGAATTCTTCCTTCCTCCTTCCCCCCACTCCCTTCCTCTCATCTGGGAGTAAAGCTGAGGCTCCAGGCAGACAGGACATAATCTCCCTCACTTTCCGCTCCTGGGACACCTCCAGCTCCCATGGCAAGGGTCCTGCAGGGCTGTCCGCCCCATGCTGACAAACTTCTCCCCACACACACAGTCTCTCTGACTCTGCACTGCTTTTTTTCTTTTCTTCAGGGCATTCATCACCTGCTTCTGTAATTTTCTTATTTATTATGTTTACTATTTACCTTCCTCCTCTTCCCATTCCCCGCCCACCCCCCGCCCCCCACCCGAGCCAGAGTTTAGGCCATTTGTGCTTTTCTTCATAGATGTGTCTCAGGCATTTAGACCAGTGACGGACACATACTAGGTACTCAATAAATGTTTGTTGAGTGACTGAATGAATTCCACAATTACTGCTGGGGAATTTCTGGATACTAGAAATTTGGTGAGGCTAGGACACTGAATCTCTCTCCCCTTTAGCTAATGAAACAGTGAATGCCCATATCCTCAGTTGTCGGATCAGATGGGGGTTTGGAGCTATGATTGGTGTGTGACTCCCTGCCTGGGCCCAACAAGAAGTGCCTCTCAGAGTGCTGGGCACAGGTCAGACATTCAGCGCATGTAAAACGAACAGAGGGAGGGATGGATTAGCACACAAATGGCCAATAGACAGTCACTGTCATCCTCTAGGTGGAAGCTCAAAGGCCCCATCTCAGAGCTCTTCCATGATTGCACTAGAAGGAGGAGTTCTAGCTACTAGAATAACCCAGCTTAGAGAAGACTAATTGGGGAGGAGAAGAGGGTCTTTAGTGGAGGACC